>NC_023749.2:24899522-25217320 GCF_000499845.2 Phaseolus vulgaris
TGTGTAGGTCAATGTCCATGAGATATTGATGCCACCATTGCATGGCATAGTCTAAGAATTCTAAAGATGCTAATCTAACCCTATGCTCATCTCTAACCCCATTTACATCAAATATTTGCTCAACCTTAGCCTCCCACCCTAAGTACACATTAGGATCACTTTCACCACTAAAGCTAGGAAGTTTTACATTAGGTGAATAAGGGCCACCACATGTTGGCGCCTCTCTTCATGGTGATGGTGCCTTGGCCGTGCATTGTCTTCATAATATACATGAGAAGAATGAGAATGCCTTGAAGAATGTCGAAGAGGAGGATGATGTCTTCTCTCCCGGTTTTGATGGACTTCTTCACGGCTTAACTCCAAGCTTTGGAGCCTTGCCTCCATTTGTCTTATCACATCAAGATATTGAGCATTTGATTGTCTAGCATTCTTTAAATCTTCAAAGAGAGCTGCCTTTTGAGGTGAGCAAGGTTTGGAGGATTCTCCACTAGAAAAATGAGCCATGATCAAAAAGTACAAAAAACAAAAACAAACAATTAAAGAAACTTGTTAGCAAAATAAAGTGAGATATAGGTTGCTGGAAAATGCCAAAAGAAAGTACTCAAACCACTCCAAGAAAGTATTCTGTCCTCAACCAAGCCTTTCTTGTGGAATGGAGGAGCTTCAAATGAAAAATGTCAAAGCAAACCACACTCACTTAAGAACAAGTCTCCACAAAACTTGAGAAGAACAAAAAGACAAGCAAGAAAAGGTATAAGCAAGAAAAGCTAAACCAAAACAGAAAGCAATATATGACAAACTGGAAAAGAATATGAATGAAAGACAAGCAAGAAAATAAGGAACTCAATGAATAAAGAAGGCACACCAAAAGAGTCCTAGAGAAAAGTACTAGAGTAGATTTAAGAAACAAAAACAGAACTACAAGAAAAAAATGTTGTATGCAAACTGTGCTATGTTTACAGATTTAACTGGAATGATTGAAAGCGAACTGGAATGTGAAAAATTAACCACCGAAACTTCAATGTCTTAACTCAATAATGGCACTGGAATGAGGTAAAAACAGTAAGCCAATTGAGAGTAATAATTTTTTCAAAATTGCTGCCCAATTACCGTATTCTTTTCGGCAGTATTGTACACTTTTCGTATTTTATTTATCATTTTTTGTGTACTTGGAATTTTTGAGTACTTCTTTTTGCTATGCTTTTGTAACACTTTGAAGAATGTAAATCCAAGTTTTAACAAATTTCCAGTGAGCCAATTAATTGCAGTAAATTGAAAATAGTAGCACGTTTGTAAGAAAACAGAGTAACCTATTTAGGAATGAAAAACAGTATGATGAACTAGCAAAGACATAATGGAAATTGTGTAGAGGAACTTGTATAGATCTAGAATACAAGCATGAACTCAAATCTAAAAAATGAAAATGCATAAAGGATCAAGCAATAAACTCAAAAACAGAAAGTAAACCAAAGCAAGAAACAAACAAAGCAATAAAAGTACTACAAGAAGTGATGACAATTATGGAATAACATGACTAAGACAAAACTTGAAATGATTCAAAAAGAAAATACTCAAACATATGATAGGCATCATAAAGGAAAACAGCAATAAAACTCAAATTAAGCCTAAAAAGAGAATTACTAATCACAAAACAGAATCAAAGTGTCCAGCAACTCAAAAAAAAATTTTACACATAACCACAACTCTAGATACCACATGATATGAGTTGCATTGAACATAGACACATTAGAACTCTTAAAAACAACATTATAGGAAAAGGATAACAACAATTAAAGGATCAAAGAGTGCTTGAATAAGGACAACGAAATCAGAACCACAAAAAACAACAAGCTGAAAACAGAATGGTTGCAAAGAAGCTTAAGGAGTCATCAATGGAGACCAAGCCTTCCATAATGATGATCCAAACTCATTATGAGTGCTATTTCCTTGTACACAACCTTAGAACAAGATACAAAACGTAATTGAAAACAGAAACACCAAGAACCGAACAGAAATTGAAGAATAAGCTAAGAAACACAAATTCAAACGGTGAAAAGGATGAAGAACACTAAAACATTGGAAACTACCGATTGAAATTGCAAGAGATGAAAGAATGAACACTTATTGAATGAAGCTTGCTGGATTTGAGAATTTGGAACTGCATTCACGCCACTTGGAGTCTTGTTCCAAGATAAGTGAAAGGTTGTCGCCACTTGAAGCTCACCATTGGCACACAAGATAAGGCAAAGGAAGAAGAAGACAACAAGACTCACAATTTCTCTCTAAACTTGAGTAGAGTTTCTCTACTTCTAATTTCCAATTCTGATTTGTACAAGGGCATCAACTTTATTTATAGCCTATAAGGTGCTGAAATGCAAAGCTAAATGTGCCCTGATGACATTCAAATTCGGCGCCAACTAGTGCATGAAGGAAGTGTGACTTTCCTTCCTAGTTTGGCACCTCCTAACTCATATCTACACTCCCCCTAGCATCCCTTACTAAGTTCACACCTATTTATTAATATCCGCACCCCTACTCTACACAATAGAAATAAGAAGAGTCAGCTTTTGATACTCTTGTCCCAAAGCTCTTGCCATGCTCCTAGTGATTCGTTGGGCTTGGGCCCCTTGTTGGGCTTGGGCTTCATGGGCTTGAGTAAGGAAACTTGTTAGCAAAATAAAGCAAAATGTAGCTTGCTGGAAAAGGCCAAAAGAATGTACTCAAACCACTCCAAGAAAAGTGTTCTTTCCTTAACCAAGCCTCTCTTGTGGATTGGATGAGCTTCAAATGAAAAATGTCAAAGCAAACCACACTCACTTAAGAACAAGTCACCACCAAAACTTAGAGGAAACAAGAAGACAATCAAGAAAAAATATAAGCAAGAAAAGCTAAACCAAAACAGAATGTAAGATATGACAAAACTGGAAAAGAATATGAATTAAAAGACAAGCAAGAAAAGTAAGGCACACAAAGAAAGGATAGCACACAAAGGAATCCTAAAGAATAGTACTGGAATAGATGAAGAAAACAAAAACAATGCTACTGAAATTTTTTTTGTTAAAACTATGCGTGACTTTAAAGATTTAACTGTAACTTTAGAAAGCGAACTGGAATGTGAAATTTTAATCACTGGAAATTCAAGATGTTATCTAAAAATTGGCACTGGAATCACTCAAAAACAGTAAGCCAATTAATTGTGATAAATTTCCGAAAATTACTGCCGAATCAATGTTTTTCAGCGTCAAAATTTTACACACTGTACGTATTTCATTTATCATTTTTTGTGTATATTGAATTTTGATGTACTTCTTTTTTTCACTCTTTTGTAACACTTCAAACTACTTAAATCCAGAATATCAGAATTTTCTAGTAATCACAGAAATTTTGATAAACCAAACAGTCAGCACGTTTATAAGAAAAACAAAGGAACCTATACTGGAATGAAAAACAGAATGGAGAAATTTCAAAAGACACAATAGAATTGATGTTTAAGAACTTGTATAGATCTAATATACAAGCATGAACTCAAAACTAAAAAGAAAATGCACCAAAGGATCAAGAAAAACAGAAACCAAAATTTGTACTCAACTAAAAGCAATCAACCAAAGATAGCAAGAAAAGTACTACAAGGAATTGATGACATTATAGGAAAAAACATGACTAGACAAAACAAGTTGGGATTCAAAATTTAAAAAGACTCAAGCACAATGAATTAACAAGTAAAACAGCAAGAAATACTCAAAAAAAAAGACAAAAACAGAATCACTAATCACAAAAACAGAATCAAAGTATCCAGCAACTCAAAAAAAAATTTGCACACAACCATAGCTCTAGATACCACATGATATGAGTTGGATTGACACTTAACAAGAAACAACACTTTAAGGAGGCTTAAGGACAAATCAATGGAGGACAATGCCATCCAAATGAAGAGCCAAACTCATATACATCATGACTGTCATGTCCTTATCACAAACACTTGGCGGAATTGAAAGGAAAGCAAGAACAAAACAAGAACACAAATAGAAGCACAATTGAAATGTGTAAACTGAAAACTGGACAAAATTGAATCAAGAAATGAATCTACCAATTGAAATCATCAAAGGAACAAGATAAACCGAATAGAAACTTAAAACAACACCTAGAACGAGAATAAACGGTAGAAATTGAAGAACAAGCTAAACTACCGATTGGAAATGAAAATGTAGATGAAAGAAGATGAAACTTAAGTGATTGAAGACCGCTGGAATGGAATTTGGAGTTGCTCACGCAACTTGGTGATGGAGTTCCAAGATGAGTGAAGGAAGCCGCCACTTGAAGCTCTCCAAAAGCTCACAAGATGAGACTAAGCTAAGAGATCAAAATCTCACACAAATCTCTCTCCAAATGAGTAGAGTTTCTCTATATCAATTATCCAATTCTGAATTTTACAACAACCCACACCTCTATTTATAGTGTGAGGGTGCTGAAAAATAGGTGGGAAAATTCAAATGAAACTCATTTGAAATTCCCACCAAAAACAAGTCACATGGGAGGTGTGACCTTTTTCTACTATGACACCTCCTAAAAACTACACCTACACCTACTCTACTAAGTCACATGAACAATGTGACTTTATTTTACATATTCACACTCCTTTATTTAATATCCACACCTCCTACAACTATACAATAGTAATTCAAATGATGCTCTTTTATTTAATGCTTGGCTTTGCCCCTCATGGGATGGACTTGGGCTTCTTGGGCTTGGGCCTTCTTGGGCTTGGGCTTTGGGCTTGGGCCTCATCTTTGGAAAAGACTAATAAGAAGAACTTTAAATGATTTAACTCCACAAAATAGTGGTGGCCTGTTTATTGAGGAACCTTCCCCAAAGGGCATTTTATCAGCGATCAAAAGATTTTCAAAAAACAAAGACATGAGTAACTTTCAAGAACCTAACTCTTGATGCCAATTGTTAGGATTGATGGCTAAAACAAGAGGGGGTGAATTGTTTATAAAAGATTTTCACAAATACTTTCCTTAGAATGAATCTTTAACAATCAATTCAGATAAGCAATTCAGAAAGTCAATCAAATAGTCAAACAGAAACTGATATCAGAATTATAATTGGTTAAAAGAACGATTTAACCGGTTGTTTATGACAGCGGAAATATCAAACAGTTATGGAGAGAAGATATAGAGAGATTTACACACAAGGTTTATATTGGTTCACTCAATCTCTGAGCTACATCCAATCCTCAGTCAAACCATTGAGTATTCCACTATGTAACCAATCACAGATTACAAACACACACCACAAAGAGGTGACTTTGAATCCCACAAAGCCTACTTACCCTCTTTGCACTCAGCCAACCCTATTGATCAGTTCTTGAATCATAGCAAAGCCCAAAGGCAATCTTGCTAAACTTGGAAAAACACATTTTCACAAACAGTTGATAATCTATCAAATTGATCTCAAATCAAAGTGTAAAACTTTTTCTCTCTCGTATATCAAACATTTGAAAGAAGACTATATTTATAACTTTTGAAAAACCATCATTTAAGGAAAATTTAAGTAACTGAAATAGTTAAAACAAGTTTTCAAAAAATTGTTAACAAAACTTACATTTAATCGGTTGAACTCCTTAAGATGTTTGTGTGGGTCTTCACCTGCAACGCCATGAAATTTAGGCAATAAATGTATCAAACAGATTTAAGCTCACATTGCCCATCTGGGTATTGGATACACATAGTTTGGAAGGAAACATTTGGAGCAACAAGTTCTCTGAGGGTCCGTCCTTCCATAATTCCAAAATTAGGACTTACGGCAGTAGTCAGTGATGAACTAGGATTTACAGTAGCAGTTGGTGATGAACTAGAAGACGAGGTTGTATCACTGGACATGTATTAATTGAATTTCCTATTAGACCCTTCAGAGCAAAATCTTTTTTTTTTAAGAAACAACCCAAGTCAACTCCCAGGAAAGAGAGGTGAGTCACAAATGGACAAACTTAAAAACCAAGTTTTTCTTAGCCAGAGTCTTCCCTGAATTTCTTTAAAAAAAAAACAAAGAGTAGCAACTGAAGTATCTACCCTAAATGCAAAATCCTATATAAAAAAATGCTACACTTAATGCTTTAAAAAAAATAGTTAGAGAAAAAAACATTATTCAAAAATAAATAAAATATAGAAAATAAAAATAATAGTTATAAAAATTAAAACAAAAACATAAATAAATAAAGAATGACAAAAAAAAAATAAAAAAATAACTAAAAATAGAAAAGATATAAAATAAAGGCAAAAAAAGAGATAAAGATTAAAGATGTAAAGGAATAAAAAAAATAAAAAAATAAAAAAAAAACAAGAAGAAAAAATCCTTACTATTATATTTTTTGACTTTTTTGTTTTTGATCTTTTTGTTTTTTTCTATAAAATTAAACAAGAAGGAGAAAAAAATCCTGAATATTAGATTTTTTTTAGTTTTTGTTCGTTTCTTTTTTTTAGCTTATACTAAACGAATAAAAACTAATAAGAAGGAGGAGGGAGTATTCCTTCGTAAACATTTATTAATTGGTTTTACATTGAGGACAATGTTTGATTTAAGTGTGGAGGAGGAGAATTATAGTTTAGGATTTATTTTTGTCTCTTGTTTTTGTTTGCTTTGTTTAAGTTTCATTTTCTTCTTAAATAAAATAAATTAGCTTTTTAGGATCGTCTAATGACTGGCATGTTTCATAATTCTTGCAAATTTCTAGTTCTTGATATTTGTTGTTTAGAGGTTATATTGGGAATGGATGGGTTGTCTACTAATCTTATCCTTATAGATTGTGGTCAAAAGAAGTTAATTTTCCCTGGATTAGAAGGAATGTAGGTTATCTCAGCTCAATAGTTTGAAAGAGAGATACAAGAAGGTGCAAAATGTTTTATGCTTTTGGCTTGTTCTATAGTTACCGATAAAGTACAAAAAGAGATGTTTGTGGTTCAGAAGTTTATGGATGTATTTCTTGATGAGATTCTTGGACTTCCACCTAAAAGAGAGATAGAGTTTGCAATACACTTGATTCCTAGAGTAGGGTTTAGGGTTTAGGGTCTAGTGTCCATATCGAATGGCACCGGCAAAGTTAGCTGAATTGAAGAAACAACTAGAAGACTTATTGGAGAAACAATTCATTCGACCTAGTGTTTCTCCATGGGGAGCTCCAATGCTATTAGTGAAAAAGAAGGTTGGTTCATCATGTCTATGCATAGATTATCGATAATTGTACCGCCCTAGTAGTCGGAAGTAATGACGTGGCACCAAGCTACAGTGTAGGCGTGTTGACAAGGCGCCAGGTTTGCAGAAGGGAAGGAAGTCGGGGGGTTCGTGTAATCGCCAGTTATTAAGTTGGCGTGCTCCGATCTCCAGCATACCAGGCGATCGCCCAGTTGAAGATGAAGTCGCCAGATTATAAACTCGGGCGACCAAGTGATTGGAGATCGCCAGAGCAAGCACATCGCCGAAGATGAAGGTGATGCAGATTATGAAGGCGGCCGGCGAGACCACAGGGAAGGTGTACGAGAGCACCCTAACTCGCCAATTCCAGTAGAGATCGCGCTCCCAATTAGCTATGCACTGGGCAGTACCATGCATAAATAACTTAGCCAAAAAGGGAGTTAGAAGCAGCGCCCAAGTCAAGGAGGCTCCAGATGATGGCACGTGTACGACTGGATGCGAGCCACGTGTCCAGGTCTGTAACTGCCAGGAGAGAGAAAGTGACCAGGTATATAAGAGTTCTCAACGAACTTTCTGAGGTACGCACGTTCAGATTACACTCTTTACGCTTGCGAGTTCTAGGGCTTATTGTGAGAGAGGACATTGCACGGTTCCTTGAGATTTCTTGAGTGTTCTTGCTCTTAGTATTTGGTGGTTCGGTCACTGACTTGGGCGTTGGAGTGCGATCGGCCGCAGCGGCGCCGCTCTGTTCTTTTGCAGGTTCTTGAGGTGGATCTCGAAGAAGGACGGAGGTTTGAAGCGGTGCACTCGTCGATCCTTTGACGAGGCAGTTTCCAGCGTTCTGGTCAACAGGCAGGATCAATAATTAAACAAGTTAACAATAAAAAAAATAAATATCATATTCCTAGAATTGACGATCTGATGGATTAGTTGCATGGGGCAGTTGTCTTTTCTTAAATAGATCTGCGCTCAGTTTATCATCAAATTTTAGTGAAAGCAGAATATGTTCAGAAGACTGCTTTTAGATCAAGGTATGGTCACTATGAATTTATGGTTATGCCATTTGGTGTGATCAATGCTTCAACTATCTTCATGGATTATATGAATCGAATATTCATACCTTTTCTTGATAAGTTTGTGGTAGTGTTCATAGATGATATCTTGATCTATTCTCGTACAAGGGAAGAACATGTAGAACATCTTAGAACTGTCCTGAACATTTTGAGAGAAAAACAACTATATGCTAAACTTTCAAAATGTGACTTCTGGATGTCAGAAATATAATTTTTAGGACATGTCATCTCGGCACAGGGAATATCAGTAGATCCTTCTAAAGTGGAGGTTGTACTTCAGTGGGAACGTCCTAAAATAGTTACAAAAATTAGAAGCTTTGTCGGGTTAGCAGGATATTACAGGAGATTTATAGAAGGCTTTTCTAAAATAGTGGCTCCTTTGACTCAATTGACTAGAAAGGATAATCCTTTTGCATGGACTGAACAATGTGAGAGAAGCTTTGAAGAGTTGAAAAGAAGGTTGACTAATGCTCCTGTATTGACAATCCCTGATACCAATCAGTCTTTTGAAGTTTTCTGTGATGCTTCCTATTAGGGATTGGGTTGTGTTATGATGCAGAATAAGAAAATTGTTGCCTATGCTTCTCGTCACTTAAATGTCCATGAAAGAATTTATCCAACTCATGATCTAGAATTGGCAAGAGTTGTCTTTGCTTTAAAAATATGGAGACATTTTATTTACGGAGTTAGTTTTAATGTGTTCAGTGATTATAAAAGCTTGAAGTATTTGTTTGCTCACAAGGAGCTTAATATGAAGCAGATGAGGTGGATCGAATTTTTAAAGGACTATGATATCCAACTAATATACCATCTTGGGAAGGCAAATGTTGTTGTAGATGCGTTGAGTCGTAAAAAGATACAAATGTCGTCGCTTATGATTAGAGAGCTAGCATTGATTGAAGATTTCAGGAGTATGAATTTGGAGGTTTCCATGTCTTCAAATTGCATTAGTTGTAATACACTTGTTATAACTAATGAATTTCTGGAGAAGGTGAAGGAGAAGTAGTTGAAAGATTCAAAATTGAAGAACTTCACGGGCTTATTAAATACTCACAAAGCTAAAGACTTCTCTTTAGGAGTGGATGGTATTTTGAGATTTAAGAATAGAATATGCATACCAGGATAATGAAATAAAGCAAACAGTTTTATTTGAAGGTCATAAAAGCAAACTCAGTTTACATCCAAAAATGACCAAGATGTATCAAGATATCAAGAAGTCTTATTGGTGGCATGGCATGAAGAATGATGTAACTAACTTTGTAGTTGCTTTCTTGACTTGTCAGAAATCAAAGATTGAACATCAACAACCTGGAGGCATGTTAATACAGTTAGACATTCCAGTGTGGAAGTGGGATAGTGATGTGATTCCACTAACCATATAGAGAATGATTCTTGACATTCTTAGGAATCACCTTGAGCTGGACATTATAGAGGCACTTTTCTTAGAGTGGGATCATTGTTCTAAGACAAGAACTCACCAAAAACTAGTACCAAATCCCAAACTCATTTGGATGCTCCACATATTGTCAAATTGAATCAACAAAGAGAGGTAAAATTGAAAGGACCGAACAGAATTGAATTAGCAAACATATGAACCGAACAAAAGTGTAATTAAAAGACAAGAACAGAACATAGGTGCTGGAAAAAAATAGAAAAGCCGAACCAAACAACTCAATAACACAAGACAACATGAACAATTGAAAGAGAAGGAAGGAAGGAGAAGAGAGTGCTCATGAAGATGGAAGAATGTTGGATGATCTCGCCACTAGAAGTGTGGAATGCTCCTAGATGAGAGTGATGCCGCCACTTGAGGACTCCAATGATCCATCAAGATAAGACTAGAGAAGAAGGCTCCAAAAGCTCTCCAAAGTTCACTCAAAATTTGAGTAGAGTTTTCTTAGATTAATTCCAATCTGAATTTTACAAAGGAAGCACCTCTATTTATAGCCTAAGGTGCTGAAAAATAGGTGGGAAATTTCAAATAAACTCATTTGAAATTCCCACCAAAAACAAGTCACATGGGAGGTGTGACCTTTTTCTACTATGACACCTCCCAAAAACTACACCTACACCACTCTCCTAAGTCACATGGGTAATGTGACTTTATTTTACATTTTCACACTCCTTTATTTAATAACCACACCTCCTAAAACTATACAAGAGTATTTCAAAGCTTGGCCTTGCCCCTCATGGGATGGACTTGGGCTCTTTGGGCTTTGGCCTTCTTGGGCTTGGGCTTGGGCTTTGGGCTTGGGCCTCATCTTTATTTTATGTCTTCTTTTTAATTTTGAGAAGACTAGAAGGAAGAACTTCAAATGTGAGGGTGGATATCCTCTTCCTCCATTAATAAAAGCCTCCTTTGTTTGATTCTCATCAGATAGTATCTCAATAGATTTTTTTACCCACTTACCACGTACTTTAAGGATGCATGACTCTGTTTGGATCATAGTGGACAGGTTGACAAAGACGACACACTTTTTACCTATAGATTTGAGAATCTCTATGCGAAAGTTGGCCCATATTTACATAGATGAAATAGTCAAATTGCATGGTGTACCCTCCAACATAGTTTCAGATAGAGATCCTAGATTCACCTCCAGATTCTGGCAAACACTTCAAGAAGCTTTGGGGACTAAACTCAGACTTAGTTCAGCATATCATCCTCAGACTGGTGGACAATCAGAGAGAACTATCCAGTCCTTAGAGGATTTGCTTAGGACTTATGTGTTAGATCATTTGGGCAGTTGGAATGAAATTCTACCCTTGGTAAAGTTCACTTACAATAACAGTTACCAAGCTAGCATAGGAATGACTCATTTCGAGGCATTGTATGGAAGAAAGTTTAGGACACCTTTGTGTTGGTTTCAGGATGGTGAGAGTGTGTTAATTGGACCATAATTAATACAAGAAACCAATGAGAAAGTCAAAATGATTCAAGAAATATTGAAAACATCTCTTAGCAGGAAAATATCTTATGCAGATCAAAGAAGAAGACCTTTAGAATTCTCTGCAGGTGATCATGTCTTTTTTAGAGTTACCGTTCACTGGTGTAGGAAGAACACTTAAATCCAATAAATTGACTCCTAAGTTCATAGGACCTTATCAAATTCTCAGGAGAATAGGCCCTGTGGCTTATGATATTGCTTTGCCTCCTCCTTTACCAAACATTCACAATATTTTCCGTGTATCCCAGCTAAGAAAATTTGTACCTGATCCCAGCCACATTCTATAGTCTGATTCCATCCAAGTGAAAGAAAATTTGTCATTTGAAGTGAAGTCAATAAGAATTTTAGATTCACAAGTGAAACAACTTCGGGAAAGAAGTATTCCCATGGTGAAAGTATTGTGGTATCCCTTCTCTGTAGATTGCACTTGGGAAATTGAAGAGGGGATACAAGCATCATACCCTAATCTCTTTCTTCGTAAGTTCATTTTCGATGACGAAATTTTTTGAAGTTGGAGATAATGTAACAGCGTGGTACAAAAGCAGAGAAGCCCCCACTACACCACAGTCTTCTTTTTCTCCTTCTTATTTCTTTCTCCATCTCTCCCTTCTATCTTCTATCTTCTCTCTTAATTTCTCACTTCATACCTCATCTATTTTAGAATCTGAACATACCACGTTGTAGCTGAGGAGTTACGGAACATTTCTACCCGATCAGATTTTTAAACAGAGTAAGTTCATTTTTGCTCTAAAGATCATTTGTTCTCTGTTTTTCCTTAGGATTTAGTCATCAATCTTGGTGGGGTCAGTTGAGAAGTTTAATCCTCTCAACTTATTCTACTATATACTGAATTTTTGTTCTGTTTGGATAACTTGCATTACGCCCGTAAATCTTGAAGCTTATCCAGACTGTGGGGAATAAAATTCTAGAGGTTGCTTGGAAAGCAAGTAATTAAGATAAGGGAAGCGAAATTTAATTTTTAATAGCACCCTAGAATAGAAGATTTGAATGTGGAAGGGACGTGGTCCCAATATTTGTTCTCTTGATGGTTTAATATTTAAGTATTTTTTTTATGTTAATTAAGCTTTTGAATGTTGTGGATCGTATTTGGAATGATATTTTATGATGAAATGGTGTGGAATTGAATTCATACATTTGGGATAATGTATGGACTGATGTTTGTTGTGTATTAAGTATTGATGCCTATGTGGTAACAGAGATCTCCGAGCTTCACTGATGATCTAAGTCACATAGACTAAGATATCAAGTGGTGAGAAGCTGATGGGGGAGTTCATGCACAGCGTGACATATGAGATGCACGGTTTGGGTTGTATTGAACTTACCCTGATCATTTCTGTTAGATTTGCTAGTAATCTTCGGATCAGGTGTTAGTCTCTGGTAGGACTTACTTAATACGGGTCTTCCGGAAGACGTTGTTTGTTGAATATTCAAGATGTGTAGATCCATGTGAGATATATGTGATTGTTTTATGTTGGAATTTGAAAAAGATTGAATAATTGAGAAATTGACCATGCAATTTGATTTTCTCTTTTAATTTAATTGTGTATATTATAAATTTTTATTTTCACGAGCTTACCCTTGTTTTTCGTGTTGTGTTTGAACTGCAATGATTGTACTATGTACACAAGCAGATGACCATACAAGTGCAGGAGAGCCTTAAAGGTTTCAGAGTTTTATTTTGAGCAATGGATATGTAAATATTTGTATTTCTATAAGTCATAATATTGTAATAGAAATTTTTTGAAAAACTTTAAGTTTGTATAGAAATATGTAGAATGTGTTTTAAAATAGTTAGATGTATTTTCTAGGGTGTTACAATTAATGAGAGCTATAATTAAAAAAAATCATATAATAAAAACATGTTTTACTATGTTTATGTTTTTTTTTATAAAAAGTTTTCATGTTAGGCATCACTATGTGATTTGTTTAAACCAGAGGGGGGTGAATTGTTTAAAGAAGATTTTCGCAAACTTTTAAAACAAGAATGAATTTTTCTCAGGAAACAATTGATAAGAAATTCAGTTTATCAAAAAACATAAAGCAAAGCACAACACTTGAAAAACAATCGGTTGTTTTATCGAAACAATCGGTTGTTTTATCGAAACAATCGGTTGTTTATACCAGTTATCAAATACAAAACTGAATTTCAAGAGATAGGGATAGAGAGATTTCACACAGATGTTTATACTGGTTCACTCCAAACCTAGAGCTACATCCAGTCTTCTCAGAAACCCTGAGGAAATCCACTAAGCAATCACAACTTGACCACTTACACAACTACCAAGAGAATGACCTTGAACACCTCAAGACACACACTCTTCTTGGCCAACACACCAACACCAAGATTGCTGATCTTGATCCCCTCAAGAACACACAGCCAATCTCAGCAAACACAGAAACGAAAACTTGTTTCACAAAGAGTACAGGGATTAAACTTGTTACAGAAGATAATCTGAAATCAATACAAGCAGAATCCTATTCCACAACTTTGATCAATCACAAACTTTCAGCAATCTCATCTCTTTGAAAAACTCAAAAACTCTTAGCAAAAACTTGTCAAAGATTTTTAATTGTCAAATCTGTTTTTCTGAATTTATTCAAAGATGTAGTTTGTTATCAAATCTTAACAAACTCTTAAATTGCATTAAAAGATTGGTCAAAGCATTTAATGACTGGAGCGTAAGCAGTTAAATCATTTAAAGCAGTCAAAGATAAAACAGTTTTTCTGTTATGGTCCCAAAACAAACAATCGGTTGTTTCTTCGAATCAATCGGTTGTTTTGGTTCTTAATAGTTCAACCATTTTAAAAACAGTTTTCAATCTTTTTCTCAAAACATCTAAGTACAAACAATCGGTTGTTTCGACAAAACAATCGGTTGTTTTAACTTAGTTTGAAAACATTTTACTTTCACAAAGATTGAGATGCTTATGCTTTAAATTCGATCAAAGGGTGGATTACAATACTCAAACTACCCAAAAACTATACTAAACCAGCACAGCAACACCAAGCACAGTAAAGGCTTCATCATCCTTCAAAGGGTTTGGATTCTTCAAAGCTTGAACACCACTTGGTTCAACAATATCCCCCTATTTGATGAAGACAAATCCCTGATGCTTGTGTTGTACCTGATTGAATCTGAAGCAGTTCCTGCAAGATATAGTTTTGAACAAAGCATAGAACTTCTGATATTTGGTTAGCACAGATAAACAGTAATAAACTTCAGAGCTAAATATCAGAAAATATTACTCAACCAAACTGTTTAACAACTAAAAAATATAAACTTAAACACAACATATTTCTCCCCCTATTTGTCTTCACAAATAGACAAAGATAAGAAATATAACAAGATATTGTTTTGATTACATCAGAATTAAAGCAGCAATAGCAGAAAGAAAGAAAATTTAAAAAACAAGATATAAGCACCAAAAACAATTGATTGTTTCGATACACCAATAGGTTGTTTTTCCTTCTTTCTTCATTATCAGCAAACTGAAGATCAAAGATTTGGTTCTGGACAACTTCAATTTGTTCATCTAGAGACATGAATCTTGCATCCATGTTGTCAAACCTGGTGTCAATCCTCTGGAAATTATGAACACAGAGATCATGAAGGCTCCCTTGATTTTCAGCGAAGCTATCAAGCCTATTCATCATTAGTCTTTCAAAAGGAGACATGGTTTGCATCCTTTCTTCTTGATTTCCAGCACCAGCACTTGGTCCAGCATCTTCATAATCTTCAGGTGGATCTTCATGTTGAACATCCATATCAGCAGGTTCATCTTGTTCAAGATCAGCAGCACCACTAGATGAGGCACCAAGATCACCATCCTTACTAATCCATTTTCCACCTACTTTGGTAAAACCCATTTTGCTGAGTGATCCATTGTTCAACTCTTGAGTTGACTTGACCAACTCAGAAGTTTCATCTTCAAGATTTACTTCAAAATAGAGTAGAAATTTAGATACTAAAACAGCATATGGATAGTGGTAGTCACTTAACCTCATAGCTTTTTGCATGTGCTCTTTGATGATGTGAATCCAATTGATTTTGATCTTCTTCCTCGGTAAGAACAGAATGATTACTCCCCCTTGGAGTTAGAATCCAAGTCACAATGAGAGCAAGCAATCTTTCATCAAGCTTTAGACCTCCAACCGAGAATGTTCTCACTTGAGCATGTTGATTCTTCAAGCAACTCTTGTAGTATTGGATTTTGTTAAAATCCTCCACTACTCCAAGATTTCCTTTGTTGATTATAAGGCCAGAGAACTTGAGACCAGCAACAGCAGTCCATACTTCATGAGTTATCTCCATTTCTACACCTTTTACATGAGAAACTAGATTGTTTCCCTCAAACTTTAGGTTTGTGTAGAACACCCTCACCAAATTTGGATATATGTTTCCCTTCATCTCCAAGAACTTTCTGAGAGATTGATCCTTGAGTAGCCTTCTCACATTATCAAGCTTTTGACTTTTCAGCCAATCAAAGCATACAACCTTGGGGTTGTTTATCTTTTGATACTTGTTTCATACCTATACTTCTCAATAAGATCATTGTCTCCAGAAAACCAGCCTTCTAGCCTTCCTCCAGACCTTACAGCCCTGGATTTGACTCTCTTTGAGGTGGGAGGAGTTGATTCCATGATGGCAGAGAAGAAAACAGAGAAGAGCTCTCTTCACAGATTTTTGCAAGAGATGTTGCAATTGGTTGTTCTTGTGGAAGAGATCAGCTGCACCAGATTTTATAGCAGAAAAAGAATCAATTAGCATTCAATTGTATTCAGTGGGTACCTGATTTTCAGAGAGAGGACTTGACTCTGCTCTGCATAGAAAATGTCAGAAAAAGCTGAGAATCACATGGTCTTCACATGTGATCTTTGACTAGTCATTAAGGCTCTTGAATTTCCAAGATTTTGGAATATTTTCCTTTATGACTATTGTAACTTCTCTCTGAGCATGATCAACTTTCAACACAAATTCTTTGACCAAGATTCTCTCTTTGAATTGATCTGCAACGGATAGAAATTCAAAATAGCAATTAAAAAGATTTCTTCACAGTGTTGTCAGACTCAAAACAATCGGTTGTTTCGAAGAAACAATCGGTTGTTTTTCTGCAGCAATTAAAACTGTTTTTGAATTTTAACCATGAGCAGAAAGAGTTCAAAGCAGATGATACTAAGCGTATTAAAAATATTTTTAACCAAGAGACAGGACTTTTTCAACACAAATTAAGAACAAATAAAGGAAAGTCTTATCCTTATGTTAAATCTTCCATGAGCCATGTGTTTTATGATCAAGAAGCCTCTTTTCACTGTTGAGGTCTTTTGCATAACATTGATTCAGCTTCAATGACTGTCTTTTTCTTCAAGAACTTGATCAGATGACTCAGTCCCTCCTTTTTCTTTAGTTTTCCTGCATAAAAGGATTTCAAGCAACAACATTTGGTCCCCTTACAAATTTGGGTCCTTTTTGGCTTTTCTTTGCAGTTAGAAACTTCACATCCCTTAGGAAAACATTTCATAAAACCTCTAGGAACAGAATATTTCCTTATTTTGCAGAACTCAACAGAGTGACCTTTCTTCATGCAGTAAAAGCATGTAACAACCGGTTGTTTCATCTTAACAATCGGTTGTTTTTCTGGCTTTCTTGAAAAACTTTTTGAAAACTTATCTTGTTTGTTTTGTGGATTAAAGCCTAAACCAGCCCTTCCAAAAATACAGTTTTGAGATGCCAAGACATTCTCAAAGTTAGGCCCTAAACCCTAAACCCTAAACCCTAAACCCTAAACCATTTTCCTTTCAAAAGCTTATCCACAGTACTTACAAGATACTGCACTTTCTTTTCAAGGTTTTCACAATTTTCACAAATAAGAATATCACATTTGCAAGAAGAGTTTTTGAAATGTATTTCTAATTTTTCAAACTCACTTTTTCCTTTCTCCAGATCTTCTTTAAGTGATTTAACTCTCTTTTCAAGCCAACTGTTAAGATCTTTCAATCGGTTGTTTGAAAGAACCAATCTATTAGTTTCATCATGTGTTTCTTGAAAAGCTTCAAGTAATTCGCTGTAATTTTGTTCATTGAAGGAAGCACATGAACTTACCTCACTTGAGCTTCAAGATTCATCATCATTTTCAGCTACCAAGCAGATGTTTGCTTTCTCATCTTCACTTGATGATGATATCTCATTTTCATCCCAAGCTATGTAGGCCCTTTTTGTCTTGCCTTTCTTTTCCTTATAACTGGGCTTTTTCTCCTTGCTTTTATTTGGACAATCTTCCTTTATATGACCTTGCTCACCATAACCAAAACAAGTATAGTTATTGGAATTAAAATCATTGGATTTCTTGTTTCCATACCTATCTTTGTTGTTGTCTTTGTTGCGGTTTCTCATTAGGAATTTCTGAACTTTCTTGACAGCAAGCTAAGGTTTTCCTCATCACTTTCATCACTAGAATCTTGTTTCCCTTTGTGCTTGGATGCTTTTAAGGTTATGCTCCTTGTGTGCTTATCTTCACTCTCTTGAACATTGAGTCTATTCATCTCTAACTCATGTTCCCTAAGTTTTCCAAACAAAGAAGCAACACTTAATGATGTTAGATCTTTAGATTCGGAAATAGCAGTTACCTTTGGTTGCCATGCTCTATCAAGACATTTCAAGATCTTGATGTTCAGCTCTTTTCAAAGGTCTTGTCAAGGCTCATAAGGTGATTGATGATGTGCGTGAATCTTTTCTGCACCTCAGCAATTGTTTCTCCTTTAAGCATTCTAAACATCTCATACTCTTGGATTAGAGCATGCTTTCTAGCCCTCTTCACCTCATTTGTTCCTTCATGAGTGACTTCCAAGGTGTCCCACATTTCTTTTGATGATTTGCATTGCGAAACCCTGAAAAACTCATCAGAATTTAAAGCAGAGATTATAATATTTTTGGCAATGCAATCGAATTTGGCCTTTTTTCTTTCTGCATCAGTCCATTGAGACCATGGCTTCTCAATAACAGATCCATCTTTTTCAAACTTTGGGATAAAAGGACAATTTTCAATTGCATCCCAAATTCCTTTGTCAAGTGATTCCATAAATATTTTCATTCTTACTTTCCAAAATTGGTAGTTCAAACCACAAAACAGAGGTGGTCTGCTAATTGAAGCACCTTCCCCAAAAGGTAGTCTATCAACCATTAAAAAATATTTTTAGGATCAACTTGAATAACTTTCAAGAACCAAGCTCTTGATGCCAATTGTTAGAATTGATGGCTTTAAACTAGAGGGGGGTGAATTGTTTAAAGAAAATTTTCGCAAACTTTTAAAACAAGAATGAATTTATCTCAGGAAACAATTGATAAGAAATTCAGTTTACCAAAAAACATAAAGCAAAGCACAACACTGGAAAAACAATCGGTTGTTTTACCGAAACAATCGGTTGTTTATACCAGTTATCAAATACAAAACTGAAAGAGATAGGGATAGAGTGATTTCAAACAGATGTTTATACTGGTTCACTCCAAACCTAGAGCTACATCCAGTCTTCTCAGAAACCCTGAGGAAATCCACTAAGCAATCACAACTTGATCACTTACACAACAACCAAGAGAATGACCTTGAACACCTCAAGACACACACTCTTCTTGGCCAACACACCAACACCAAGATTGTTGATCTTGATCCCCTCAAGAACACACAGCCAATCTCAGCAACACAGAAACGAAAACTTATTTCACAAAGAGTACAAGGATTAAACTTGTTATAGAAGATAATCTGAAATCAATATAAGCAGAATCCTATTCCACAACTTTGATCAATCACAAACTTTCAGCAATCTCAGCTCTTTGAAAAACTCAAAAACTCTTAGCAAAAACTTGTCAAAGATTTTTAATTGTCAAATCTGTTTTTCTGAATTTATTCAAAGATGTAGTTTGTTATCAAATCTTAACAAACTCTTAAATTGCATTAAAAGATTGGTCAAAGCATTTAATGACTGGAGTGTAAGCAGTTAAATCATTTAAAGCTCAGTCAAAGATAAAACAGTTTTTCTGTTATGGTCCCAAAACAAACAATCGGTTGCTTCTTCGAATCAATCGGTTTTTTTGGTTCTTAACAGTTCAACCATTTTAAAAACAGTTTTCAATCTTTTTCTCAAAACATCTAAGTACAAACAATCGGTTGTTTCGACAAAACAATCGGTTGTTTTAACTTAGTTTGAAAACATTTTACTTTCACAAAGATTGAGATACTTATGCTTTAGATTCGATCAAGGGGTGGATTACAATACTCAAACTACCCCAAAACTATACTAAACCAGCACAGCAACACCAAGCACAGCAAAGGCTTCATCATCCTTCAAAGGGTTTGGATTCTTCAAAGCTTGAACACCACTTGGTTCAACATATGCAGCTTGACATCTCAGTTAGGTTGACACCGCAATTACTATGTTTATTTTTATAATATAAGTGTTATAATTTGTTTATCTTTTTCACTATATTGTTATTATATTTATTATAACTTATTAATATATTATGCTTAATATTATTATAGGGGAATGATTGATAAGTTTATAATTTATTATATATTTATTTTCAAAAAAGAAAACTATATAGGAATGTTTAGGTTCAGTTTTAAATTTGAGATTATGAAGGAGATGATCCTCCCTTTATATTGAATTCATATAGAAAAAAAAATATTATGTGCTAAGGGTGTGTTTCGATTAAAGAGAGAATTTGTGAGGATTTGAAGGAGTGGATTTATGAGGATGTGAGAGGGAAGTTTGAAATGTTTGCATTGAGATATGTTAGACTAGATATATGAGGAAAGTCTACTCGAGTTTCTGAGTAATGTGATGTTTGTGAGGGAATTTTGAATTATTTTAAAGGTGTAAAATGTTACTTTACAAATTTACCCTTACCTATTAAAAAATTAATAATGAAATGAGTTTGTTTTCGTTTAAAAATAAATAACTTTCACATATTCATAAATTTAAAAATTATAATTAAAAATAAATAAATATATATTAAATGTAAATAGGTATAAATTAAAAATTAAAATTAAAACAAATATGTATTCAACAAATTAAATAAAAACAAGACTTCATGTAATTTCTTAAAATATTAAAATGTATTCTAAAATTCAAAAAATAAATAAGATATTATATATATATATATAATATTATTCTTTTAACATTAAAAACCCTGTAATAATGAAAAATAAAATATATTACAAGAAAAAATATAAAATAATTAACAATAAAAAAAATTCATAAAACATTATAATTAAATAAATTGTAACTCATAAACATAATAATTATACACATAAATATATTAATATAAACACAACAACAAATTAAATAAAAACAAAAATTCTAAGTAATTTTTTAAAATATTGAACATATATTATAAAATTAAAAAATAAATCACATCTTATATAAATAAAAAATAATATTTTTTAATATTAGAAAATCTTACCGTTATGGAAAATAAATGAATAAAATACTATAACAGGAGAATAAATGAGTTTGAATTCATAAATAATATATGTTGACGTGACTTTTTCTCTACATCTATTCATTTTTTAGGGACAATGATATTTACTGTTCACTGGTATATCTTCTCCTTCTTTTCCCCACAAAATTCTGAATCCAAATAGCTATTATCCTCTCACTTATTTGTTTGTAAACAGTACATTCACAGAAGCAAGACGGGTAGGATGGAAAAAGGGAAAAAATGGGCAATCTTAGGGTTTGACTAAGTCCAACCCACATCTTAGGCTTGTTCTTCTAGAAACTAGGTCAAAATGCCTTCCTAAAGGGCTAGGAACAAGCTAAAATGATAATTATAGCCCCTATTATGCTAAAGGCACGTTATTCTAGCCTATCTTTGCTATTTGGACCCCTAAAGTGAGTCAGCGCAATTATTTACAACATATTTGTATCTTATAAGAAGACCAAAAGGAAGAATAGTTGGTGTGTTGGTTTATGCTCAGCTCCTCTGGTGAGGTCCATGTGATCCTTGGTGGGGTCTTGAATTGTTTGCTGAGATGACTGTTCACCTTGTGCTTTGTCTTTTTCTTCCTTGGTCATCTTCGTACTTACATGTCATTTCTTATAGAGAAAAACCTAATGAAGTGTTGCCAAAAGAACATGATCAAAAGATTAAGCAACTTCACGAGGTAAGAAAACAAAAATAATTGTACTCCTAGGATTAATCTTGTCTTCCATTCTTGTTATTACTCTTTTTGCACAAATACCATATATTTTATTGTTTTTTTTATTTCAATAGAATGGTGTATGATCCTGGAGGAGAGTAAAGAATTTTAAAGACTAAGGTAGCTTCCCCGGGATCAAAAGGCTAGAATCTGAGGACATGTCCTTTTCAAAAGGGGAGGACTGGTGGAGAACCATCCCCGAACTGATGGAGGACCCGCCACCTAAAACATCGGGATTAAAAGAGAAGAAGTGTTGAATAGAATATTGTTTTCAAGAATATTCTCTTTCTTATACCTTGTAAATTTTGTATAGAATAATTAGGACACCTACATGGAACCTTCGATTTCCTTTTCCCCAAAGTGACTAGTCTTCTTCCACTTGGAGCAAGGGGTGCCTCTCACTTGACTACTCCTCTTCCTTGATGCTTTCTCCTCTTCCTTGGTGCCACTTATCACATTATGAATGGAAATCTTGGAGGTGCATGGATTTCCACATGGCAACTCATGAATGGAGATTATTTTAGGTGCCATGTGTCACTCCATGATTGGAGTGTTTTTAGAGTTCCATTAGTCACTTTTGGCTCTATAATAAATAGCCTTTTCTACTATAAAAACGAGACTTGAATTAAGTAAAGAATTTTTGCCTAAATGGTTTTCAAAATTTCTCTCAAGTCCCACTTTTCTTTTGCTCTCACTTTCTAAGTCTACAAGCCTTAGAAAAATTTAGAGGTTTGGCCTAACCTCATTCCTAGCACCATTCTCCAAATCCAAACCCATCATATTCTTACCCATTTGTATATAGATCTTCGGCTGCCATGTCTTCTCCACCATTGTCAACCATCAACAACCAAGGAATTTAAATCTTTTTTACCCATCTTCATGGGAAATATGTTTGGAAGCATTGGTGGGAAAACCTAGTAATCATGAGTTGATTTGCAACATAGGCAACTTTTGTGCATAAAATTATAAAATTTGAGCACAATTTTTTAGTCATGTATTGATAGAAACAACCACAAATGGGTAACAAATTATGTTTGGAAGGTTTGGTGGAAAACCAAGTATTTGATTGGTTTTGCACTTAGGAAATTTGCATGCAAAGAATGATATTTTGACTGAAAGTAATTTTGAACCCTATTGATGGGAAACAATCACAAATGGATAATACTCTCCATTCTTAGTTTTCCATGTGGCAATCCTATATATAATAAACTATCCCTTCATAGCTTGTCATGTGCCATTGAATGATTGGAGAGTCATGGAGAAGGCGTATAGGTTGCATCTTAAGGCGCCCCAAATATATGCCTTGTTTGGAGAGAATTATACTTCTATATAAAGTTGGATCAGAAATACAAAGCTAGAAAATACTATTCTACTATTCACAAAATTTATACAAGATTAAGACAGATACAAAACCTTTGTTGAGTGCTTCTTTTATTAGATTTCGTAATAAACTTATGGTTCGTGCTCATTCCACCATAAGATTAAAGGGGATGTTACATGATACCCACCAGATGATCTTCTCGTAAGATCGTCTATCGCCTTTGTCTGGTGCTTCAGTCTCCGTTTGGTGTTTCAGTCAAGTGCTTCTTTCTGACACTTCTGTTTAACGCCTTTCTCTATATATATACTTTGTTTGTCTCTATTTTATGTAACTTGAACAAAACATTGTATGTGATTTTCAATAATATCAAATCTTTATTTTCTCTCTTTCTCTTCTATCTTTCACTCTTCTTTAATACCTTATCATCTATTTATATGTTTTAATAAGTTTAAAATTACAAATTTTGGGATGTTAAACAAATATAATTTTATTTTTTGTTAGAAATAATATATAAACATAAAAATACAAAAAGCTTTAGGCATATGGATATGAATATTAAACATGTTCTACTCTTGATAAAATTACTAGGACCAAAGTCCATTATTTTCATAAAAAAACATTGTAGGTGGCAACTACCAATGTACGGTGTCGGCCCAAAACTTTTGGTGATCGAGTGTTAAAATATTTTATTTATGCCTTTCTATTTTAAGTAGTTGGGCATGTTTTACTGCATAGGCTTGTTAGGTTTCTCTTTTCTGTCACTGGTTTAGGCAAAGCTTTTTCTTATAAATACACCATCTGTTATTGCTTTAAGACATATGTGTGAAATAATAACCTTTTTCACTTTACTTTTGCCTCAGTCTTTGCTTTTCTTCTCATGCTTTCGTCACTGTTAGCTTGCACTTGATTAGGGTTCATCTGTTTCCATTCCTCTCTCGCTTTCTTGCATTTTCAGGGTGAATCCTCATCAAGAACGACGCATCATCTTCATCACCGAGTGTAATATGGTATCAGAGCTTTTCATATGCAGAGCTCGATTGCGCTTCTTTGTTTCTTCCTCGTTCTTTCGATATTCTTGCTATAATCTTCTTTTCGTTTTCTTTTTCTTTCTTGCACGTTTTATGATTGTTTCTTGATCTCCAAGTCATGGCTGATGAAAACCCTACATCGATATCTTCTTCAAAGCAATCAACACATAATTTCCTCTAACTACATCCTAGCAAGAATTTTGTTGCCTCGCTAGTTTTGCCTGTTCTTGACTCCAACAATTATCATTCGTGGAGTCGATCTTTCGTTACAACACTCAGTGTCAAGAATAAACTAGAATTTATCTTCGGTTCTCACCCATGTCCGCCAAAGAATGATCCAACGTTCGCGGCTTAGTCACGGTGTAACAATATGGTCATCTCTTAGTTAGTACATTCGGTTTCTGTTCCTATTAGGCAAAGTGTTATTTGGATGGATGTGGCTTTCGATATATGGAATGATTTAAAAGTTAGATATTCTCAAGGTGATTTTTCCCGTATCTCTAATTTACAACTTTAGGGTTCTTTTTTAAGCCAGTGTGACATGTCTGTTACTAAATATTTCACAAAATTGCGTGTTATTTAGGATGAGTTCGAAAATTTCAAACCTAATTTTGTTTGTACTTGCCCTGTAAAGTGTTCTTGCTTTGTTAATCTTGTTATAAATAAACGAAAATGCGAGGACCGTGCTATGCAATTTTTAAGAGGGCTTAATGATCAGTATAGCAATATTTGCTCACATATTCTGCTCATGGACCCCATCCCACCTATATCCAAAAAAAAATCTTTGGTTGTACAACAAGAATGGCAATTATCTGTTGTTGTGCCTACTCCCAATTTACATAGCTTGAACAATAGTCGTACTACTCATCCTAGTAATATCTTTTGCACCTTTTATGGTAAGTCTGGTCACTCTAAAGCTGTATGTTTTCATAAACATGGTTTTCCTACTGCTGATATAAAGACTATAAAAATGTTCTCTGAAAATCTTTGTACCTTCTACAATCGCATTGGCCATATTGTGGATACCTACTATAAAAAGCATGGTTTTCCTCCTGGTTACAAGTTCAATAATAGAACACCACCGGCACACAATCTTATTACTACTAATATTTTTTCTTCTTAGTCTTTCCCTAAAGAACATGATACAAAACATATTCACCTTACTTCCGAACAGTGTCAGCTATTGACTGACATCCTGCGCCAACAAAACAATGGGGATCACACTCCTCAAGCACAAATCAACCAAGTTGGAACTTTTTGTGCAGATGTGATCACCAACACTGAACAATCTTCAACTGGTAAATCTCTTTTTCTTTTATCTGCCATTAAAGATTTTTGGATTATTGATTCGGGTGCAACTGATCATGTCTGCCATAACCTAAATGCCTTTACTACTTCCACTAAAATTGAGCCTGTTTTAATAAGTCTGCCTAATGGTCAAGCTGTCTATGCCACCTATTCTGGTATTGTAAAATTGTCTGCAAAACTCTACCTTACTAATGTATTGTATGTACCTAAGTTTCAATTAAACTTGATCTCTATTTCTAAACTCTCTCTTAATCTTAGATGCACCTTAACTTTCACTCTACTCAATGTGTTATATAGGACAATCTATCCCGCAAGAGGATTGGTATAGTTAGAGCCATTGTTAGCCTATATCTGCTTAACCCTTTACCTGCTTTTTCAAAAATTACACCACACACCTATATTCCTTCTATTGATTGGAATATCAAGGATAAAATTGTGTGGCACTATAGACTGGGGCATCCTTCTCATGAAAGATTACATGCCCTAAGAAAAAAATTTCCTTTTATTACTGTTGATGACCTGCATATATGTGATACTTGTAATCATGCAAAACAGAGGAAATTACCTTTCAACAATGTGCTGTATTTGATCTTTTACATATGGATATCTGGGACCGTGTTCCATTACTTCCATGCAAGGTTTTCGCTATTTTCTCACTATAGTTTATGATTATTCTCATTATACTTGGATTATCATGTTGCACAATAAATCTGAACTTCGTAACCACATAATCAATTTCTTGGCTTTTATTGAAAATAGTTTCAAAACCACCGTAAAAACCATTCACACTGATAATGGTGCATCATTTTCTATGTTTCATTTTTTTCTTCAAAATGAATTATACATCAAACTATTTGTATTGAAACACCACAACAAAATGACATTGTTGAAAGAAAACATCAACATATTTTAAATGTTACTCGCGCCTTACTTTTTCAAGCAAATCTTCCTTAAATGTTAACCACGTTGTTTTGTTAATAAATTCTATTCCAACTCCCTTGCTCAAAAACTTTACTCCTTGTGAAAAGCATTTTGGCAAACGTTATGATATATCTTTCTTAAAAAATTTGGTTGTCTTTGTTATGCTAGCTTTATCACTACACACCAAAAAAAGTTGGATGATAGATCTGTTAAGGGTATTTTTCTTGGCTCCCGCACAACACAAAAGGTTATATCTACTTGAATTTAAAGTATCATAGAATTAACATATCTAGGGATGTAATCTTTCATGAAAACTACTTTCCATATAAATTGGGTTGTTGTTTAACTAGGGGCCCCCGCATTTTATCTCTACCTGTTTCTAATGAATATAACCCTACTTATTTTTTTTTATACACTGTCAATCAAGGTGCCTATTCCTCATCCTGAATCCAGCACTACACCTCCAACAGAGCCATTAGATGCTGCAATAGAGTCACCAGATGTTGCTCAATCACCCACCATTCAGCTTGATCTTCCTTTTCGATCCACCCGACATTGTCGCCAACCTGCATATCTTGAAGACTTTCATATTGTCCACACTACTGTAAGTAAACGTTATCCAATAAATAATTACTTATCATATCATTCACTATCTTCTTCTTTTCACACCCTTGTTTCTTCTATTAACTCTAGTCATGAACCTCGTTCCTACAATGAGGCTTCCAAAAGTGTTTGTTGGCAATCTGCAATGCAAGTTGAGCTTAAAGCTCTTACCACTAACAACACCTGGATTCTTACTCCTCTTCCCTCAGGGAAGAAAACCATTGGTTGTAAGTGGGTATACAAAATTAAACACAATTTTGATCGCACCATTGATCGTTATAAAGCACGTCTTGATGCAAAGGGGTTCACCTAACTATAGTGTTTGGACATTTTAGATACCTTTGCTCTGGTTGCAAAATTAACCACCCTTTGTTTACTTCTTGTTGTTGCCACCACTAAAAATTGGACTTTAAAACAACTTGATGTTAATAATGCTTTCCTCCATTGAGACCTTCATGAAGATGTTTACATGACTCCTCCTCTTGGCCTTTCTCTTCCCTCTCCCCAACATGTTTACAAACTTCAACACTCTCTATATGGTCTTAAGAAAGCTGGTTGCTAATGGTATGCCAAGCTTTCCTCTTTTCTTTTCTGACAAATATTCCTTTTTTGTTGCTGACCATTCTCTATTCTTAAATATGCTCACCATAAAATTACTGCAATCCTTGTTTATGTTGATGACCTTGTCTTAACTAGCGATGACACAGAGGAAATTGATGCCATCGTTGTTGCCCTTCGCTATGACTTCAAAATCAGAAACTTAGGTAATCTTACCTATTTTTTGGGACTTGAAGTTGAACGTAACAGCACTGGCCTACACATCAGTCAATGCAAATACACCCTTGATCTTCTTCAAGAAACTGGAATGTTGGACTATGCACCCATGGCTACTCCAATAACCCACACTTCCCGCCTCTCTCCAGACCAAGGAACTCCCCTGGATAATGTCGCTACCTCTGAATACAGACGATTACTTGGTCGCCTCATTTATCTCACCAACACTCGTCCAAACATTACTTTTGCGGTTCACAATCTCAGACGGTTCATCTCCGCCCCCACCTCCTCTCATCAACAAGCGATTTCCCGTATCCTTCACTACCTCAAAGGCACTCCTTGTGATGGCCTCTTCTTTCCACACAACAACACTCTTACCCTTTGTGGATTTAGCGACTCTAATTGGGCAACCTGCCCCACCACCAAAAAATCAGTAACAGGTTATTCCTTTTTTATAGGGAACTCCCTTATTTCATGGAAATCGAAGAAGCAACAAACCATATCCCGCAGTTCCTCTGAAGTAGAATATAGAGCAATGGCTACTACTACATGTGAGCTACAATGGATTTTTTACCTTCTACAGGATCTTCACATTCCTGCCACCCAACCTGCAACTTTATACTATGATAACCAATATGCACTTCAGATTGCCTCAAACCAAGTTTTTCATGAACGTACAAGGCATATTGAAATTGACTGTCATTTGGTTCGTGAAAAGCTCAATATAGGTTTTCTAAAACTACTACCCATCACCTTTGTTATGCAAGTTGCTAACATTTTGACCAAGCCACTCACTTCTCCACAGTTCTGCATTTTGAAGTCCAAGCTGGGAATGAAAAATATCTACTTCTCAGTTTGAGAGGGGTGTTAAAATATTTTATTTATGCCTTTCTGTTTTAAGTAGTTGGGCCTGTTTTACTGCATAAGCACGTTAGGTTTCTCTTTTCTACCCCTTGTTTAGGCAAAGCTTTTTCTTATAAATACACTATTTGTAATTTCTTTAAGACACATGTGTGAAATAATAACCTTTTCACTTTACTTTTTCCTTAGTCTTTGCTTTTCTTCTCACACTTCTGTCACTTCTGGTGCATGATTAAGGTTCATCAGCTTCCATTCCTCTCTCTCTTTCTTGCATTTTTAGGGTGAATCCTCATCAAGAACGAAGCATCATATTCAACACCGAGTGTAATATCGAGTTTGTTGAGAACATGTATAGTTTTAGATAAAAACAATATTTTGTTATCTATATAATAATATGCTTTTAATTGAAAAGAATGACACTTCCATCAGTTGGGTTGTAACTTGATAATATTCGTACAAAAATAATGAAATTTTGATAAGAAGGTTTTTTTATTGGGTAGGAGTTCAGTGTTCGGTCTCAAACTGGTTACAGCTCAGTTCTCTGGTAGGGTAGAGGTCAGCTCGACAGCAGGTCGTGTGTCAAGGTCGTGATGCTGGCTCAATTTACTTAATGGGCCTGAAACCCATAATAAAGTTGTTTTGTGCTAAGTGTTAGAATATATGGCCTTTAAACAAGAAGGGGGTGAATTGTTTAAAAGATATTTTTGATTACTTTTCAAGGTTTAATGAAACTCAGTGAAGAAATCCATAAAAGGAACCAAGTTAGCCAAGAATACAATTTGTTTTAAAGTGAAACACAGAAAAACAACCGGTTGTTTCTTCTATTCAATCGATTGTTTATACCAGTAGAATTTGAAACAACTTAAAAATAGAATCTAAAAGAGATCAGAGAAAGAGAAATGCATACAAGCAGTTTATATTGGTTCACTCTTAAACCAAGAGCTACATCCAGTCCCCAGAAACTTCTAGGTTTCTACTATGCAACCAAAACTAGATTACAACACAAACCACCAAAAGAGTGACCTTGTGCCCTTCAAGAAACACACTCCTTTTGGCACAACAATCCAAAGAAATCAGAACACCCTCTGATTCTGCAGTTACACCCAATTACAGAAATACGATAATCAAGGAAGAAGAGAATAGAATACACCTGGGTAATACAAAGCTTAAAGATCAGAAGTACACCCCAACCCTATTCCACACACTTGAAAATCCAAAGCTTGATGTGAATCTTGAAAACATAAAATTCAATTTGCACTATGATTTCTCAAAACTGTTTTTCCTTACTTTACAGGAGCGTATAACTAACTTTTTATACTCCAAAGAATAATTAAAAACAATTAAAATAGGAGCGCATTCAGTTAGAAATTATTTAAGAGAGATTCACAAATTAGAATTGAATTCTGTTAGGATTTTCAAAGAAACAATCGGTTGAAAACACGAAACAACCAATTGATTTGGTTTGACAGTAAAGTCAACCAAGTCAAACAGCTTTCAACCTTTTTCAAAACTTTCTAAGAACAAAACAACTGGTTAATTCGATAAAACAACAGGGTTTTTTTCACTTAGTTAAAAAAAACATTCCATTTTAAAAAGGTTTCAAATCAAATCAGTTATGGATTCAAACAAGGAATGGATTACAGTTTAATCTACCCAGATCTCACCCATACACAGCAACAATACCAGCCTTTCATCAAACACCTTGGATTTGGATTCTTCAAAGCTCTTGATCACTTTTGATCAACACTAAGAACCAGTTGCATGTGCTTATAGATAATAGGGAGACACGAGTCAATACCCAGCTGAGGCATATCTAAGAGGAGGCATCCAACCCAGTCAACTCGACGAGAGAGTCAACCAACGGGAACATTTGACGTCCACCGTGGGGCCTGCGAAAACTTGATCCTATCGACATTCGAGTTTGAGTTTCTAGACGAAGATGAGAAATGCAAGACAAGTGCCATCGGGACAATAAGGAGGTGAGGCTCTCACCCTGCAGCAGCTTATGGAGACAGTTAGAAATCTCCAGGAAGCCAATAAGCAGTCCAGACAGAAGCACGAAAGGCTACGAGAAGCTAATGAACGATCCAGAGAGGAGCAAGAAAGATTACGAGAAGAGTTACGCAAAACCAATGAGAATTTGCATAGAGATCTACAACAACGAGATCGACGTCTCCCGAGAGAACGAGACTCAAACCCACCTTAGAGAGACTGCCCTGAGCCTTTCTCACGAGCCATCATGGATGAGTTAGTGCCCGCGCACTATTTCATGCCCAAGATCACCTTCACGGGAGTAGAAGATCCCGAAAGTCATCTTACAGCGTTTAATGCCCATATGATCATCTCGGGAGGGTCAGATGTTGTGCGATGCAAGATGTTCATGGGTACTTTCACAGGTACAACGATACAGTGGTTTAGTGGACTAACGGACGACCACATTACTTCTTTTGCACAGTTCGCCAAGCTGTTTCGAGAGCAGTTTTATGCCAATCGAGTTAAACCCCCAGTCTTGTATGACCTCTTCAATGTGTGTCAGAGGGAAGGGGAAACATTGAAGGATTATTTGAACAAGTTTTTGGCTTTCACTGTAAGACTCCAAACTCACGATGAGAACGTTATAGTCTCCTCCTTTGAACAGGGGGTCACTCCGGGACCGTTATCAAAAATCCGGCAGAGACTTTCTCTGAGATCAGACAAAGAGCAGTCGCCCACATCAACGCCAAAGAAGCAGTGGTGGCTAGAAACAATGGTTCACATTCTCAGCTAGCTAAGTCGAAGGAGACTAATAAAGCTTCTCAACCCTTAAGGGTTAATGAGACCTCAACCGGGAAGAAGGCAAAAACAAGACACGCTTCGTACAGGAAAAACCAGTTCAAGGCGAGGGGCAAGGAAGAGGAGTTTTGTCCCAAGTTCCGAGTATGATACAAGGAATTGATAAGCATACCTATGGTGGCCGTGAAGCTGAGGTTCCCCCTAAAGGCTGACAGAAATTTGGGGGCAAGAAAGAATGTTTGGTGTGAATTCCACAAGGGATTCGAGCACGACGTTGAGTAGTGTATAGCCTTAGGTTACTAGTTGGTCAAGCTGTTGAAGGACGGTTTCTTGAAGGAATACCTTGAGGCTGACCAAGGAGAACCCCAGGGGGAAGCTGCCCTAAGAGACAAGGCACATGAGGTGCCCGTACACGCCGAGTTGAATACTATCTTGAGTGGGTTCTCCGGGGGAGGCAGCACAGCTACCAAACATAAGTGGTATGCAAGGGTTGTGATGTCGCTGGATACAAGGGATCATGATGATACGCTTGAACCAAATCTCTATTTCACGAAAGCTGATTTGGTAGGTGTAGTCCATCACAACAACGACCTAGTGGTTATATTTGTTATTCTCATTGACCAGGAGAGCTCGGCTGATGTAATGTTTTGGTCCACGTTTGTCAATTTGCAGCTATCTCCCGACCAACTGAGGCCGCATGATGGGTGCTTAGTTGGTTTTGCAGGAGACCGTGTGGAGGTTCGAGGGTATGTCAACTTGAGGACGACTTTTTTAGATGAGGATGCGGCCAGAACTGTCGTCGTCAGGTACATTGTGGTGAATACTCCCTCTGCTTATAACTTTCTTTTGGGAAGACCCTCTTTGAACAAGTTAGGTGCGGTGGCTTCTACAAAACATATGAAGATGAAGCTACCATCCCTTGAGGGGAAGGTAATTACAATCAAGTCTAACCAGAAGGCTGCTCGAAAATGCTATGAGAGTAGCCTGAAAAACAGAAGGAGCTTAAACTTTGTCATTATAGCTCACAAAGGGAGGGGGCTGAGATCCTAAAAACCGAAGTTGACAATAGACAATGGCCAAGGCCTTCTGGTAATGTTCAAGAAAGGTAGATTGAGGGAAAGACGTTCAAGTTTCGTGCCTCACTAGGTTAAGAGCTGCAGGACCAGATAGTTGGGGTGATAGCCAAGCACATGGACGCGTTCGCTTGGTCCTCCGCTGACATGCCTGGGATAGACCCTGATTTCCTATGCCACAAAATTACTATGGATAGTAGGGTCCGACCAGTAGTGCAAAGGAGAAGGAAATTCAACAAGGAGAAACTCATAAGTTGTTTAATGCCGACCATATTAGGGAAATCCAGTACCCTGAATGGTTAGCAAACGTTGTGTTGGTTCAGAAGGCCAATGAAAAATGGAGGATGTGCGTTGACTTCACATACTTAAATAAAGTGTGTCCAAAAGATTCCTTCCCACTGTCGAGCATTGATTCCTTGGTGGACAATGCCTCTGGTTGTCGACTACTGAGCTTCCTTGATACACTCTCGGGGTACAATCAGATTCAGATGCACCCCAATGATGAAAGAAAGACTGCTTTGATGGTAGAGTTTGCTAGCTATTATTACAAGTTCATGCCCTTTGGCATTAAAAACATTGGTGCTACTTAACAGCGGTTGATGTACAAGATTCTCGCCCCCTTGCTCGGGCAAAATGTGCAGGTATATGTGGACGACATGGTCCTCACCTCCAAGAAGAAAGAGCAGCATGTGATTGATCTTGAGGAACTGTTCGCAACCATAGCCAAGTATATCTGAAGTTAAACCCCAAAAAGTGTGTTCAGGGTGGAGACAGGGAAGTTCCTTGGGTTTTTGTTGACTAAGAGGGGCATAGAAGCTAACCATGACAAGTGTGCCACTATCATAGAGATGAGGAGCCCTGCCACCATCAAAGAAGTCCAACAATTGACTGGACGAATGGCAGCTCTCTCTCGTTTCCTATCAGCTAGCGGAGACAAGGGTTACCCGTATTTCCAGTGCTTAAATAAGAACACTCGCTTTTTGTGGACTCCCGAGTGTGAAGAAGCTTTCATCAAGATGAAAGAGTATCTAGCCAGGCCTCTTTTTCTCGGTAAGCCGATGACAGGTGTTCCTCTTGGACTGAGCAATTAGCTCAGTGATAGTACAGAACCAGGATCAGGTCTAGAAGCTGATTTACTTTGTCAGCAAGGTACTGCAAGGACCAGAGGAGCATTACCAAGCGATTGAGAAAGCTGAATTGGTGGTAGTTTATAGCTAGGAGGCTACGACATTACTTCCAGATCTTCATATGGCAGTGATGACCGACCTGCCTATCCACAAGGTTTTGCAGAAACCTAACATTGCAGGACGAATGGTCTGGTGGTCAGTAGAGCTGTCCGAGTTTGATATCCACTATGAACCAAGATAGCTTATCAAAGGGCAGGTATATGCTGATTTTATGGTCGAATTGGTGTTTGAAGGTCCTCACTTAAACCCCAGAGACTTTCGATGGATCCTATCTGCGGATGGATCTTCCAACCAACACGACACACGACAGTGGAGCAGGAGTTATTCTGGAAGGGCCCATTGGTTTGTTGATCGAGCAATCTTTGAAGTTTGCATTTAAGGTTAGCAACAATCAAGCCGAGCATGAGGCGCTGATAGCAAGGATGTTACTAGCTCATGAGTTAGGAACCAGGAACCTGCTGGTGAAGAGCGACTCGTTACTTGTTACTGAACAGTGACACAAAGGTATCAAGCCAAAGATCCACAGTTGGTTGTGTACCTCCAGTACGTCATGTTGTTGAGAGAGGCTTTCACCCAAATTGAACTTATCCATGAGCCGAGAGAGCATAATTCCCAGGCTGACCTCTTAGCCAAGCTAGCCAGCTCGGGAAAGGGAAACCGGCAGAGGTCAGTGATTCAGAAAACCTTGAAGTTGTCGAGAACGGCAGAGGACAGCCTACCTAAGAGCGGCCAAGCAGAGGTCTTGGAGGTAAACTCTAGGGTAGGAAGGAGTCACCGGTCATTGATCCAAGAGACACTGAAAGTTCCCAGGGTAGTGGCATGCCAGATGCGAGAGGAGAAGGTGGTTACTGTCTCACAGGGTAGTACAGTGGAGACCTGAATCACCCCTTACCAGCGTCACTTAGTTGATGGGTTGCTTCCCATCAAGCCTGCAAAAGCCAAGGCGATTAAGAGGAATGGAAGAAAGTATACTCTAATCGATGACATGTTGTTTCGTCATGGCTATACTCACCCTACCCTCACTTGTATCAGTGGAGATCAGGGTGTCTGTGTGATGGTCGAGTTGCACGAAGGTATTTATGAAAGTCATATAGGTGGTCGAGCTCTTGTGTTAAAGGTCGTCCGCGCTAGGTACTATTGGCCGACAATTAATGAAGATTGTCAGAAATATGCCCAATGATGTGAGTAATGCCAGAAACATGCTGATTGGCACCACGCGCCAACGGAGGAGTTGCGGTCAATATACAGTCCATGGCCATTTCACACATGGGGAATAGACATTTTAGTTATTTTCCCCTTGGCAATACGACAGATGAAGTATCTTATAGTAGCCATTGAGTACTTTACATAAGTTGAGCCAATTGCACAAATAACCGCACATAAAGAATATTGTGTGCCGCTTTGGAATCCCTAGACACCTGGTGTCAGATAATGGAACATAGTTCGTCAGTCAGCAGATAGGCAAGTTGTGTTCAAAGCTCGGGATAAAGCAGATATTTGCCTCTATTGAGCACCCCCAGACAAACGGCCAAGTAGAGTCAGCTAATAGGGTTTTACTTATAGGGTTGAAGAGGAGATTAGAGAAAGTGAAGGGAACATGGGCGGAGGAGGTTCCTCGGATTCTGTGGGCTTACCATACCACACCCCAGTCAACCACCAAGGAAACGCCTTTTAATTTGGTGTACGGGGCAGACGTTATGATTCTAGTGAAATCCAGGAGAGCTCCCCTAGGTTTTAGAATTTTGTTGTAGAAGAGTCCAACGAAGGGAGGAAGGTGAATTTGGACTAATTAGATGAAGTCCGTAAGCAAGCCCATGTTAAATCAGAGGCACTGAAAAGAAAGGTAAAGTTGAAACAGAAAACCAAGGACAGACCTAGACAATTTCAAGTGGCTGACTTGGTGATGCGGAAAACCCATCCTTACCAGCTAGAGAACAAGTTGCCTTCAAAATAGACAGGACCGTTTTGTGTAGTTGAAGAACTCAGGAATGGCGCGTACAGGTTAGATACCCTGGAAGGGGGAGTTATTCCTCAGACGTGGAACGTCTACATTATTTCAATTAATTTATCTTATTAAATGTTTATTGTTGAACAATGTGATGTTGAAAGATGACGCTCTTTTTCCCTCAAATAGGGTTTTTTAACGAGGTCATCTAATAAAAAGTTGTTTATGATGCATTGTGGCCTTTCTTTCTTGTTTATTGTGACACATGATGCAACGACCTTTCTCAGAGAATTTTCTGAGTAAAGGTCGTGTGTGCGAATAATTACAATTGGCAAATAAATCGACCTTCCTTGTGAAGTCGTCCTACAGGTAAAGTTGCATAGATGCCTCATCCAGACCAGCACTGAATAAGTCGGGCTAACTCGACGTGAAATTAATCACTCGAATCTAGATGCTCTGTGGGATGAGTAAAGTTGCATAGATAAATCACTTGATCCGATACAGAATAAGTCGGGCTAAATTGGCGCGTAAGTAAACACCTGAGTCTAAGCGCTCTGTGGGGTAAGTGAAGTTGCATAGATAAGCCATCCAGTTTGACACATGGTAAGTCAGGCTAACTCGGTGTGTGAAGCAGTACTTGGCGAGATCAAGGTAGGATACCCCTGGATGTGCCACATTTGAGCACTAGCTTGTAGGGGCTATGGAAAACGGTTCAGCAAAGGGTTAGTTTTATTAAACTCTGATTATCTTTTTTATCCCATGATGGGAAAAGTTAGCACCAGTGATAAGTTGTTTGATTGACATACTTAAACGCGTGCACATTAGTATAAGTTACTTAAATTAGTCGAGATTTATTATGGCATGCATTTGCAAAGCTTTAAGGCATTCTTATATGACAAGATAATTGCAGTAAAGTGAAATAAGTTAATAATAAAGATACAAGTACGAAAGGTGCCGACAATTAATAATTACAGAGCATTTGGCTTCCTATTTTTCTACAACTTGTCCATCTACCACCTTTTTGCCCGGTCCAAGCTGGGAATAGTCCAAGTCCAGGTACAAGCTTTAGGCTTTCTCGATGGAAACCTTGAACCCTACCAAGAGGGCTTGAGCAGTTTCTCCCTTGCAGACTTTGATCTCGTTGGCAAAGAACTTGTCCTTCTGGACTAGTTCTTGTTGCAGATTGGTAAGTTGATCTTTCTGCTCTACCAGGCGAGCAGCTTGTTCGACGGCCTCTTTTGTTTTGTCTGCTAGGAGCTTCTAAGTTTGTTGGTGGAAAGCGTGGAGGTTCTGAATTTTCTGTTGCAGGCTCGCCACCTTTTGATGAAGATCTTGATCCTCACGAATTAATGCTTCAGTGGCAGCTTCCTGACTTTGCAGTTTCTTTGCAGCCAAGCAGCTTGTGGCCAGAGTTTGCCCAAACTGATTTATGGCTTCTTGTATCAGATGGTGACCCCCATGAACCATCATTCTCTCCTCATCCTCGGGACGTAGCAAGGAGTCCTCCAAGTAAGAGGTGATGTCGATGTCAAGGTCCCATAATCCTTTCCTCCCTGAGCTCTTCGCGTCCCCTTCGAGGTTTGACATTATGGAGGAATGTTGGAGGGTTGTGGAGGAGAAGCAGTGTTAGAAGCAGCCTGACCACGGGAAGGAGAGGGCACAGGGGTAGCAATGCGGTCCCTTCCTCTTTTCCTAGTAATGACAAAGCCTGAGGCGGTGTCCTCGTCATCTTCAGAGGATGTAGAGGTGACTACTGCCTTCAATGGCATTTGGCTAGCCACTTTGCCCTTCGTGGCCATGTTCAACAGGTCCTCCTTGTTGAAGCGCGCCAACATTTTTTCTGCAAAGAAATAAAGGGAGAACCAGTTACATTTTATAAAGATGAAACTTACACTACAAAAAAATGTGTAAAAAATGGCGGTTTTAATATAGCGGTTATTAATAACCGCCACAAATTTCAGCATAATACGTCATTTCATTAACCGCCACAATTAGCTTTCAAATTATGTCATTTTTAGCTGTCATAATTTTCTTTTAGAGAAAACTTTTTATTCCTTTATTCTTATATTTACATTTTTAACTTGATTTAAAAATCCTTCAGATTTTCACTTGAAAATTGATTTTCTTTTTGAAAACTTAAGAAAATAATTTTTTTTTGAATTTCAGTTTGGAAAAACCCTAACTCCTAACACTCATCACTCTCGTCCCTCTCTCTGCCTCACATGAACCCTAACCCTAACGCTCTCACGAACCCGCGCTCTCTGCCTCCACACGAACCTAGCGCTCTTCGCCTCAACACGAACCCTAGCACTCTCTGCCTCTACACGGAACCGATTTGAAGGTAATTAACCTGTTGTGCATTCCTTATACTTATGATAGTTTGTCATTGTTAAATCTAGTTTTTCATATGCTGCTTTGTCCTTTACATTTTAGGTTTTATGCAATGAACCCTAACACTCTCTTCCTCCACACGAACCCGCGCTCTCTGCCTCCACACGAACCCGCGCATCATTCTTCTTGTTGAGATGTTGCAGGTAACATGAATGTCAGCTCCTCCTGTGGTTTCTATGGTCATATAATTTTTAGTCTGTCTGTGTCTGGTTGTGAAATTGGAGGAAGCGGAAGCGGACGACGGCGAGCCAAACAGGCATATCCGAGTGTCGTCCGATGCAGCCAAGTACTCCTCGCAGGCAGTTGCGAGTCCGTTGTTCCCTGGGGTTGAGAAGCTCTTGTCGTTGTTCAAGGATTCTTGCAAGGAGCTGCTTGAGCTTCGGAAAGAGGTTTTCCTTCCTCTACCGATTGGTAATTTTAAATTTTTTTGGGAATTTAATTTGTTTAAGCTCTTGATTTTATTGTTGTTGTGTTTTGGTTGGAAGATTGATGGGAGACTCTACAATCTTAAGAAAGATGTCTCAGTTCAAGACTCTAAGCATCGAAAGACACTTTCTGAGGTGAGTCTCGAATCTACTTGGTTTGTGTTATGCTAAAATTTGCAATTGTTCTTGCTGAGCATTTGGATCAATGGGTGTGAGGTTGTTGTAGGTTAATTGGTCTTCTAGAGTTTGAGCCTTAGGTATATTTTGGTTGCAGAGGAAGAACTTTATCGTTCACGGTAGTCATATTAAACATGGTCTCAAACCAAAATAAATTGCAATATAGTAATTATTTCTTTTAAAAATTACATTTGTTAGTTCTAAGCTCCTTCTTTTGTGCTTTATTATTTTGCTTTTTTCAGAATGAAGATCTTTTATACCTTGCTATCTAACTAGGTCAGAATAATAATGAGCTTTATTATTATGTTTTATGTTTTATGTTTTATTGGTAGATCAATTCCTCCTTTGTCTTTGAAATATAATCCCAGCGAGAAACAACTAGTCAAACAATTGAGTTGATAAAAGTATTTCAGTTTATTCGTGTGGTTTTTACCATTATTCATGTTAGGAAAGTTTACCAATGGTTGGTTATTTCTGCAGTATTTAATGGAGTTCAATAGCAGCCCATGTGATTTGATGGAGCTTTCACCTCTTTTTTCTGATGATAGCCATGTTGCTGAGGCTGCTTCGGTTGCCCAGAAATTACGTAAGAATTGATATGCCTTTTAATTTATATAATGCTTTAACCTAATTATGTCAACACTATGCTAATATTGTTTATTTTCAAGGTCATTTGCTGAAGAAGATATTGGAAGACATGGAATACCTGTTCCATCAGCTATGGGAAATGCAACTGCTAGCAGAGGCTTAGAAGTTGCAGTTGCTAATTTGCAGGAATACTGCAATGGTAAATTTTTTTTTTTATGAAAAACAGGGACATGTTTATTCAATAACTTACATTGAAATAACTTTAATTTATTCAATACATTTGGACTAACTTCTTTTCTTTTTTTAAGTCTCGATTTTGTTTCAAAGTAAATGAAGATTTGGCTAAAAGAGATGTTATTTGTTGTGAGCATTGGTGAAGCTTGTGTTTCCTGGAATCCTTTATTTTATATGCATATTCTTGTTGATTTTATGGCTATTAAGAGTCATACTTTTTGTTTTAGAAAATTCTTAATGTTTATATGTAACTTGATTGTGGAAATAAATCAATGGTAAATATATCAAGATAACTAGATATTTTAGAGACTAGTTTGCTAGTGATATCTTTTTAAGTTCAACCTCTTTTCCCTCTGTAGGTTTTCTTTCATTGGCTAGAATTTTTTATTTTTTTTTTTTTGGTTTTGTTTTTTGGTTTTTAGTTTCAATCCCTTGGATTATAAATTATTGATGTTTGTATAGCTAGGTAAAGCATGAAATAAACAACCGTTCAACTCTCATAATTGCTTAGATGCTCCTTTTCTCTTTACTTTGTTGATCTTATTATCTGCTCCATCCCCTATGCACTGGTTCCTTTTGCAGCTAATTGATGAAACAGTAGGAGAAGTAAAGGTTGAGCTGATATGAAGTTAGTTGCTGAGATTTGGAGCCATGATTTTGGGAAAATACAATGCATCAAAGGAAGGCAAAAGCAGAGATGGCCAAACATTCAGATGCTTTTATCACCTTACCAAGTTAGCATGAACTGATATTGCAATTTTTTTAAGGCAAAGATATTTTAAATTCCTTATTTAGTTAAATCCTTCATTTCTTCTTTGTATGGATATTTTTTGTGGGCACATGTGTATGATGTAATATACCTCATGCAAATGGAGTTGCTAGTATGGAATTGGAAAGTGAATGGACACAAGATATGCCTTAAGTCTTCTAGAGATGTATTGTCTATTAGCTATTTGAAATTATTGTGAATGGAGTTTACTCTTATTTTTCCATCTAATATCAGTTTTTATTCTTTATGGACTTCCAATGATTTTGTAAATTAGTCAATTAATGTTATTCGGAAGGGTGAAATGGTTTAGTATTTTTCTTAGCATCAATGTGAGAACTTAATGTTGTTAATGCTAAATTGTTCATCTTTTCTTTGTTCTAACCCCATGCATGTGCATCCCTTGAACCCAACTATCAACCTCCTGTGACATTTGTTGTAGTTCAAAAGCGTCATCACCCAAGACTCTTTGCTAGCAACCATCATGACAAGAGTTCTGTTGACAAGAGTGTGTTGACAAGAGTGGCAACATATTGCCTGGTATTTACTTTAGTTCACTATTTGGTGCCATATCCTTTAAAGAAACTTGTTTAACTATGGTGGTAAATAATTTTACTTATAAAATATTGCAGACACAATTGTTGATTTTAAAATCTGCCATCCAACAGAGTTTGACTTTTATCTTCATAGCCATGCTAGAATACAGGTGAGATCTTTTACTCTTTTTGCTCATAACTTGTAATTTTATGTTAAATTACATCCTCACTGATGTAAACCATGTGTTACACAGGGTACAAGCCGTCCTGCTCACTATCACGTGTTGTGGGTGAAAACAATTTTACTGCAAATGCTTTGCAAACTCTTACTAACAACCTTTTCTACACGTAAGTTCGTTTGCGTTGCTTTTCAAATTCCCATGTTCCCATTTTTAGACAGGATACTAAATTTGATGTTTTTGTTTTGTTAGATATGCTAGATGCACTCGATCTGTTTCCATTGGTGAGTTCCCCCTTCTTATGTCTTGTTTAATGGACTCTTAATGTTACTTTTACATATATTCATTACTGTAATATTCAAATTCATTTACTTAAAAATTATTTATTTCAGGTATCAGACATTAGAAGTGGTGCTCCATCACCTAATCAAATAATAGAATCAAGTGGTGGAAGCAAAACTGATTAAGAATATGTATTTTAATTTTAAACTTGATTAGGGATGTATGAACTTTTGAACAATTATGTGTGTAATTTTAAACTTGATTAGGGATGTATGAACTTTTTATGTGTTTTAATTTTCATTTACATATAAACTTTTGAACATTATTATGTGTGCTTTAATATTCAATGAAATAAATGGATGATTATAACTTTATACATTATTTTATTTTATTATGAAAAAGTGGTGGTTAATTTTTATAATTGTATGAAACAGATTATAAATGTGGTTAAATTTTATAATTGTATAAAATAGATTATAAAAAGATTAAAAAAAATGGTGGTTAAATTTTATAATTGTATAAAACAGATTATAAAAAAGATTATAAAAAGTGGTGGTTAAATGTTATTTATTCAGAATTAAAATTACGTCAGTTAAAAACGTCACTACTTACTTATGTTATGGCGCCAGAATCTTCTTCAATGAATGTAAATTGCGACAATTATAACTGACACTACTTACATATAAAAACCGCCACTATTTACACTATGTTTAAAGTGGCGGGTGTTGCAGCGGGTAGACTAAAACCGCCACATTAAACTTTGTGGCGGTTATAAACGCCAGTTTATACGAAAATAACCGCCACAATATACACATTTTTTTGTAGTGTTACTCTCTAATGCTAGAGGAAAAAGATGTACCAGTGTATCTCTTTAAAGAGTTTAGGACAAACTCCTTGGCCAGAAGGTAAGCAGTATCAAAGACAACTTGGAGGCTAGATAAAAATTTTCAAACCTCCTAGTCAACGGAAGCTAAATCTTCTAAGCGCCGAGTGACATTGAAGTTAGGTTCTTGGATCCAATACAATGGGAATCCATCTAGAAGGTCGGGATACCACTTGTTTGCATGAACCTTTAGAAAGTGGCCTTTGAAATTTTTATAAGAAGATTGGAAGAGGGTAAGAATTCCCCTTCCGAGAACACCATTCAAAGACACCCAAAGTTAACGGCCTAATTTCTTGGCCTAAAAGAAGTGAAGGAAGACGTCAACAGAGGGTGAGATGCCGAGTTGGGAGTAGAGGATGGAGAAAGCTCGGACAAATGCCCAACTATTGGGGTATAGTTGGGCAGGAGCCACGTTGAGCTTAGTTAATAGTCCTTTTTCAAAGATAGACAAGAGGGAGGCGTAGAAGGACCATTTTAACGATGGTGGCATAAAAATAACAAAAGGGTTTGTCAGGAGATGTGGATTCGTCGCAACATACGGGCTCATCTACTCTACAAGGTTCTAGGTTTATCCAATCATCTTCCCTACCGAAGTGGCAACAACTCTTCCTAAGATTTATAATTTTCTCATGGAAAGTGAAAGAAGAGGTTTCGGAAAGAAGGTTTTGGGGTGCCCAGGGGTACAAGGATTTGTAATCCATGGCGGGTTGCATCCAGACATAAACACAAACAGCATACGAAAGGCAACACAAACCAAGCAAAATACAGAAGCAAACAGGACAGACAGCATTTCAGAATTTGCACAGATACGAATATCATATACAATAATCATACAGATATACACGTCAATAGATGAGTTATGAAGTAACTTCAAACAGAACAGGTATTGCAGGTGATCGTCAACGAAGATTAGTTAAAAGGAAATACCTGGTAAAATCACGAAGAAGAGGTTTCGTTGATGGAGCGCGAGTGCAGAGAAGCAAGGAGTTCATGAGGAAGCAGGAAGAAGGCTTCAATAGTGTGAATGATGAAACAATGAGGCGCTAAAACGAGTTTTTAAGTGAATGGGGAATACAAAACGTTAAGGGTTTTCCACCGTTAATGGTAAGCCACGTGTACGCATAAGTTTAAATACGACAAAGTGTCATGTCAAAGACACTTCGTGCGTCGCGCCTCACCTACCCTCTGAGAAACCGTCACATCAGTTGCCAGGGTACTCAAAGACTCTTCGCTTAGCCAAGCTCAGCTCGAACCTGGGGGCCTTGTGTACTGGGTAGGAGTTCGGTCTTCGGCCTCGGACTGGTTACAACTCGGTTCTGGGGGGCAGAGGTCAGCTCAGCAGTAGGACGTGTGTCAAGGTCATGATGTTGGCCCAATTTACTTATTGGGCCCAAAACCCATAATAAAGTTGTTATGTGTTAAGAACCAGTTGCATGTGCTTATAGATAAATGCATATAGATATATGTGTGTTTGTTATTATTACGTATAAATTTGTTTTGTTGCATGTTTGTTATGTGCATTTATAACAAAATGTTAGCCAGCGGTTTAGCACCTGAAGATCATTGGTGTCTGTGGTAGGTGGTTTTTTCTCTTAGAGATAAAAGATTGATGTGTTTATTTTCAATTAAGATTTTTTTTCTCTTAAGTGAGAGTTGTTGCATATGCGGTTATAAAAGGGGCCTTGGATCCCCGGTGAAGGTACGCTGTTTTTGCACACTAAACTAAGAATTGTTACTTTTGTGAGTCCTTACTGACTTGAGCGTCGGAGTATAATCAACAAGTAGGGTGTCCTCTGTCACAACGAAGTCACACTTCAATGCAACAGGGAGACACGAGTCAATACCCAGCTCAAGCAGATCCAAAAGGAGGCGTCCAACCCAGTCAACTCGACAGGAGAGTACTACTAGTAAATGGTTACAAATGGATAAAAATGATGTTAAGAAACTTTGGTGAAAAAAAAAAAGAATGATTTACTTTGGTGAAAAAAAAAAGAATGAATTGATTGAAGATAAAACAAAATCATCTTGATTTGATTTTAATTGGTTTGCCACTTAGCCAAGTTTGAAAGGTTTGGTGAAAATATTAAGTAATCATGAATTGGTTTGGACTTAAGTATTATTCGTGCAAAAAATAATGAAATTTTGACTAAAAAGTTTTTTAACCGTACTAATAGAAAATAACCACAAATGAATAAAAAGATGATGTTAGGAAAATTTTGTGAAAAAACAAAAGTCATTATGAGTTGGTGTCACACTTAAACAATTTAAGTACAAAGAATAATAAAATTTTAACTCCAAAGAATTTTGAACCCTATGAAAAGCAACCATAAATAGATAAAAGATAAATTTAAAAATATTTGGTAAAAAAGCAAAATCATCTTGAAAGAAAAGGTTGATAATATGATATAAGATTTTATTAAATATTAATTGTTTCTTATTATGGTATATCTTCTTTAGTAAAAAAAAGGAGCATTCAGTCCATAAATATAGCGCAAACTATTAACAACTTTCATGGGACACAGTCACATGTCATCACACTAGCAATCAAGACACTAGTCTTATTTTCTCAACCAAAATGAAGATTTTTTGTTCACAAAACTGTGATTTCTAAGTTTCACGGTCCTAAATTTGGAAAATATCAAATACCAATATTTTCATTCAAAATTATTCCATATCATATGGGGAAACATAATTGTCCGAGGAAATTGTCGTCATCATTTTAACCGCCGCCAGAGCCGTATTTCTTTCCGAACAGAACAAGCTGCAACTTATCATAACCAGCAAGCACACCAGCACCTGCAACAGCACGCAATATGTTTGCACCAGCACCTTTGAAGAGTGATTTGGTACCTTCTTTTGCCACGATTGTTTGGAATGCATGCAAAGAGCTATTATACTTCACAGCTTCTCCAGAAGTCATCATCATCCTTCTACGCACAGTGTCAATAGGATAGGAAGCCAAACCAGCACCAATTGTTATTCCCCATCCCAAAAGGAAACTAGCAAAGAAACTATCCTGTTAACAATGAGAGTACCGTTGTAAGTAAACATAAAAATAAATCACGACAAAAAAGGAGCACAACTCAGAAGTACAAATTCCAAGATTTAGAACTAGGCAGTCACAATGTATAATACATACAGGAAATAGGTATTCAAATTGAAATGAGCCGAAGATTAGTATTATTAACTTAAGAAAATACAAATTAAAAATACCATGACATTCGAATTGTTTACATACCTGCATTCCACCAACCAAAACAACTGGTTTCAAAGAATCATACATTCCGAAGTAAAGACCACGGTACACTATAATTCCAACGCATGAAATGTTGAAACCACGGTAAAGGCCAGCAATGCCATCAGACTTGATGGTTTTCCTGTACACATCAATCATGCCATTAAACTGCCTCTCACCACCCTTCTTTGCAGCCTTTGCATCGTTAGCCAAACGGGTACGGGCATAATCCAAAGAATAGACAAATAAGAGAGAAGAAGCCCCAGCAGCCCCACCAGATGCCAAATTTCCAGCAAACCACTTCCAGTAGCCATCTTTGTCCTTTTTGAAGTTAAAAAGCCTCTTGAAGTAGTCCTTAAAAGCAAAGTTTAGAGCCTGGAAGAAAAAGGAGAATATTAGATATTTCAGATATGATATAGAGAAAAGGATAAAACATATACTTTGTCAACAGATGTAAACATCAAGAAAGACATGACTAGATATCTAGATCTTTGCCCTTGAAAAATATAAGCTAATCTAGAAATACGATAGTGCAACAGGACATGACTACTGGAAAAAAGTGATGACAAATGAACAGCCATAAGATTGCAAATAGACGTCTGTTCTGACTGTGACACAGCACACATCTAGAGGGGACTCTCGTGATACAGAAACAGGAGCAAGACTGAATGTTTTGCGTGAGTGTGTATGTGTGTGAAATTCAAACAAATACAGGCAATGTAAAAGACCAATCAAGCATTGCCAACAAGGGACTGTCAAGACAATAAAATCAGATGTCACATGTTTTAGTACAGGTATAACCTATAGTTCTAAAACTGTCTATACTTGGGAGGAAAAAGTACTACTACCACATGCATAGGCAAAAATATAATGAAGGCAGACATCTCTAGAACTACTTAATCTTTGTAAGTTTGATCTTCACCTGAGTAGGGAAGTATCTGATAACATTAGCAGTATTGCCTCTCCAAAGAGCAATCACACCCTCATCCTTCATGGTTCGAGCAAAACAATCACCAATTCCCTTGTATGGTTCAGATAACCGACCACTTTTGATCATTTCATCCTGATTTTGAATAAGCAATTTGACTCTCTCAATTGGAGCAGCAGCTGTCTTTGATACAGCAGCAGATACTCCGCCCATCAGAAAATCCACCATGAAAGCACCTGGTCCTTTCTCTGCTGGAGCATGCGCAGTAATTGGAGATACAGATGACAAGGCAGCCAACCCAGAAGAGTGCAGTCCTCCATTGAAGCAAGAACCAGTTGCAGAATAATTCCTGGAGTGAAAGTTGGGGCTAAGCCTGGAGACCAGGTAAGACTGTCCAGCTAGCTTCTGAACAACTGATGGATGCTCCAGTCCATCAGCCATGATTGCAGTCTAGATGGCAACCTGCGAACATTCACCCATACCAATAAGCCATAGATTCAACAATACCAGAGTTAAAACAAATTCTTACTAAAATGCCACTTTGAAAGAAAACCAAATGTATTTGTATTTGAAGTACTGTACACCTAAGATCTAATACAAACTTAGCAAATCCGACTACAATTACACACACCATGTGGGTGCGGGCTTATAATTCAGTAAAGTTTTTATTTCAAGAAACCCAGCCCATTAAACCCAGAGTTAAGAGCTACCAGCCCACATTAGGTTTTAAGATTTCTTGTTTCCCCATTGTAATGTTTCACATCCACATTTATCGCTCCACTACCCTTTTGTGCATACAACTCCCAGAGATTCTACAACGTCGAAATATTTTTGTTCCTTTCCTTGGTTAATTTTCTTCCTCCCTTTTGGTTTTTGCGTTAAAATATGCATATGAATTATATTCTAATGATTTTTTTAGCAGTTTTCCGAGAGCATGTAGGCCTTTATAGCCTGCAGGTTTTGTGGAAACTTTTTATGTGGCATGGGTTAAAAGGGCGTGTACCCTGCTCTATTTTTAAGTAGTTGGATCAAGAGGGGGTGTGAAATTGATCCAAATATTTATGCTATGCGTTTTGTAAAAAGCATTTCCAATGAAGGTTGCTTATAAATAAGAATATCATTATATATACACCTATATATAAAGAAAATTATTTACATATGTAGGATCTAAACTAAAATAATAGTTTTAGTTTTAAGCAATTTTTATTGAGGATACTCTAAATAACTATATCTTTGTTAGCTCTATCGATAACAATTATGCACTGGTTTCCAAATGTACACAAATTTTTCAAAAGTACTTTTAACCATAAATATTTCACTCTTATTTTTCAATATCTCTTAGATCGAATAAACAAAAAAAAATAAAAAATAAAAACATTTAAAAAATTCTTAATATAACTTTTTAATTACAATTATTTAATAAAGAATTAGATTATTTTTCAAAAATTACAAAAATATGAACACACGTGTGAGCCTGTATTTTCGCTGGTACAATAGAGAGGGCATATGTGCTCAAATGTAAACTTCAAAGTAAGGAATACAGTTTTCGATCTCCAACAGGCTAAAGGAGAAGATCGCATAGCAAATCGAGTATTATTAAATATCACAGAGGAACTAACTACACAGAAAAAATTAACAGAAAACATGCGGAAAAAAAAAAGTACAATCGATGAGAATAATGGAGAAAATAGCAGACAACAGAAGAAGAAGAAGAATGGCAATACCTGAAGAGAGGGTACGTGAGAGAAGGGGAGAGAAAAAGAGTGAGACTATAAGAGTATAAATGGGAGCACGGAACCAGATGCATTAGGGTTTTACATAATGACGCATTTGCCCTTAACTATTTTCTTTTTGTCTTCGACCATTTTCTTTTGGCGGAAAAAACTGAGGAGCGTCTGCGCCCGAGAGATACTCTCTCAAATTTTGTCCACTGCGCTTCCTAATACTTCTAAATAATAATAATATAATAATGACAATAATTAAAATAAAAATAAACAAATAAAACCATTCCAAATATTTTACAGAAGAATTATTTTCCAAAATAAACTGATTTAAAAAAATAATTACCCAAACAAACTCATTTTCGTTTTAATTTTTAAACTACCCTTTTTTTACTCTATAGGTTGACAAATTGACTAGTCAGAAAGAATTCAATTCTTGATTTTTTATTTTTTATTTGAAAATAAATAAAACAAAATGTTCTTACGAATTTGGAACTTTCTCAATTGCATCTTTCAAATCTCTACACGATACCTACTATTATACTCGAACACTCAATTTAGTTTATAGTTTAGGTATGAGAAAAGATATAAGTATAAAATTATAGTTTTATTATGAAAATTTGACTCTTCAATAATTAAATGAATTTAGTTAGGTAAATAATATTGGAAAGAGTTTATTTGAGTAATTTCATTTAAAAGATTTAACATGTAAAAGAATTGTGTATTTTATATAATTATAACTTGTAATAAATATTTGATTTTATTAATTATGTTTTAAATTTATAATAAATCATTTTAATTGTGGCGTAAGACTATTTTTAATTATTGATTATTTTTAAAATGTTATTAAAACTTACTTTAGAGATAGAAATTAAGAAAATATTGAAAAGACTAAGAGAGGATAAATACTTAACTGAAAAATAGCAAGTGAAAGAAGGAAATGTTAGGTTCAATAGTTTCAAAGGTCAATTCACCTCCCCCTCCCCTCTTGAACTTTGACACTATTGAACCCAACAATTGGTATCAAGAGTTAGGACTTGTATTTTAATCAAGTTGGTTTGCAATAATGTCTAAGTTTAAAGTGTTTTTTGCTGAGGGATCTTCTGTTAGTAGACCACCTATGTTCAATGGAATGAATTATGCCTTTTGGAAAATTAGAATGAAAATTTTCATGGAATCTATTAACTCGTTTATTTGGGAAGCTGTGGTCCATGGACCCTATGTGCCAATGCAGGTTGTCAAGGATGAAGAAGTGGTAAAGCCAAGATCTGAATGGAATGAGACTGAATGGAATGAGACCGAAAGGAAGAAGGCTCAATATGATTTTGTGGCCAAGAACATCATAACCTCCTCATTAACAATGGATGAGTTCTTCAGGATATCCCAATGTAGTTCAGGTAAGGAGATGTGGGAGGTCTTGGAAGTCACTCACGAGGGTACTGAAGATGTGAAGAGGTCAAGAAAACATTCTCTCATCCAAGAATATGAATTGTTTAGAATGCAATCCGAGGAGAGCATTGTTGATGTGCAGAAAAGGTTCACTCATATTATGAATCACCTTACTGGTTTGGGAAAGGAATTTGACAGAGAGGAACTCAACATAAAAGTGCTGAAGTGCCTCGACAGAAGCTGGCAACCCAAGGTGACTGCCATATCAGAAAGCCGTGATATGTCAAAGCTGTCAACTGCTACACTCTTTGGGAAATTAATGGAGCATGAACTGGAGCTCAAGAGACTCAAAGAGCAGGAAACAGTGGAAAGAAAACCCAAAGGACTTGCACTGAAAGCAAGTGAACAGAATGAGATTAGTGAGGAAAAAGAAGATGTTGAACATGATGATACAATTAGCCTACTTACAAAGAGATTCAGTAGATTCCTGAAGAAGAAAAGCAGAGATAGGAACCAACAAAAAAGAAGGTATCCTAAACCTAATGACTCAAATTCCTCTAACTATACTTGTTTTGCCTGTGGCAAAACAGGGCACATCAAAATGGATTGTCCAAACAATCAATAAAAGGACAAATCTGCCAGCAAGAAGGTTGAAAGGAGCAAAGGGAGAAGAGCTTACATTTCATGGGAAGAGAATGAAGTATCTTCAACCAGCAGCTCTTCAACTGAGAGTGAGGAAAACAATTTGTGCTTCATGATGAAAGATGAAGGGTCAATCTCTGATTCAGTAAGTATTCTCTATGGAATCTGATAACTATGATCAATTGCTTGCTGCTTTCAAGGAAACACATGATGAAGCAAATAGGCTAGCTGTAATATGCAGTAATTGCAAAAGGTAAATAATGTGCTTGCACCTAAAGTAAAAACACTTGAGGAAGAACTGCATAAGGCCAAAACAGATTTGGTAAGCCTTGAACTAACATGCTTGCATGCCTCTATTAAAACCTGTGAAAACTGCAAAAAATTGGAAAAACAAGTGGAGTATTTGCTAAAAATCCTTTCCAATTTCACCAAGGGAAGAGAGAACATTGAGTCTCTCCTTGGCTCACAGAATGCTGTTTTCAACAAGAATGGTATTGGTTATAACCCTGGAAATGTAACCAATGTCAAAAAGCTTTCAAGTTTTTTTGTTCCAGCAAAATCTGGTTTTTTAGCTTTTAACAGTGGCAAAAAGGCATCTCATGTAACCTGTTTTTACTGCATGAAATCTGGTCATACCTCTAGGTCATGCATTGCTAGAAAGCATCTTGTTCCTAAGAACTTAGCAAAATGGCTACCAAAGGGAAGGTTTTAATTTGTGCTGGACCGTATACTGAAAAGGGTACCATTTGTATCATCTTTGTTCTGTTTTGCAGATAGGCAGCAAGAAAAATCAATGGTACTTGGACAGTGGCTGTTTCAAACATATGACTGGAGATCTTACAAAATTCACTAGCTTGAAGCTCAAAGCAGAGGGACATGTAACCTATGGTGATAATAACCGAGGAAGAATTTTGGGCAGAGGCACTTTTGGAACAGGGAATTCAACCACTATTGAGAATGTGTTTTATGTAGAAGGACTCAAGCATAGCCTTCTCAGTATCAGTCAATTTTGTGACAAAGGATACAAGGTGAACTTCAAGTCAAAGGGCTGCACAATCTCAAGTGACTCCTCTAGTAAGGTGTTGTTTACTGGTAAGAGAGTGAATACCATATACATCTTGGATATCATGGAAACTATCTCTTCAAATGAGTGTTTACTGTCTAGAAGTGATGAGTCTTGGCTGTGGCACAGGAGGTTAGCTCACATACACACTAATCACTTAAATAAACTGAAATCTAAAGATCTTGTTTCTGGTTTACCTAACATTAAATTTTAGGATAACAGGCTCTGTGATGCTTGTGCGAAAGGTAAACAAATCAGATCCTCTTTCAATTCAAAAGATATTGTCTCTACTAAAAATCCTTTGGATGTATTGCATATGGACTTATTTGGACCCTCTAGAGTTGCTAGCTTGGATGGAAATTTGTATAATTTAGTTGTCGTGGATGACTACTCTAGATTTACATGGACTTTGTTTCTTGCACATAAAAATGATGCTTACAATGCCTTTAAGAAATTAGCAAAGGTTTTACATAATGAAAATGGTTGCTGCATAAAATCAATTCGAAGTGATCATGGGGGAGAGTTTCAGAATGCTAGATTTGAGAGGTTCTGTGAGAAGCATGGGATATCACATACCTTTTCAGCCCCTAGGACTCCCCAACAAAACGGTGTAGTTGAAAGGAAAAACAGATCATTAGAGGAACTATCTAGAACTATGTTAAATGAATCTAAGCTTCCTAAATATGTTTTGGCAGATGCAGTCTATACTGCAGCTTATGTGTTAAACAGAACCTTAATTAGACCCATTCTTAAGAAAACTCCATATGAATTGTATAAGGGCAGAAAACCTAGTGTGAGTCACCTTAGAGTCTTGGGTGTAAATGCTTTGTATTGAATAATGGCAAAGAGAATTTAGGTAAGTTTGATGCTAAATCTGATGAAGGTGTGCACATTGGTTATGCTTTGAATGGTCATGCATATAGAGTCTTCAATAAAAGATTGCTCACAGTAGAAGAATCAATGCATGTTGTATTTAATGAAGCAGATCATAGCATATCTAAAACTGTTGTTGATGACTTTGACTGTAATGAATTTAAATCTGTTTTAAATCAAAATGAATCGATTCATATTGATACTGCTGATACACATGTTATGCAAGAACCTACTGTGTCTACAGGTTTACCAAAAGAGTGGAAAACCCCGAGAGATCTAACCCTTGATAATGTCATTGGGAACATTGAGAAAGAAGTGTCAACTAGAAAATCCTTGAATAACTTCTGTGAAACAATGGCCTTTGTATCTCAAGTGGAACCCAAAAATCTGAATGAAGCTCTCAAGGACAGCAACTGGATTCTGGTCATGCAAGAGGAACTGAATCAATTTGCTCTAAATGAGGTCTGGACTCTTGTTCTTAGAATACCTGAGATGAATATAATTGGAACAAAATGGGTATTCAGAAACAAGATGGATGAGCATGGGGTGATTACCAGAAATTAGGCTAGGCTAGTGGCTAAAGGGTATAATCAAGAAGAAGGAATAGACTATGATGAGACATATGCACCAATGGCTCGGTTAGAAGTTGTTAGATTGCTACTTGCCTTCTCCTGCATCAAAGGGTTCAAACTATTTCAAATGGATGTGAAGAGTGCCTTCTTGAATGGTTATATAAATGAAGAGGTATTTGTTTCACAACCACCAGGTTTTGAAGACCATCAACATCCAGGACACGTGTTCAAACTTAAAAAGGCTCTCTATTGGCTCAAGCAAGCTCCTAAGCAATGGTATGAGAGGCTAAGTGATTTCCTCACCTCACAAGGCTATAACAGAGGCACATCAGATAAAACCTTGTTCATTAAGAAGAAAGGAGATGACACAATTCTAGTACAAGTATATGTGGATGACATCATTTTTGGATCAAACAATGAAGAATTGTGTGAAACTTTTGTGGAAATCATGAAGAGTGAGTTTGAAATGTCAATGATGGGTGAGTTGAACTATTTTCTAGGCTTGCAGGTCAAACAACTCAAGGAAGGCATTTTCTTAAATCAAGCTAAGTATTGCAAAGATCTGCTAAGGAAATTTGAAATGGACAAGTGCAAACCAATCAGCACACCCTTCTCAACTAGCTGTCACTTGGATCATGATGAAGCTGAAATTTCTGTTGATGAAACCAAATATAGAGGACTCATAGGATCTCTATTGTATCTCACTGCCAGCAGGCCTGACATAATGTTTGCAGTATGCATGTGTACTCAGTTTCAATCTGCTCCTAAAGAATCACACTTCAATGTTGCCAAAAGGATTCTGAAATATTTGCAAGGAACTAAAGAAGTTGGCTTGTGGTATCCAGGTAACATTTCATTGAGTTTAACTGGATATTCTGATTCAGACTTTGCAGGTTGCAAAATTGTTAGGAAGAGCACCAGTGGTACCTGTCACTTGCTTGGATCAAGTTTGATCTCATGGCAATGCAAAAAACAGGCATGTGTTGCTCTCTCCACTACTGAAGCAGAGTACATTGCAGCAAGGAGTTGTTGTGCTCAAACCATATGGCTAAGACAACAATTGAATGACTTTGGTATCTTACTTAACCATATACCTCTGTTGTGTGATAACACAAGTGCAATCAACTTAACCAAAAATCCTGTTATGCATTCTAGAACCAAACACATTGAAATTAGGCATCATTTCCTAAGGGAACACATTTCAAATGGAACATGTGAGATTAAGTTTATTGGTACAGATTTACAGCTTGCAGATTTGTTCACAAAACTATTGGCTAAAGATAGGTTTAATTTTCTGCTTAATGAATTGGGAATTATCAATGTCAATTGTACCTCGCAGTGAAAAATTCAATCAGTTTATTTGTAATTAAATGTGTTTATTTTTGGTACTCATATGCTTTGATGACTAGGAAAGAGAAAGTGATCTTTGACTGATTGACTGACTTAGTGGGCATTAACCACTGTACCTTTGACGGTTCTGGTCATGGTTATGTAACCGATTTGATGCATTGGCTACTCAATGAAGGTATGGTATGTGTGCATCGTGACCCTAAATATTTGCTGCATATTTTCAAAGATTCTCTGCACAATTTCAGAGCATAAAATCTTCATGCATATCCATTCATAACTGCTCCATCAACTCATTCATTTTACAATATAAATCTGTGTAAAAATCTGCTACCCACATTGGTTGTCCATTTTCGGTTCTCACCATTTGAAACACAAGAAAATTCTGGTTCAACCATGGCTTCTTCTTCAAGACAGAAAAAGAAAAATCAGGACAAGCAAAGCACCTTTCAAGGTGTGCTGGAAGGCTGGTTCGCTGGAGATGAAGAGGGTATCAATGCCTACATTCACGAAATGAGCAGAAAACAGATTAACATACCCAAGGTGCTGGATTTCAACTGGCTGAAATCAGAGAAATTGGCTGAAACAAGGTCTGCATTGAAGCACCAGAAATTGAAAAAGTTGCTGGAATTAACTGGTAATGTGTATCCTGATTTAGTTAAGGTGTTTTACACTAATCTAACCTTGGATGGAAAGAACATTGTTTCCTATGTGAAAGGAATCAAAATGAAGGTCACAAGTGATGTCTGGAATTCAGTGGCTGGAATCAAGTATTCTAGTCTAAAGGTTGGAAAAGGGAACACAAGTGGGATTCAGGAGTTCAACAAACTTCAATATTACAAAAGCTGTATGAGGACCTCTGCCCAGAGCATAAGAAAATTCCATGCAGGTCATTTGAACCTAACACCACGTCTTGTTGCCTACATTATAGCATGACAGCTCATCCCAAGAGGTACAAATCATGTTGTTTTACATGAAGAGGATTTAATCCTTTTATACTGCATCATGAATCTGATCAAGGTTAACTGGGTTTATATCATCAATGAGCATATGCTGAAATCCAAAAGATTAACTGATTATCGCTTTCCTTATGCTATACTTGTTTCAAAATTGATTGACCACTTTGGCATTGACACTTCCAATGAGCGAAATGAAACCATCAAAGCTGTAAGTGAGATTGACAACTCAACTCTCACAAAAATGAAATTTCATAAAGTGGAGGACAACTGGGTAATTCTCAAAGGTAAGGATCCTCAAAAAGAATGTGGAGCCTCAAGTCTCAACAATGAAGATGGAGATGAGGCTGTTCCCATGGAAGATGACACGGTTCAAGCTGCAGAACACTCATGTTATGTTATCCATCACTCCTACGAGCAAGAGCCATCTGCTGGTCATGCTGGAAGTCATAGGACAAGCTCTCCATCTGTAGAAATCAGAGTAGACTCACCTGCTTCCCAATCAGTGCATAAAGAAGTTGTTGCAACTCATCAAAATGTTATCGTTGCCTATCAAACTCCAGAGTACAGAGGTGAACCATTATCCATGTTTGAAAGGCAAGTTCTGTATCGCCTTGATGCCATGACAGCAGAATAGAGAGCATATTTTGAGACCACTCAAGCAAGGTTTCAGCACCTTGATGATCAAATTGAAGGAGTTCAGTTGCAGCTTGCAGAGTTATATTACAAAGATTAGAAGTATCTTGTTTTCCATGCTTTTCTTTCATCAAATTATATTTCTGTAATGTTGAACAATTTGTATTTGTTTTCTGGACTGTTATGGTTGTGTTTCTGTTTTATCTTTCTCTATGCTTAAATGTTGTTTGATGAATCCAAAGGGGGAGAAAAATAGCTCACCATGCTAAGTGAAGCTAGCTGAAACAGGAAGTTACATTTTGCACCTTAAAACTGATTTACATGTTATGCAATGTTTCAATTTTCTGGTTTAGTATTTGGTGCAGTACAGGTTCTTAAAGCAACAGAGCTATGGGGATTTGTCTCCATCAAACAGGGGGAGATTGTTGAAGATGGTTGTTGCCCCTTCAAGACATGTGTTTGATGAAGCCATTTGTGTACTTTTCATGTATAGTTGTATTTGCTTTAAGAATGTCTTAGGTATAGGTTAGAGGTTGTTTAAGAGTAGGCTTTCTATTGGGTAACTCACCTCTCAACCCCTGACCATGTGATAAAAGCAAGCACAAATTTTCTGAAACTGTTTTTCACATGTTTTGCAAAAAACACATTTACTGTATAAAAATAAATCTGTTCTTTTCTAAATAAACAGATTCTTTTTTAAACTGATGCATTGACTAAGGCTTTTGAAAATCAGGTTTTGTGCATCAAGTATTTTGACTAAGTCTTCTCTCTTTCAAAACGACTGTGTTTCGATAATTAAGTCTTTTCTGTTATCGTTTTGAAAAATAAATCTGTTCATCTGTAAATGAATAGATTCTTTTTAGTCTGGTGCCATGTTTATCTTAAATGGTTTTTTCGTTTTGTTCCTGCACCAGAATGGTTGACTGAGTCTCCTTCACATAACTGCTTTTGAAAATAAATCTGTTCCTTTTATTTTCAATCTGTCTTTTTTATAACAGCTTTAACTGTTTTTTGAAAATTTGTTAATAGTTGTTTTTCTATAAAAAGAAAACTTGTTCCTACGTTTAGATAAGAATCATACATTTGAGAAAAAGTTTTACATCAGAGAATTAAGGATTTACAGAGAATTAGCATGTGTTCTTGAAAGATTTCAAAAATCAAAAGTGTGCTTGTTATTGTTTGGTTCTAAGGCTTGGTGAGAGGTGTTGCTACTGTTTGAGTAATCTGTTCTACTGGTCTAAGGTAGATTTCTACATCCTCTATCAGGTGTATTCGTTTCATATTTCTTTTTTTTAGAAGTGTGGTTCTAAACTCTTCTTGATAGGGTTTCTTGAAGAGTGTGTGCTGAAATAATGTTTTTCAGTGCCAAGTTTCTTGTAGGTTCAAGAACAGTGGCTGTGTGGCTGTGTAAGTGTGTTTGGTACATTTTGTTTGGTGGATTTCACCTTGGATTAAGAGAGACTGGATGTAGCTCATTTGAGTGAACCAGTATAACTGTTGTGTGTTCATTTCTCTTCATCCCTGCATCCAAATTCTTTCTTATCTACTAATCTACTCAAATTTTTATACTTTAGAACATATGTAAGTATTTTGGTGAACCTTTTTAAGATACAGTATTTTAATTTTTTTTTTCTTTTAAACAAATTTACATGCCAAAGGTTTCTTAAATCTAAGTCTTTATTTTCTACATGATACAGTTTTTTATAAATAAATAGTAATAATTTTTTGTTTTTAATTTAAAAAATTTAATCAGTACGAGATTTGAAACAAAATTTGGTGTAAGTAGAAAATGATAAAATACAAGTAGTCTAATTTTTTGTTATTAAAACAAATTTATATGTGATTTACTTAAAAGTGAGGAATTGGTGTATACTTTTTTTACTATTGACTAAAAATAATCGTAAATACGATTTTAAAGTAATTAGTCGAGTTAAATACATATTATTATTGATATTAATGAAATGAATAATCATAGTGATAGATATACCGAATTGGGCTTATCAGAAAATATACCTCAGTTAGAAAAACAGTTACTCCTGCTACCATTTGCAATGGGTATTTCTTTCCATACTTTCCTTGTAGATATAAAAAAATATTAATTTATCCTTTTTAATTCTACAATCTAAAATTTAAAAGTATCTTCCACAATCCAATTTTTTTTTCTAAATTGAACAATTTGAAAGATACTTATAACTTCAAAATTGTACAATAAAAAGAAACAAAATGGAACTTTCATATTGGTAAGTAAGGAGATACAAAAACAAATACCCATTTTTAATAGATATAATAAAATAAATAGGATTTAAATAGATTATTAATAAAGTTAGAAATAAGGTTGCATAAAAATAATAAAAAGATAAAGATAAAAATAGGAAAAAATGAGTAGAGATAGATGAAAATTGATACTATTTTTTAAAAAATTATCTCTGTCAATCTACCACTATTATTTATTTCTTCATCAATTTTTATCCCTCATCTTCTAATCCAAACTCACTCCTACAAAACGTTTAGTATTTTTTATAGAACCAAAGTTATCTTGCTTATATTGTGTAAATAGTCGAGATGTAAACTGCAGCGTATGATTATAATTAATTCGCTAAAAAATAATTAATAATATTAAATTTATCTGTAATTATAATATTTTTCAAAATTACTTTTAAATAATTAATACTAATATATAAAGAAAAAAAATAACAAGTAAAGTTTAAATTTTTAAAATTGAAGTCCTCAACTCTCCAAAGCTTAGGAGAGAAAAAAGAGACATTCCATAACATCTAAAATAATTCAAAATGTTTGGCTCAAAAAATAATTCATACGAGATAGTTAAAAACTCTTGTAAAAAAACAATAAAATTTCAATGCAATATCTTATAGTTAGAGATGAAATAAATATGGGTGATATAGATTTACCATATTATAACTCCTAATATTATTATTTTAATATTTTTTCATATCATTTAATTTTAAATTTATTTTTTATTTTATATATTTATTTTTAAATCCATCACACTAAAAATCACATCATTTTTCAATAAATATTAATCCCTTCATTTTACAACTTATAGTCATGTATTTAACACAACCCAAATCGTCAAAGAACCATATTTCCTTGTTGGCAAGAGCATTCATTGTCGGGAGAAAACAGGGAACGGAGAAACTTGTCAAAATTCTTGACTCTGGGAGCGTTTTCCTGTTCATATCAATTGATAAATTGAATATCTAGATTTAAACACTTTTGCATAAACTTGGTGCACCAAGTGGATGCACCTTGTTAATCAAGTTCTGAGAAAAGTTGACGTGTTGCTGAATTGGTCCATCCATATGCCCTTGGAAGTGGAAGCAAAATTCTATTCTCATGTAATTGAGGCAGTAATTGAAACTTCATTATGTCTATAGAATCATCTCAAAACTCTGTCCAGTAATAAATTACGTAAGTTCCATCTACCAGCATAGCGTACAAATAAAAGGAACACCCAAGTATCATGGAACTTACCAAATATATAGAGATTTTTAAAAGAACCCAGTCCTTTATAGTTTTTTTGAATATGATGCATGTTGTAAACAATAAACATAACGCAATATACATTATACAACTGTCATAACTGCATACAATACAATACATTTGAACATGCGCGAACCCATTACTTAAAAAGGGTAATTTCTGACCTTACTCAAACTACAGAAGACAAAAAAAAAAGGAATTACAGGGGCTAATGCGTGCTTATACACAAAAGGTGAGCTTGTCTCTACAGTGGATAAGAGTGCATCCAGTTTTCATTTAATTTGAAATTACTATGATCTTAACTAGCAAAACATGGTATTTTCCTTAGTTAATGAGCATGTGCTACAAGGACGTTTTACCTTCTAAATCTGTCTTTTATTGCTTGCATTGTGCATATATTTACTTTTCTTCCTTCATAACAGTAATATAAGAGGTGCTTAGTGGCTGCAAGATGGTTAAAACAAAAGTGAGGGTGCAATGATCTTGAAGCATTAAGCAGAACACATGGAAGCCCTTTGCTTTGAGAGTAACTCCATTAGTTTCTTTATAAGATGGGGATTGGAGCCCATATAGTCTTGGAAGGACTTCTTCAAGTCCTGCAGCAAACTCCTATCATCATGATGGGGGTATTCGTTTAGCATCTTAGTGAAGAAACTCTTCCATAGCTCAATGTTCCAGTAACTGTTTTTTCCAACAAGCAAACTATCAGAATGAGAAAGGAAGTTGAAGATAAAAGTAAGGGTGAAAAGCACTTCCGTTGTGGCATTAAATTTTCCAAATTTACTTTAGTAACCAGGAAACTAGAAAGATGCAAGTTTCATACAACGACACGCTTATAAATAAAAAAATCGCTGAGATAAACAAAAGTAACAATTGCATACAATATAACACTAGGGATATACCGTTTAAAGGGTCGTCTGGGAAGATACAGGTAGCCCCCATCAGATTGTTCTTTTTTGACGACTTCCATATAGGAACCATGCAACATCACATGAACAATAGCACAAAGGCCATATGCATCTACCTGTTTGCAGGAGATAGAGAAGAGAAACTCAAAAGCAGTAAATAATGAGTTCCATTGCATTTTGTAGTGCAATTTAAGACGTGACTTGCCTGAAATTTCCACGGCTTATCCGCTAGCATCTCAAAGCAGCGAAAACCAGAAGTTCTGCAATCACCCTTAAATAGCGTGTGATCTGGAAAGAGATGCAGATCAATCCCTCTTCCCCAGTCAACAAGGCAAAGACCCTACAAGATAGAACAATACGACTCGTCGATTAACAAAACCAACAAAAAGGTCTCTTGTTATTAAACATAGACAATAGATGGATAGATTAGCCATAAATTATAATGAATAGTTTAATCCCCCATCAATAAATATGGTCACAATCTATAATTTTGATAATAACAAATAATACTAAGTTTTGAAGAGTTAATCATAGTTTCTCTAAGAGTGTATCAGGATAAACAAGTTAAGGCTTAGACGACAAGACAGACCAATACAAAGTTAACAAGACCCTCTAAAGCAAGATCATCTAAAGTACAAATAAAGTTTAGATAATGCACAAAAAGTCTAAACTATGAACATAAGATGTCAGAATGAAGTTATGTGGCTAGATCGTCTAATTAGAGCATAGATGTCAACACATAGCTAGTACATGTTGAGCCACATAGATATCAATAGATGCAAATTTCATTTGCTAGACCGTCTACTTTTCTCCAAATGCAAGTCATAAATCCCTACAATGAGTCTGACACAGTAGACTAACCTTTTATTGAATTTGTATGCTCAATTTGTGTTGTTAGTTATATATAGGGATGTTCAAAAGAGAAGTTGTCCTTTGTATAAAAAATTGAATGAAAAAGACAACGATGTCAACAAGAAGGCTATCAACCTTTGGTAAAGCACTAACATAAGGACGAGGATCCACACACAAGCTCCAACGGTCTTTTTCAATACATATAAATAGAAGCTCTCTCATGCGGAAACGACTAGTGATGCTAGGTAATTCAACGTGAAATTAAGTGTTTTGCATGCAATAGTATTGTAAAGCCTCCGTAAGTGCAAGATAAATATATGAGAATGACCTTTATTAGTAAAACTTTCACTTTGTAACCTCTAACAACGAGTGTTCATAGTTTATATGCTCCCTTCAAAGAGTTTTCCTTGTAACCTTTATTGTTATAGCTAGGAGAGGCAGTAAAAGAATACACGAGAAACACAAAAGTTGGTTTAGTGTTAAAAGAATACTTGTTCTTTATCTTAAGGAGAGATAAGAAATAGGGAATTTGACTAAAATGGTGTAATCCATTTTCTAAATTACACAAATGGGCAAATGCATGGGCATTTCTGAGTTAAAGTTGTCAATGGTATAGACAACTTTAATTAAATTCATTAATTTGTTTCTTATTTTTTTAATTAAAGTTGTCAACTTCGGCTTAAATAAAATGTAAAGAAATTGTACACCGGATTGACAACTTTAGTGTATTTTATTTAAATTGAAGTTGTCAATTAGGTTGACAATTTCAGTTAATTTTTTTAAAAATAATTAAAAATAAATAAATAAATAATATATATATATATATAATAATAATTTAAAAAATATCTAGAAGATATTGGGGATCATTATTATCCAGAAGATATCACAACCTTACTTAGAAAAAATCAACAAGATTTGACTATGTGTTTTGTGGAAAGGTTTAATACAGATAATTATGAATTTGATGTCCAAAAATTAGTCACCCCCACCAACATGGTGGACGATCTCAGTCATATAAAAGTTAGATTAAATGATTGGTGGTGTTATTGTGACCACTTCCAAGCTTTTCGACTTTCCTGTCGTCACGTTATTACTGTTTGTTCTTCTTGTCATTTACAAATGACGACATTCCATGATCCAATTTACAACCTCCACACAGTTAGAAAGGCATGTCAAGTTGAATTTCATCCCATTCGAAACAAGGATTATTGGTCTACTTATACAGGGCCAAATTTCATATTTGACCCCCTACATGCGACGTAAAGAGTCGGGACAATCAATTACAACTCGTTTGCATAATGAAATGGATCAACCAATTCAGAACAAGCCAAAAAAAATGGTCTTACTATCGCAATGAAGGTCACAATAGAAGAAATGGTCCATTTAGACAGTAGAATCATCATTTATAATGTTGTTATCATAAAATATTTTAATATCATCTTTTAATGACTTATATTCAGTAATTTAATTTTATTATATACATTTTTTATTTTAAAAAATATTAATTGTTTAAAAAAGTTAACTTGTCAACAAAATTGACAACCTCAACTTAAATTTAGACTAAAATTGTCAATTTAGTTGACAACTTTAATTAAAAAAATAAAATAATAAATGACAGATTAATGAATTTAAATTTAATTAAAATTGTCTACAGGCAACCTTGACTAAGAAATGTTTAATTTTTTCTGCATTTGTACATTTGTGTAGTTTTGAAAATGAATTAATTTTAGTTAATTTTCCTAAGAAATAGTTAAAAGTGATTTTGTTTATTTGGTGTAAGCGAAAAGTGATATTGATAAGTTTGTAATAAGTTTTTATTAACGAAACTTTTACAAGGAGAAGTGGATATAACCCAATTTTGAGGTTAACCGATATAAAAGTGTTTCATTGTCTCGTCTAATACTCTTGTACCAATTATCGGATAGCGTTTTCAAGATTTTGCAAAAATCCTCTTGAAACGTTTTCTGACCATTAGATGATCATCCCCAAACTGTGTAATCATCATCCTATTGCAAAAAGGTTTCAGAGCATTTTTTTAAAAGTTCTATTCAATTCCTCCTCCGAGAGTTAACATGTTATTTCAATTGTAATCATCCGGAGAAAAACTAACCTGATCACACCAAGGACCACTTCGGTTCAAGAACCCATCTTCTGTAAGGTCACCCTTACCCCTGAAAAATAGCAAGAAATGAAATTAGAACAATCCACTAATAAAAATCATGTAACCAACTTAACACAACACGCAATTACTAAGCCTGCGTTGCACATCATATACAATGCTCATCAAACAAAAGTCTTTCAAGAATTTGCAAGCAAGTCCTCTCATGAAATATGGAAAGCATGTTTATATGATTATATTGATGTTGCTTTCCATTTTCCTCCAGTAGATGATGCTTGGGTAGATATAGAGGACATTTGTAAACCTCAAATCCTTAGATACAAGGGTATAAAATAACAAGGACCAAATAATGGTTTGAAAATACCCCTCCTTTAGATACATTAATCGTACCATCATAAATTAAGAATGGAGAAAAAAATTTAAGATTACAGTCTTGTAAGGTACAAACAAACCAAAGAATGAAGGAAATTAGAAATGGATAATTTGAAAAAAAAAAGGAAAAGTTTTGAAGTATTAGAATACTGATTGTACAAGCATGAGGTGTGTGAAAATAAGTAACGTGGGCATGAACTGTACATAAGCTTAAATTTACCTAGCATATCGAATTAGCAGATTATCAGGCTTGAAATCACCATGAATCAAGCCAACACCGTGCAAAGTTTCAACCATGTGTAACATTTCAATTGTATAATAAATGCATAACACTTCTTCCATGGATTTTCCTAAGACCACATATGAGTTTACCGCATCCTGCATAGCATTTTCAGTTGAAGATTAATACCAAAGGGATATTGAAGAAAATAAGGAAAATCACAGGAAATAAATAACGGACCTGTAGTGTCCCATTAGCTAAATAGTCACAGATGAGTATACTACAGTCAGAATACAGATGAATTCCGTGAGCGAAACCATAACTTGACCTCTGATAAAGTAAAAGTCAGAATTATCAGATGTTCCTAGAAAAAGTGGGTCGATGGTATAGTTGACAACAACACACCTCTCTGTCTAAGATGCGCAGATCAAGCTGACGGTAAATGTAAAATTCCCACGGGAAAGCTGGTTTTTGTATCTGCCATTTCAGGTTTAATAGTTCAATTCAAAATACATCTAAATTCTAATGAGACAATAGGTCTTCAATTCGGAGAAAAATTCTTTGAAAGGCCATCATCACCTTTAGAGCAACAACATTGTCAGGATCACTGTTGACATTAGCCTTATATACTTGGGCAAAACCACCCTGTCCAGCGCATCCCTTTATAAGGTACTTCATTCCACCTTTAATGTCATGATAAGAACAAAGAGGAGTAATAGAACTGTTAGTAAAATAAATTGAAGCTCACATATGAGGAAGCAGCTTATAGAGAAATAAGTAAAACTATAGTATAATCCATTCTGAAACATTAATCCTCGCGGGGGCGCGCAACCACACATATATACATATACATATACATACATATACATATACATATACATATACATATACATATACATATACATATACATATACATATACACGCCAATAATTTGGTGATTGTTTTGCACGATATTACTAGAAACTAAATTGATTTTTTTTTCATCTTTCCAGAGCAAAAATAGTGTGACTTTTACTTTTTAGGAACTAATGTCACCTGACTCCAAGTTTTTCAAGAACAAAATAGTGTTTTATTCTCAGATTTCAGATAATAAATACTATAAGACTAAAGAGTGAACAACCTATCTCAATAACTTTATTCCTTGATGAATTCTTCAACGCAGATAAGACCACTTTTCCTGAGTATGGTTTAGCCTTTGAACGATACCCCTGAAAGAGTTTTGAATGAAGCATAAGGGAACTGAATCTTTGTCACATGTGTTAATCAAGGCGAGTAGATATCAAAGGATTAAAATATCTCACATCAAATTTTATAATTAAAGGATGTATAGTCTTTAAGAGGTTATCCATGGCGGAAGTGTCCCAAGGATTAATGCCACTATTTTCCAATTTCATGAATTCTAGATCATCAACCTGAACTCAAACATTATATAACAACTCTTGAATTAGAAATTAGAAATCTCAAAATTGAACTGTCATAAGTGTAGAGACCATAAAAAATAATAGTACACAAAATTTTGTTTTTTAATTTTAAGAGATTGTTCCAATATGCATACCTTCTGGTTTGAAGCAGCATTCTGTATTTCAGACATCCTATTGAGAAATAAGGTCAGCGCCTTCCTCAACCACTCAATTGGCTTCGCATTCCTATCGAACATTGACCCAAACAGTAAATCAAAATTACATTTTCTAATTATTCCACTTGCAATATCAACAAAACCAACCTGCGAATCCCAAGCTGGTAGATGAAGAGAGCATAACGCAATCTTCCCTTCAATTCAAATAAACTTGCAGACCACACATAAAGTGAAGAATTCTTGGCACATACATTACTGTCCAGCATTTCTTTGAAAACACTGACAAAATCATCAGTAACTCCCATCTGCACAAAGAAACCAACAGAATCAATGTCAACCCTTCCAAAAGTTCCTTAAAAGTAACAACACTCCACGTCACATTCTAGCTCGTAAACCATTCCAAACTTCCAACAATATAAATGATTTCCTTAATTACTACATGCGCGCAACCACAAGTTACTATGTTAAGCATTAAGATCCATTCAAACAAACTTATATGTGAACATGTTAAAATAAACTTATAAAAGAAGAAAAGAATGTGTAAATCAACTTAGACTCTATTTAGATAAAGTTGTCAACAAACACTTATAAAATAAGAAAAAAAAAATGAAATAAATTTGGCCTATAAATTAAAACTGGTTTATGTATAATCTGGTTTCTAGAATCCTTTTAATTTATTCATACTTAATTTTATCTTATATAAGAAACTTCATTCATTTTATTTTCTGCATTTTTTCTACAGTACTTATTCCAGAATTTATTCAAAGAGTATCTTGTTGAGTTTCAATCTTTAGAGAAGTTCTTCCATCTCAAATATGTTTGTTTAAACTATTGTTCAGAGAAGCGTAATTTCTTAATAAAATAATCACTTCTTAGAAATTTTTACAACTTTAGGTAAATTATTTAAGAAAGCAGAAACAGAAATACAACAGTTTTCTATTTTTTGTTCTGCTTCTTATTTACAATCTCATTATTTTTAAGCACAAACAACCCAAAGTTTACAAAATCTGAAGTACACAAGTTGAGAGAAAAAATGTAACTTGCTTTGCTTCTTATATTCTGCTTTCATACAAGTGTTTGGCCATAAATTTATCTAAATAGAGCCTAAGACACTGTTGTGTGTCCAATTGTTAGCTCTGTATGTACTATAACCTAGAGCGTGTTGAGTTCAACATCAAGAAAATAATTTTCGGAGAGAGAAGAGGGAATTACATAGATGAGCCAGATCTTGAGGAATCTGACGTCGTTCCGATACCGGTCATTGTTCTTGAAGTTTCTGATACAATCTCTGAGTAAGTTACTGAGGTTCGAGGTGGATTCGTCCGACGAAGCTTCTAGGGCTTCCTTGATAGACCTAAATTCACACAAAAAAATACGCATAAGATTGATGAGATTGTGGAACTTTGTGTGTGTCAAGTGTTCGAGAGAGAGAAAGGGATGAACCAGAGAAACGGTACGAGAGGATCCTTGGATGCGTCAACCGCAATTGTGAAACCGGGTGAACGGCTGAGCGTGGTGGTGATCATGGAGTTGAACCTTGAACTCACTCAGAATCTGATAACTGGAGTTGAAGCGGGAAATGCACAGTTTTAAATCTACATAGCCTTTTTCTATAATTAAAAAAATGTTTGGACCTATAGAACATATTTTATTTTCTAAAACCCCCAATATTAAAAACAATGTACTTCATTTTTTAAATTAAATATATTTACTATGTAAGTTCATAATTTGTAAAATTTGTGTAAGTTCCTTTCAAATGCTCAAATTCTTAAGTGTGCACAATGACTCCATGCTGAAAACCATATTAGAATTAGACTCTTCCAAATTTGAATTTTAGCTTTTTTTACAAATTTTTTTAAAAAAAAAAATTTAAAAATAAAAAAATTATAATAGATAAAATTAATTTTAAATAATTAATTAAAAAAATTGAGATTAATTTTAATTTCCTTGAGAGAAGCAACAAAATAAAAAAAATGTAAATAAATTTTAACAAAAGTTAAATATAATTTCAATTTTAGTTTTATAATATAATCAAAAATAATTTTTTTTATTATTATGATAGTTTATAAAATATTCAATGAAAGATAAAATAAAATATAAAACTTTATAATAATATTATTCATATAAATTTATAAAAAATAGAAAATATATAAGAAATATATAATGAATTGAAATATGAAGTATAATTTTGAAGTTTATATTTTGTTTTAATAGTTTAATAATGAAACATTTAAAATGAATGTATAAAAATACACTGAATAACATTATTCTGATTAATTAAATTTGTTGAATAACTCACATCCATGAACTATATATAACATAAAATTATAAGATATAAAATTAATACATACAAGTTAAATTTGAGGTTAAGTTTTATATTTGCATAGGTTTAGACATTATTCGCTAACAGTTCAACAATTGATACTCCTCTTTCTATTATGCATTTTTCTCTTTCCTTCTCGTATTCGATCCTTAGTTCATGGTCAAAAGTGTGTATACAAAAGACAATGAAGTAAGTTATATGTGTCTGAGTATGATAATATATTGATAAAAACATAACTTATTATCGTATAATCATGCTTATTTATAGAGTTTGTAATGGGTCCTCTCGTTGATGTGTTGATGATCATAATTTTATTCACACTCAATAGCTTTAATCATATATTATTGAACTTTAATAATTAATTTTATTGTTTTAATTAAGAATGACTCTTGGGGTCGTTGCTCCGGATTTTGTTCCCCCGGTTTGAAACCAGTTGGTTGCGTAGTTTTAGAATTCTGCTGATCCCAAGTACTCCATCTCCATCATTGCATATGGGAATATAAAAAGTAAAGAGGAAAAGGCATGACCAGAAGAATTGTGTGAAATAAGTGAATTTATCCAGTTGAGGCATGATTGATTGAGAAAGAATGATTCCCTCCGGACAGAAAGAGAGTTCTGGTTCATCCGTATGCCTCAGCTAAGGTTGAGTCATAGGCAAGTGCAACTGAATTAGATTCAGTGCCGGTTTTTGTGGCAATCCCATGGCGAGTTTATGATTCGGATCCATACCCGGTGGATCGAGTCCAAGCACAAATAGCTGAGATAGCTGTGGGAAATATAGGAGCAGAACCATTCGTTGGAGATAAAGACTCCGATCGGTCAGTTGCCCGACTGGTATTTTCCCCGAAACCAGTTTCTGCATATAATTTGATTTATTTTGACCTTAACTATTATTTTGTTAATTTTGTGTTTTAGAGTAAATGGTTGGAAAAAAAAAATGTCTACCTTTATGAAGTCAAATATGTCAAATTATGTAGATAAAGAAAAAAAACTAATAACCAATTCAAATATGACAAAAAATTATTTTCCTTTTTTTTATATCTAACTTTGTTTTCTTTTGATTAGTTTTATTTATTTACTATAATTTAAAAAAAATAAAAATTAAAAAATTTGATATTTTTTTATCTTATTTTATTCTATTTTCTTATATCTTTATCTTATTTTGATTTCTCATATTTTATTTTACTTTCTTATATCTTATTTTGATTTTCTAGATCTTATTTTATTTATTTTATTTTTTTAATTATTTTTTTTATTTCTGTTTTTTTTTTATTCTTAATTTCTATTGTTGTTTTCAATTTTTATATTTTTCTGCTTTTTTTTTTACAAATTTTAGTTTTATTTTTGTTTTTAACTTAAACTTTAGTTTTTTTTCCTTTTAATTTTTAAGTTTCCAGAAAAAAAAATTAAGGAAAATTGTAATAGTGATAAAGGAAAAACTCTCATCAGGAAAGACTTGGTAAGTGTCTAGTTAGTGAAACAAAACAAAAATCATGTTTGTCCCTACGTTAGAAGATAAATGAGTTTTATCAAATTGGGAATAGGTTCTTGAATCTTGAATAAGTGTGGAGGTGTACCTCATTTTCATAGTTTACTTCTTCATTATCGAAAAAGAGAAAAAAAGAAATAAAATAATGAAAAGAAGAACAAATAAAGAACATAAGAGTGGATTGTCTAATACACTGGTTAGATTATCTATTGCATGAGAAAAACAATAAAAAATGATGTCTTGAAATAAAAAAGAGGAGTTGAATTTTCATGATACTTACACTTGTTTTTATACCTATACTCCATTGTTCCTTTGTTTTTCTATGGTTTTAAGCTTTTTTCCCCATTTTACCTACCTTTACCTTAGCTTCATTACATCCCTTATGAAGTCCTTTTGATATCTAATTGTATGTTTTTCAATTGTTGTGAATATTAGAGTTTTGTTAAGCAAATGATAGTGTTTTTCTTCCTGAGTGTTGAGTGTAAATACAAACCCTACACACTTGAGAGTTGGAGAGCGATTGGTGAAAGTTCTATCATTCTTGATTCAACCTTTGATTTCAATTATTTGTTTGTGTGTTATAATATAGGAATTTCCATTCACATTTTTCTTAATTTTTTGACATTATATCATGTCTTTCCTAATGCGTTATTAGAATTTGCTATTTGTTATTTACACTGTTTTTCTTTTTTATTTTCTTTGAGTCCATAGATTGTTTTGCCCATAAGTGCAAAAGGATAGTGTGAGGGTATTTGATGAGCATAATTTTATTCACACTCAATACTTTAATCATAGACTATTGGAGTATAATAATAAATAGATCCATTGTTTTAATTAAGATTCATATAATTGAGTTTATTTGGGCCACTATTATTTTTGTTAATTTTGTGTTTTTAGAGTGAATGGTATGAAGGAAGTGTCTACCTTTTGAATGGGTCAAATATGCAAAAAAAGTCCAAGTTGTTTCTTTGAATCAAAACAAAACAAAATATTTGAGAGGATTTTATGCAAAGTAAGAGAGATTTTTTCCACCTTGAATTTCTCCATCGTTTTCTCCACTATCTTCTCCACCAAAAGTGGTGCCTCCAACATGGAATGAGGAGGAGGTTGCATGGAGCATGCCTATTTAAGGAGAGTCAGGGAAACACATAGGAGACGAATATCCCTGAGTGCAAAGTTGCTTCCGTTGTTTATTTTTCTACATTTTTTATCTTCGTATTTTTTTCTTCGCATGGAAGGCTAAACCTTTTGGTTGATTCCTTTGAAATCCCCCCATTGAATTATGAAGTTTTGATCAATAAAAGTTTTGCTTTTCAATTTTCTATAGCAGTTGTTTTAATACTCTAATCTCTTGGAAAACTGGTTTTTGTGATAGATTGTACTTGAACTCATGATTAAGAGTCTTTCTTATCTTAAATTGTGGTTTCTTAGTTAGTTCGCATTGTTCTAATTAATTTATTGGGCACATGATTTAAAAGAGAGGAGATAAGAATTCTCATGAAGTATACGCATGGGACAAGGTGAGTACTGATTAAACCATGTTTTACAAGTGAACTTCAGTTGAATCAAATTGGGGCATGTTTAATCTGGTTTAACTCTGTTTGTTTGAGGATTAAGAAATGACTATTATTTAGAGAACCGGTGAAGAATTCAACGATTTGGGGATCAACAACTTTTTATTTGTTATTTTAATCCTTTTTTATATTTTATGTTAAACAATCTCAATCTTTTTTTTATCTTTATTGTTATTGCTAACTTTTCTTGCTTGCAGATAGATTCTAATCATTGATATACTGATTTCACTATTGGATTCGTTGAGAGACGACTTAAGGTCATCTTCCCACAATTATACTATTATCTGTTAGACTATACACATGATTCATTTTAATTTGACAACAAAACAACAACTATCATGGGTCATATTTAATGTGTATCATAACTTATATGGAATTACCTGATTTATCGTGTATCTTCTTTAATTACCTTGGTGCACTAAATTTAGTCGGTCGGACAACCTCTGGTACCAGGTGACATGGTTCGTCCAACCCCAACCGTACAAGCTTAAAATTCATTTCTTTTAGATTATCTCATAATCATTCAACCACGTTCAATATGTCTTGTCTTTAATACTGTCTTGTCTTTAATACTAGAAAGTGTGTTGAAGAGTTCACATAAACTAAATAAAGTTAAATTATATTATAACTATATATAAATCTCTTATTATAAGTCAATTTTGATATTAAGTTAAACTTTAATTCCACTCTCTTTAAAAAAAAATACTATTTAACAATTTTATTATAATAAATTAAAAATTTATAAATTAAAAGATGGTATAAAATCAAGTAATACAATTATAACCAAGTGACAGAGACATGCGAACAAGTTCATCACAACTCAACGATGACAATAATAATAAAATATAATAATGATAATAATAATAAGTAAAATTGATAACAATCATAAAATGGTAAGAACAAAGAAGATTCAAGAACTAAAAAAAATGACAACACAAATTGTGACTAATATTTTTAATTCACCTCCTTACTTTGATTGTAGAATAAGCATGTATAACTTTCAATGTCTAGAATTGACTATGAAAGCTAAATTCTTCATGAATTATTATACTAACAATGTCAAAAAATTATAAATATTTATAACTTTATGATCATGTTTTTTATAGTTGATTGTTAAATAAATAACCAATGTAAAACTTGATTGTAGATATCCTTTTTCATACAAATGTATATTTAACCAAATGACAAGTTTTGAGTAAATTACATAATTTAAATTTAATTTTAGTACTAGAATATAAAAAAAATTATCTAACCAAATTTATGAATTTGAAAAGTAATTTTTAAAATTAAACTAATTAAAGATGTTTTAAAATTAAATTAAAATTATTTTTATTTTACCTAAATATAATATTATTTTTATATAAAAAGATTGGGAGTACTAGTAGAATAACCTAATAATATGTTTTGAAGAAATTTTTTTAGAAGATAGTTATTTTTATAAAGAATTTGAGATATTTTATGACAATATACATGTATTTAGAATTTTAATAAATTTTAAGCTCTTTCTCTCATAATTTCTTAATTGGATCTCAATTAAGATTGATCCTGCCTGTTGACCGGAGCGCTGGAGAATGCCTCGTCAAAGGATCGACGTGCGCACCGCTTCTCACCTTCGTTCCTCCCCGGAATCTACCTCAAGAACCTGCAAAGAAACGACACGGCGCCGCTGCGGCCGATCGCACTCCGACGCTCAAGTCAGTGACGGTATCACCAAAAACTGATAGAACTAGAACCGTGCAAATCCTTTCACAAACAGCTCTGTCACTCGCAAGCGTAAAGTGTATGAACTGAACGTGCGTACCTCAGAAAATCTGTTAAGAACTCTTATATACCTGGTGGTTTTCTCTCTCCTGGCAGTTACAGACTTGGACACGTGGCTCGCATCCAACTGTACACGTGCCATCATCTGGAGGCTCCCTGACTTGGCGCTGCTTCTACTCTCATTTCGGCTAAGTTACCTATGCATGGTACTGCCCAGTGCATAGCTAACTTAGGAGTGCGATCTATACTGGAACTGGCGAGTTAGGGCCTTCATACACCTTCCCTGTGGTCTCGCCGGCCGCCTTCATAATCTGCTTCTCCTTCATCTTCGGCGATGTGCTTGTTCTGGCGATCTCCGACTGCTTGGTCGCCTGGGTCTGCATCTGGCGACTTCATCCTCAACCTGGCGATCGCCTATTCTGGTAAGCTGGAGATCGGAACACGCCAACTTAACAATCGGCGACTACACGTGCCTCCCGACTTCCTTCCTAACTGCCAACCTGGCGCCTTGTCAACACGCCTACACTTCAGCAGGATGCCACGTCATCATACCCGACCACCAGGGCGGTACAAAGATCATTATATTAATTTTAATAAAGATATCTTTGATACTATTGAAGTTGGGTTGTTACGGATAGAACATTGTTTTTTTTATTGATATCGATTATATTTTTTTAAATTTAAGTTTAATTATTTTTTGGTAGTCATTGATTTTTTTTGTCTGAAAATAGATGAATGTTATATCATCAATATTATAAGATCTAACATGATTTTTTTATCAACATAAACCTATGTTAGTTTTCATTTATGTTAATTAGTTTTGTTTTTACATTGAAACCAATAACATTCAGTTTGAACTAATTAGGATTTTACTATGATAAAAGTATTTTTTTTAACTTGGGTTATTTCTCATTTATGTTAATTAATGTTGTTTTTACACGGACACCAATCACAATCAGTTTTAAATAATTAGGATTTTCTCCATCAAAATGATTGTACCGATCAGCCCTCGGGTTTCGTTGACCGCTAATAGTGAGGGGCCACGTAAGTTGGGTCCCACAAGCGGTGTGGGCCAGTGTCTTGCAAGACAAGTGAGTCAAGGTGTCGAAGAGTGGTCAGACATCGGCCATCAGGATGCGCTGATGTGTCCTCGGCAATATAGTGAGGGCGATGAGACATCGGACATCGGTGACTCAAACAAGAGAGCTGGGCCATGAGAGGTGGATCCCAGACCACACACCAATTATCAGTTAGGGAGAAGCCTAGATCACGAGAAGTCCATGCGTGTGGTGTGGATGGCGCGTTCAGGCGTAACACAAGTAAAGAGCCACTGGAAGAGATACGACCCGTGAGGGTCACGTTCCAAGGGTGAGCTGCATGCATGGCACGTGAACAGCTAGGACACTCCCAGAACGGATGGCCCCAGAGGTTAGTACACAAGTTGGTACCCATGTGGTCATCCCGTCAGATTGTTGATCAAGAGTGATCAAGTACTTTGAAGAATCCAAATCCTTTGTGCTTGATGCAAGACTGTGTTGCTGTTGTGTTTTGGGAGGGATCATGGTAGCTTTATATGTAATCCACTCCTTTGTTGAATCTAAAGCTAATGTGTTTTAAATATTTTTTAAATAAAGTGTTTTTCAAACTAAGTGAAAAACAACCTGTTGTTTTTTCGAATCAACCGGTTGTTTTACTCTTAGGAGTTTTTGAAAAGGTTGAAAACTGTTTGAGTTTGGTTGACTCAACTGCCAAACCAAACAATCGGTTGTTTCGTGGTTTCAATCGATTGTTTCTTTGAAAATCCTAACAAAATTATGTTTTGGTGGTTGAATGTGCTTTAAATGATTTCCAACTGAATACGCTCCTTCATTAAATGCTTTGACCAATCTTTGGAAAATATAAATAGTTTGTTTATGTTTTCAAACAAATGAGGGAAACAAATTTGAGTTTTTCAGTTGTGAAAGAGTTGATTCAAGATTTGAACATTCACATCAAAGCTTTGGTTTTTCTAAGAGAGTGGAATAGGATTGCATTTGTATTGATTTCAGATTGTTCTGTAAACAAGTGTAATCTCTTCTCAACCTTTTGTATTTCTGGTGTTGTGTTGCCAAGGAATGTTGTGTGCTCTTGAGGGGATCAACATCAATACTCTTGGTGTGAATTGCCAAAGTGGATGTGTTTCTTGAAGGGTTCAAGGTCACTGCTTTGGTGGATTGTGTGTTGTAATCTGGTTTGATTACTTAGTGGATTACCCAGTGGTTTTCTGGGGACTGGATGTAGCTCTTGGTTTAAAAGTGAACCAGTATAAACTGTTGGTGTATCTTTCTCTTACCCTTAAACTCATTTACATTCTGTTTTTAGTTTTTACTGGTATAAACAACCGATTGTTTTTCTGCTGCTTTGCTGTTTTATTGCTCTTGTTCTTGGTTAACCTGATTTCTACTATGGATTCATACAAAGAATTTTGTTAAAACTCAAAAAGATTTCAAAAACCCCTCTTAAACAATTCACCTTCCATCTCGTTTAAGACCATATATTCTAACAATTGGCATCAAAAGCTTGGTATTTGAAAAATATTCAAGTTTTTTCCTAAAATCTTTTTTCTATGACTGGAAAACTACCTTTTGAGGAGGGTGCTTCAATTAACAAACCACCATTGTTTTGTGGTTTGAATTATAAGTATTGGGAAGCTAGAATGAAAATCTTTGTTGAATCCATTGATCAAGAAATTTGGGATGCAATTGAAAATGGCCCTTTCATTCCTAAGATTAAAAAGAGTGGATCTTTTATTAAAAAACTTTGTTCCCAATGGACTAATGAAAAAAGTGAAAAGGCCAAGTTTGATTGTATTGCCAAGAATATCATAACCTCTGCTTTGGATTCTAAGGGCCTGTTTGCTTCAAGGGATGTACTGTTCACGAGAATGGAAGTGCAGTGATATCCCTTGTTTGGATCTGCTGATGTGCGCGGAAGAGGAAGAGAGGATCACTGTGAACAGTACTTCCCTTACTTCTCCTCATATTGCAAAGAACCTTGAAGAAAGCCACATAAGCAAGTGTGTTTTTCCCATTTTAGTCTCATTTTTTTGTCTTTGCATAAAAGTAGAAGATTACTTAATATATAACATAATATAATACAAATAAAATAATATTAAAATTATCTAAATATAAATATTAATTATTACAATAAATTTAACCAACACAAATATTTAATGATATTATTAATAAAATATATTTTTAAAATAATGATAATAAATATAAATTAAATAAAATTATTAAATAATAGTAATATTAATAATAATTATTTTTATATCAAATATTTAATAATTATTATTTATTATTAATAATAAATAAAATTATAATATAATAAAATTAAATATAGTTATTTATATAAATAAATAAATTAGTTTTTTTAAATATAAAAAAAGTTGTAATTTTAAGTTTTCATTAATTAAAATTTCAATCATACTCATCATGTCACTTACAGATTTATTATTTTTATCAAAAAATTTCATGCGTTAAATGATAAGAAATTCGTGTTTTTTTTTAAATAATTATTCAATGATATTGGAAATAATTACAAAATTTTAATTAACTCAAATTTACGCAAAAATACTTTATATTTTATTATTCAAATATTTTTAAAGATAAGGGTAAATTTGTAAACTTACATTTTACACATTTAAAAAAAATCAAAATTTCCTCACAATCATCTCATCACTCACAAAAATAAATTTTCCTCACACATCCACTCTAACATACCCCAATCCAAACAACCTCACTTTCTTCACACTTTCTTCTCACATCCTCACACATCCACTCCCTCAAATCCTCACACATCCACTCCCTAATCCAAACACACCCTAAATAATTTTTCAGGATCTCAAAATGTGAATCTGCTAAGGAGATGTGGGATACACTTAAAGAAACTCATGAGAGTATCACTGAAATAAAGAAAGTAAAGACAAGAAGTCAAACAAGAAGAAAAAGGAGGCAAAATAAAAAAAGGTCTCAATCTGTGTTTTATGGCCAAAAAGGAGGATGATTCAAGCATGAAAGTAGCGTAAGTTATTATGCTTCTTTAAATGCTGAAAACTATAGTCAATTACTTCAAGCCTTTAAAAAAACTCATGAAGAAGCTAACTAATTGGCTCTCTTGAATAACCGGTTGAAGGAAATGAACAACTGGCTTGAAAACAGAGTTAAATCACTGGAAGAAGAGTTGGAAAATTCAAAAACAAATTTTGAAAATCTTGAAATTCTTTACAAAAACTCTTTTTGCAAGTGTGACTCTCTTGTTTGTGAAAATTGTGAAAATCTTGAAAATAAAGTTCATTATCTTGTAAGAACTGTGGATAAGCTTTCAAAGGGTAAATCCAACTTTGAGAATGTCTTGGCATCTCAAAATTGTGTTTTTGGAAAAGTAGGATTATGTTTTAATCCACAAAACAAGCAAGATAAGTTTCCGAAGTCATTTTCAAAACTGCCAGAAAACAACCGATTGTTAAATCGAAACAACCGGTTGTTACATGCTTCTACTGCATGAAAATAGGCCATTCAGTTAGATTTTGTAAAATTAGGAAATATTTTGTTCCTAAAGGCATTATGAGATGGATTCCTAAAGATTCTGGAGTTTCCAGTGATGAATGTAAATCAAAAGGACCCACATTTATAAGGGGACCAAATCTTTGTACTTGAAATTGTCTTTTGTAGGGAAAATTGATGGAAAGCATGCAACAGTGGTATCTGGACAGTGACTGCTCAAAACACATGACAAAAGATAAATCTAAGTTTGTGAGCATCATCTTCAAACAAGAAGGCCATGTAACATATGGAGACAACAACAAAGGAAGAATTCTTGGAAGAGGCTCTATAGGAGACAAGAGTATCTTACTTATTCATGATGTCTTGTATGTGGAGGGACTAAAACACAACTTGCTTAGCATTAGCCAACTGTGGGACAAAGGCTATCAAGTCATCTTCAAGACAAACTTTTGTGAAATCTGCCTTCCCAACTCAAAAGAGGTAATGTTGATTGGTAAGAGAATCAACAATGTCTATCTCTTGGATATTTCTTCTCCTTGTTCTATTAATTGTCTTCTTTCTAAGCATGGTGAATCTTGGTTATGACATAGAAGAATTGCTCACATTCACATGAATCAATTAAACAAATTAATCTCAAAAGATCTTTTGATTGGGTTGCCCAAACTTAAGTTTGAGAAGGACCACATATGTGAAGCATGTCAAAAGGGGAAACAAGTTAAAAATTCCTTCGAACTTAAAAATGTTGTTTCATCTTCAAGACCCCTTGAGCTGCTCCACATGGATTTATTTGGACCTTCAAGAACCATGAGTCTTGGTGGCAACTATTATGCTCTTGTTATTGTAGATGATTTTTCTAGGTACACATGGACACTCTTCTTAGAATCAAAGAGTGATGCTTTCTCGGCTTTCAAGAAGCTTGCAAGAGCCTTACAAAACACAAGAAACTTCAGTATTGGTTCAATAAGAAGTGATCATGGAGGAGAATTCCAAAATGAGAAATTCAGCAAATTTTGTGAGAAAACTAGGATCTTGAACAATTTTTCTGCACCAAGAACCCCTCAACAGAATGGGGTAGTGGAAAGAAAGAACATATCTCTAGAGGAATTAGCAAGAACCATGCTAAGTGAGTCTTCCCTACCCAAGTACTTTTGGGTTGATGCTGTTAGCACCTTTTGCTATGTGATGAATAGAGTGCTTATAGAGTCTACAACAAGAGGCTCATGATTGTAGAAGAATATGTTCATGTGGTATTTGATGAAGTTGATCACAAAGTCTTGAATCCCTCACAGATCAACACTGAAGAGGATGAACAGAACATCATTATGCAGAAATTAGATAGCTGTCCAGAAAAACAACCGATTGATTCATCGAAACAACCGGTTGAAATTCTGCAGCAGGATGAGTTGCCTAAGGAATGGAGAATACCAAGGGATCTGTCAGTGGAGAACATCATTGGGCAGATAAAGGAGGGTGTTTCTACACGTAGCTCTATCTCAAACTTCTGCAGGCACATTGCTTTTGTCTCTCAAGTTGAACCAAAGTCTATTGAAAAAGCTCTTCAAGATGAAAAATTAATGCATGAAGAGCTGAATCAGTTTGCTATAAATTATGTGTGGTTTCTTGTCCCCAAGACAGATGAGATGAATGTCATTGGATCTAAATGGGTATTCAGAAACAAGCTAGATGAGGATGGAGTAATTACTAGAAACAAGGCAAGGCTAGTTGCCAAAGGCTACAATCAAAAGGAAGGAATTGACTATGGTGAAACCTTTGCCCCTGTTGCAAGGTTGGAAGCTGTGAGGTTGTTGCTGGCCTTTGCTTGTATGAGTGGATTCAAACTCTTTCAAATGGATGTGAAGAGTGCTTTTCTCAATGGTTTCATCAATGAAGAAGTGTATGTTGAGCAACCACCGAGTTTTGAGGATCATCAACATCCCAATCATGTTTTTAAGTTGAAAAAGGATTTGTATAGGCTTAAGCAAGCTCCAAGGTAGTGGTATGAGAGGCTTAGCAACTTCCTTTTATCTCATGGCTATGAAAGAGGAATGATTGACAAAACTTTTTTCATCAAGAAAGCAAATTCTGAAATTATTTTGGTCCAAATCTATGTTGATGACATCATTTTTGGTGCTACCAAAGATAATTTGTGTGAGAAGTTTGTTGCTGCAATGCAAGGTGAGTTTGAAATGTCCATGATGGGAGAGCTTTCCTTCTTTCTTGGACTATAGGTTAAACAATCAAAGGATGGATTTTTCTTATGTCAATCAAAGTATTGCAAAGAAATCCTCAAGAAATTTGAGATGGAGAGTTGCAAGGAAGCTAGCACACCTCTGTCTTCAAGTTGTTATATGGATGCAGATGCTGCTGGAAAAGAGGTAGATCAAACAAAATATAGAGGCTTAATTGGTTCTTTACTCTATCTCACAACAAGTAGACCGGATATCATGTTTGTCGTATGTTTTTGCGCAAGATATCAAGCAAATCCAAAGGAATCTCACTTCAAGGCTGCCAAAAGAATTCTCAAATATCTCAAAGGAACTACCAATGTTGGTCTATGGCATCCTTCTTACTCACCTATACATTTAATTGGATATTCAGATTCTGACTTTGTAGGATGTAAGCTGGACCGAAAAAGCATAAGTGACACTTGTCATCTTCTTGGATCAAGTTTCATTTATTGGCATAGTAAGAAACAAGCTTGTGTAGCTCTTTCCACTGCAGAAGCTAAATACATTGCTGCTGGGAGCTGTTGTGCACAAGTTCTTTGGCTTAAACAGCAGCTTGCAGATTTTGGATTGAAGATTAACAAGGTTCCTTTGCTTTGTGACAACACAAGTGTTATAAATCTCACCAAAAATTAGATTCAACACTCAAGAACAAAGCACATTGAGATTCGTCATCACTTCATAAAAGATCATGTGAACAATGGAGATTGTGAAATGAAGTTCATTGAAACAAAACTACAGCTTGCTGATATATTCACAAAACCTTTGCCAAAAGACAAGTTTTTCTTTTTAAGAAATGAGTTAGGCATTCTTGACTCTCAAAATCTCTCTTAAACTGTTTTCTATGCATAAAGTCTATTTGTGAAGAGAAATAGGGAGAGAATTGGTTGTGTGTTGCTCTACGATCTGTTTCAAACTGTTAAATCTCTTTAATTTATGCTTTTAAGGTTGATTTTCTGCTTCTGCTGATAGAAACAACCGATTGATTCGAGGAAACAACCGATTGTTTGTCTGATATAGTATTGTGTTTATGCTGGTTTTTTTGCGTTCATGCAGAAAACTAGTTAATGTGCTATTTTAACCTGCTGTTAAAGATGCTCTGGTATGCATAAGTTTTGCTTTGCAGGTGCTGCTTCAGATTCAAACAAAGACCAACACAAGCAACCAGGGATTTGTCTTCATCAAATAGGGGGAGATTGTTGATCAAGAGTGATCAAGTGCTTTAAAGAATTCAAATTATGCTTTGAAGAATCCAAATCCTTTGTGTTTGATGCAAGGCTGTGTTGTTGTTGTGTTTTGGGAGGGATCATGGTAGCTTTATATGTAATCCACTCCTTTGTTGAATCTAAAGCTAATGTGTTTTAAATCTTTTTTAAATAAAGTGTTTTTCAAACTAAGTGAAAAACAACCTGTTGTTTTGTCGAATCAACCGGTTGTTTTACTCTTAGGAGTTTTTGAAAAGGTTGAAAACTGTTTGAGTTTGGTTGACTCAACTGCCAAACCAAACAATCGGTTGTTTCGTGGTTTCAACCAATTGTTTCTTTGAAAATCCTAATAGAATTCTGTTTTGGTAGTTGAATGTGCTTTAAATGATTTCCAACTGAATACACTCCTTCATTAAATGCTTTGATCAATCTTTGGAAAATAAAAATAGTTTGTTTATGTTTTCAAACAAATAAAGGAAACATATTTGAGTTTTTCAGTTGTGAAAGAGTTGATTCAAGATTTGAACATTCACATCAAAGCTTTGGGTTTTCTAAGCGAGTGGAATAGGATTGCATTTGTATTGATTTCAGATTGTTCTGTAAATAAGTGTAATCTTTTCTCAATCTTCTGTATTTCTGGTGTTGTGTTGCCAAATAGTGTTGTGTGCTCTTGAGGGATCAAGATCAATACTCTTGGTGTGTGATTTGCCAAAGTGGGTGTGTTTCTTGAAGGGTTCAAGGTCACTGCTTTGGTGGATTGTGTGTTGTAATCTGGTTTGTTTACTTAGTGGATTACCCAGTGGTTTTCTGGGGACTGGATGTAGCTCTTGGTTTAAGAGTTAACCAGTATAAACTGTTGGTGTATCTTTTTCTTACCCTTAAACTCATTTACATTCTGTTTTTAGTTTTTACTGGTATAAACAATCGATTGTTTCGCAAAAACAACTGATTGTTTTTCTGCTGCTTTGCTGTTTTATTGCTCTTATTCTTGGCTAACCTAATTTCTGTTATGGATTCATACAAAGAATTTTGTTAAAACTCAAAAAGATTTCAAAAATCCCTCTTAAACAATTCACCTTCCATCTCGTTTAAGGCCATATATTCTAACACTTTTTACAGCTTACTTTGATGTTTCCTAGCCCTACACTGACTTGAGCGTAAGAGTTCAAACGGCCTCTAGGGCGCCCTTTATCTTTGCATTTTCAGGTGTTTGATAGAAGAAAGACACAAACGAAAGCAGGAATAACGGGCGTGTGATCGATGTAGGCGCGCGAAGATAATCGAGTCAATCGACAGAAACAATGATAAAAGTATTTTTTTACTCAATAGATCTTCATTGATGCAAATAAAAATATTAAAAGTATTTGAATAATAATATTTATTCATAAATGCTATGTATTTTATTTATAATCTTAAGAAAAAGAAATTCTGTAAATAAAATAAAATATATATAATTTTATTAAAATTAGTTTATAAGATAATATATATCATAATCTATTACTTAACTTATTATCTTATCTTATATCATATGTATTTATACAATTATTGTAACATATAAATTTAAATTACATTATTTATTAAAGTATTAAATTAAATAATAATAATAATTTTTTTAAGATATTAATTATAATTTAAATTTTTTATATAATTTTTAATAATATAAAAATAGTTATATAAGTAAAGTATAAGTTTTGTGTAATTTAGTTCCTGTTTTTAAAAAATTAACATTTTTTGAAAAGGTTAAATCTTTCATATATCAAATATAACTTTGTTATCTTTTATATTTTTATTTTTTATCTATCCAATAATATCATATTATCTTATCTATGCATCAAATCACCCCCTAAAAACATGTATCTAAACCTTACACCATGTATATTAAATAAAAATAAAATCCATTTATCTACGTGAAATTCACCTAACTACATCATCATTACAGCACATAACACGCTACAAGGAAATACATAGAGAGAGAGAAAGGCATTGACACCAAAATTGCGAATTGCGAATCTCATTCCTGCGCTTCCATCTCGAGTGGCTGATCCTCCTCTTCCCTTCTCCCTGCTCTCGCCACCACCACCACACACAGTGAAGTTGCCATCCATACCAATAGCAATGCCCGCTCAGAAACGTTCTTTCCCCGATTCTCCTCACGATCACCACCGTCACACCAAACACCACCACCAAGAAAAAATCGAAGAAGAAGAAGCACAACAACAAGAAGAGGATAATTACGAATCAAACGGTTCAGGTTTTTTTTATATTCCCCTTCCTTCCTTATAGATTCTTCTATTTTCTTCTTTTTTTCTTCTTCTTATTGTGACTTCATTCTCTTCTCAGATTCTCACCGTCCTCCGTCCTCTCCCTCCGAAGACAATTCTGAGTACTATATCTCTCAGCTTGCATCATACGAATTATCTAGCTTTTATTTTATATATTGCTTCTCTATGCTACCGTTTTGATCCAGTTCGTGTTGTTCGAGTTACGAAGGCCTTCTGTTTCCAAATTCCTCCGATTTGATTCGTCGTTTGCATGTTTCGATTTTCGTCTTCTTGTTGCGTGTGTGCGACGTTGTTGTTTTAGTTTTAGCATAGGTTTTGGTATTAGGTCCTAGCTCTGAATCCTAAGTGTTTTTCTGCGTTGCTTTGTGTGATGTTGATTAGCATGAAGATCTCGCTCGAAGTGGTTTTGAAATGTGTTTTTTAATTTCTGAATCAGAATATGATTTATCACTTTTTGCGTGAAGTTTTGGATTGGTGATCATTTTTTGTTGAAGTGGTTGCAGTTGAATAGGAGGTTGCTTAGTGTTTATTTTGTTCCTATCGTAGGTTAGGTTAGAATAGTTTTGGTTGTGGTCGCAGATTTTATTACAAACAATTGCTGAAATTCTAACGTTGTATCTTGTATTTTGGTGAAGAAAGAAATTAATTTAACCAACTGATGGATCTCTATCAGCTAGCTATTAGATATTCAAAATTGTGACGAAAATGAGAAGCATGACTGGGATCATAAACTAAATTTAGGTTTAGTTTTGTCCTTACTGAAGAATTGGAAATAACAATGGTATTGCTGTAATTTTCTTTTGGGTTGGGATCACAGATATTTTTATTTGAATTTAAAGTTTGTGTCCATCAATGAATTACTATAAAGGTGCATTCAATATGAAATTCTTTTGTCATAATTAACCTTCTTTAAAAGGATTGCATCTTTTTTCTTTTTTATACAAAAGCAAATTAACTATCTCAAATGAAAGTTCACACAATGGGTATCTGCAAGCAGCCACTTAAGTTTGAAAACTGCATTTCGTCCTTTTCTGGCGGCTATGAGTAGTGTCCATGAAGTCTTTTCTTACAATCATATAGCAACTTAGCTCTGTTTAACAAATTAATATTAGCTATTAAGTTAGTGAATATTTTTGTGGCTACCCAATTAGAATATACCAGCTATAAATTACATTATTTAGATCTGGAATATTAATTTTTTTTCCTATTAAGTTTGTATAAATAAGTTATGTTCATGCTTTGTTTGCAGATTTGTATTTTTAGAACTTCTGGAAATACGCAAAGAAGTCCAATGTCCAATTTGCCTTGGTATGTGTTTTTTATCTTGTCCGATAGCTCTTGGTACAACTCTGCTATTAAACTATAAGCGAGAATATATTTTTTTTCTTCTTGGTTGCCGTAAGGAAGGCATGCATCGGAGATGAAAGTAGATCATGTAGGTTTAGCCATGTGAAAAAATGGTGGATGGAGATTAGGACACGTGAGAATATTATCAAAGGAATCTCATGGTGGATTATGACTGGTGTTGTTAATGTTACTATTATTGGTGCATTATGCTAAACATGGAAACCATACTTCTAGGTCCTTCGAAACCATGTGTTTCCCTATTTTTTCTGCACAACTACTCTATCATCTTCAAAAAATATGCATTGTGACATTGACTCTTGGACATGTTTGATGAGTACATCTCAAACCAACTTACAAAGAAACTCAAGGTTGATCTTTGTTGTATACTATGATAAAGAGATCAGTATTCAAGCCTCAACAGACATTTTCTCTTTAACACTTAATTTCGACGTTGGTGTCTTCTTTGATAATGCTGCTTTTATGTTTTATTTGGATGAGAGAAGCTGGTGGTGGTATGTGTATACCAGAAATGGATATCACTGGGTGGGTGGATTTGGATAGAAAAAGGAATTTTATGATAAACCTGTTTTTGTGCTATATTTGGTTGGGTGGAAGGAGAGGAAGGTTTGAAATTTGAATTGAAGAGAAGTATTGAAGGGTCTTATTAGATTTAGTTGTTTTGGATGTATTTCACATCAAATCACTTTGAGTGGAATTCTTTCCTACTACCACTGTGCCACAGTTTTTGTCCCTTTTAAATCTCCCAGTCCAAGATGCAAAGATCTCTCCTGTGATTTAAATAGTATTCTGGAACATTATTACCAAAAGCAAAAAAGTGTGGATTCCCCTCCAGTAGAGTTTATACTGTTAGCTCATTTTAATAGCACTGTCTGTGCTGTAGTGTCAGCAAAGCTGCAATTTTCTTATAATTGAATTTGTATAAGCGTGATACGAAGTTCATTAGAAAATTAGTGATTGGTTGGTCAGTCAGAAGAGGCATCTCTGACAACTTGTAACAGCTCCTGTACATACAAGAACCACACAAGTTCTTTATCAATCATAACTACAATTCTCAATGATCAATCTTTCTTGAATTTCTGTTTTCTCTTGCTTTCTACCATTTTCTCTACTACCATAAAGTCTAATTTAATTTGGTATCATCAGCTTGTTTTGACCCTGAGGCATGTATTCACAGTCAAATCTGTTTTAAACTTCAGCTTTCCTGTTTCTAGACTTGTGTCTTTGTTTTATTCCATTGTTGTTTTTCTTGATGGGAAGAATTTTCTGATTTTGAAGTAGCCAATCAAGGCGGTGATCAAAGTTCACTGATTATGATGATTTAATTGATTGTCAATCCCAAAACCCATTTGTTGTTTTGCTTCAGTGAGATTATGGTCTTCGCCGAGACGGATGCATTTCTTATTTAGGACCAGTAAGATCAGCTTTCATTCTCATGGCTTCTGTTGTCACTTTCCAATACTCTGCTCAAAGGTCATTTGGGAGTGTGCACTCGGGGCAACTGTGTGAGATTTGCAACTTCATTTCACAGATATTTTTGTGAAGGTGTGCCAAATATCAACGCAAACTTACAAACACGAAAGAAAATATCATGTACGACGAAAGAAAATATCTTGTACGATCTCAAGATATTTTCGGTGCTTCAAGGCTTTTGAACAGTGTTTAAACTAAAACTCTAAATTTGTTACATAAAGCAGGGAAGAGTGATTCCGTTGCAGCAGCTCAAGTTTATGAATGACTAAATAAGTTTTTATTTGAAATGCATATTACTTTGTTGAGTCATGTTTTTGAAATAAAATTTCAAAAAGATTTAAGATCTCAATGTTGCCTGAATAGTTTGTTTAATGAATGCAATTTTATATGTTTTTTCACTGTATCTGGTGTTTGTACGTCTACCATAATGTTGATTGGCCATTGTTTTTGGTGCCTTTAGTCTTATTTATGGTTTTACCTGGTAGAGCTGGATTTTATCCTTGAACGAATTTTTTTAAATCTGCTATTCATGTTATACCCGAGTTCTAATAAAAACGTCCTGTTCGTTGAAGAAATTACTAAGTATTTCTTCTGTTTCCTCTAACAGGTATTATTAAGAAGACACGAACAGTTATGGAATGCTTGCACCGGTTTTGCAGGGAATGCATTGACAAGTCGATGAGACTAGGGTAGGTGAAATGAAGCTATTCCAGATTTTTTCTTTTATGTTAATGTGCTCCTGATAATTATAAACTAGGTCTTCTTCTTGCCTATTTTGTCTTTTATCAGAAAAACTATAGCTATAATGTATTGTGTAATTCAGGACACACTTATTATGTAACTAGATTTTCTTTTATCAGAAAAACTATATGCAACTAGATTATTAATTTATTGTGTAATTCAGGAACAATGAATGTCCTGCTTGTCGGACACACTGTGCCAGTCGTCGTTCTTTGAGAGATGATCCGAACTACGATGCTCTAATTGCAGCTTTATATCCTGACATCGAGAAGTACGAGGAAGAGGTATAAGTTCACTTGTTTTGTATTTAATGTAAACTTTCACAATGTTTAACTACTTATATCACACCTGCTAGGAGCTTGAGTTTCGTGAAGAGGACAAGAACCGCAATAAGCTGGTAAATATTTTTTTGAGTAATCATTTTTAAGTATGCTTCAACTTTCAGATGTATCGTGTACAATAGTTACACCAGTAAGGAAAGTTTCACGGCGAAATTGTTATTGACTGCATCACACTCCTGGATTATGAAGGCTCAAATCATAGCTTTTGAGGGGAATGCTCGTATTGTTGATGATCTTTGCTTTTTCTTTAAAATCAGATTTGTTGACTATCTAGTGGCTTGGTGGCCCCAAAATTCTCATCCATCAATTTATATTTGCTTACTGTTCATAGTTATCCTTATTTGAATTTTATCACTCGTCAACAACATTCTCTAAATAGTCAGATCTTAGCATGTTCAAGAGTACTTTGTTACTAGGTTGTCATTTGATAGCTTTTCTGACAGATTCAAGCTTCAATTGCAAAAGTTGTTCAACGACAATCTGAAGCACTGGTTAAGAGACGTAGAGAGACACCTAGTTCATTTGTAACAAGATCACAGCGGAATCAACGCAATGTTCTTTCTAGGAGACAAAACCAAGTAATTGATAATCAAGGATCTGAAGATAATGAGGATGAAAATGACAATAATGAAAAGGACTCATCTTCCACAGATGAGCGATGTACAGAAATTAGGCACAGAAGGCGAAAGAGGCGGATCAGAGGTCGTCCTTCTCAGCCATCGTCATCCACAGCAAGTCCTGATGGTGGATGCATGGAAAGTGATGTGGATATAAGAGAGAATCGAGGAATTTCTTCTAGACCGTTGTCAAAACATCAAAAGCTAACTTGGGGAAGGGGTGGTTTTAGGAGTCACACACGGCATGGCAGTGGCAGTGGCAATGGTATCAATAGCAAAACTGCCCGCAGTAGCCGCTTGGCTAAGTTAGTTGATTATCTCCGTAACTTGAATGAAAACACTGATGAGGTACAGCTTACGGCTGAATTCCCTCTATAATGATGAATATATCCCAGTTTCAGTTCAATTTATAGAGGCTATATTCATTTTTGCAGTTAGATGTCCATCTCATTCTTTTGTCTCTGGACAAACAAAGTACACCAAGCTTGCAGCAGCCACACCTTTGCTGTCGACCAATTTTGTCTGTGAAGCACCTTTGTGAGGTGAGGTTCTCTTTGATCACTTGTTTCTTGCAATGATAATTTGTAGTCAAGTTAATTTTAACAACGTTGTGAAATCAATACCAGACTTCATTGATTCATGCTTACTAGAAGTTGTTGATATTTACGCAATAAAAGCATGTTTTTCAGTATGTATAACAAGCTTTTACTTTCCCAATGCTCTCTTATTAATGAAAGTGACTGCATGATGTCTTTTCTGGATGATCCAATTTTAAGCCTGATGATGATTTTCTAATTTTTTTTATGAATCCTTTTTCTGCATAGTATGTTGCTCGCCAGACATCTTTGCCAATTGAAGAAGTTGAGATACTGGCAGTTAAAGGATGCTACAGTACAGTTTGTGACAAGTCATTTGATGAGATTTCATCCTTTGATGAGCTAACAACGCTGATTATAGATCCTAGCAAAGATGAACTGGAAACTTTGCAAGGGCATGAATCTTTGGCAGAACTTAAATCCAAATGCATATCTCAGAGGGCGCATTTGGTGAGTATCAATCAAGACTTATTTTTCACCCAATATTATTACTTGTTCAAGTACTGACTAATTTTTTTTACCCTTTTCTGCTGCTTCAGATTCTGGCATACAGGCGGAAGGAGTGAAACATTAAAGACAGCTTTTAGACTTATAAATGCCAAGACTTATTATTCTCTACGTACATAGGAAAATTTTAACTACGAAACTATATATAGTTAAATAATATGAACCTCCCCAAGGTTATATATATATATAGACAGTTTTGATATTATTGATGTCAGGACTTATTCTGCATGTACATAGGAAAATTTTCAACTTAAAACTATAGTGAGTTTATATGAACCTCCCGAAAGGTTATTTATATACAAGAGTTTGTTTCAACTTGTTGCATACAAGTTTGGTACTTTGGTTTGTACCCTCAAAATTTGATTAGTTTTAATTTTATTTATTTATCTTAAACTATCCAGCACTGAGCGCAGAGGTTCTTGCAATTAAAGAATACACGTTTAATGCTGGACTTATTCGGCACACATGTAAAGAGAGGTTCTATTTATTTTATGATATAATGGAAATGATCACATGTAATTAGGTTACTACTTATTTTATACCCATCTCTTTTAAAAAAAAAGTCGTATTTATATGGATACCGTTGCCAACTCTGGTGTTAATTGACAAAAAAACAAAAAACTCTAGTGCTCATTTAAGCAGATTTAGCAAACTAATTTCTCAAGCATTACTTCTAAATTTATAGAGAATTTGGCAAGGTTTCCTTTGTACTTTCAGCATTTCGAACATAAACACCTGTTCAAAATGCATGTACCTTAACTAAATCCGAAGAAACAAATTTGTCACATGATATAATTAGTCAAATTCTGCATGCACCTGTGTTAAGCCAAATTTTTAAAATAAACAACAAAAATTAGAATATTTTAAATGATACCTGAATATTTTATTATTAAAATGAAAATGACATATAAATAGAAATTTCAGTTATTCAGGTTTCATTTTAAAATAACTACTATCTCTCTAAAAGTTTCCCTTTTCCTTCCTCTTCCTTCTCTCTAAGATTCTGATCTCCTCATTCATCTGTTTGACGATCGGAGATCGGAGTCTGCCATTGGACTCCTGGCAATGAACTCTACAAGATTGCCCGATCAAAATCCTAAGCAGAATAAGTTCATTTTTGGCCCTTTTCTTTGAGTCAAATTTTGAACTTGATAGGTTGTCTATGAGTTTTACATGTAGATTTTGATTAGGACTATGTGGTGCAGGTTAATTACCTTTAAGCTTTTAGGTAGATTTGGAGTTCTTAGTGAGCATCAGCTAAAGTTCAGGTAAGGAAAGCTAATCTTATTCTGGATGTGGAGGTGACGTGGTCACCAATTTCAATTGTTTTTGCTTGCAGGATTGTCTGTTTTGAAGAGTAAAGTAATATATTGATTGGAATGGTTGATTTTGAATCTTTTATATTAATTTTAAGGTGAATAATTTGTTGAAAGTGTTTGTGATTGAGAATTGAAAGTGTTTGAATGATAATATGAATGAGTTGAACGGTTCTTTTTGAATATTTTGTTGAATTACTTAAGTGAGATGTTTGATGAGAAGTGGTTGTGTGATTTCAGATGATGACTGATTTAAAGATCATGTATTTGGAATTACTTATGTGTTTAAGTAAAGTTTGAGATATATTTGGATTGTTTAAAAAGTTTAAATATGAAGTGATTGAGTGGTGCATTGATATGTTAAATGATGTATGTAATGAGGTTAAAGTGTGATCAAGACGTAGTATTTTCAGGAAAGGAAATACCATGTTGAGATTGTTATTAGGGTGTATTGATTTGTGAGTGTCCTGTGAATGAGACGATCATGACTCTACTGATATAATGGAATCACATAGATGAAGTTAGTCAGTTGGTGAGAGTCGAAGGAGGTCCATTTGGCTGAGTCTGAGGTTTGAAAGAACTGATTAGAGCATATCAAATGGATTTACCCTGTCATATGAAGATGATGAGATATTGAGATAATTATGTGCATGGTTGTGTGGGTTTCACAGCAGTAGTATGACAGGTGCAGGTCTCTGGATGCTAATTTCAATACACGAGTCTTCCGGAAGTAGAGTCAAGTGTCTGTGTGTTGTGAGTCAGTAAAAGTCTTACATATGACAGATGAATTTTATGAATGTAATAGACGTTTGAGAAATCATATGAGAATTGATGAATTATGCTTATTAATTTGAAATTTAAATTATATCAAAACTTTTTATATAGATAGCTTACCTGTTATTTGTTTGTGTTTGTTTCTTTATCTGTGATGATCGTGTTTTACACGGGAGCAGATGAGATTGCAGGTAATAGAGAATGAGATAGTTTTATTTGAATGCTTTGTTTTGTTGTTAAAACTTTTGATGTATATATTAAATTCCTATGAAGAGGGATATTTCTTTTGAGATAGTAAAATTAAGGATGTTACAAAACCCAAGTCTACTATATTATCAAACCACTATACTAGATGTGTTTCTTTAATATTATTAAATATAATAATATTTGAAGTTAGATAATAATAATAATAATAATATATAAAGATGATATATTTTTTCACATAATTTCTTATAATTTTATTCTTAAATAACTATTTTTTAAAATTCAAAAATAACTACCAACAAAACAAAAAAAAGCCATTTATATATTAAAAAATTATCTACGATAAAATAAAATAAAAAATTATTTTTAAAACTACTTTCAATGAAAATATTTTTATAATTCAATATTGATCTCGCGGGGGATTCGAATGTCAAAGGATTCGCCACGTTAAACTCTGTCTTCCGCAAGAACGCTCCAAGCACTCCACAAGAACTCCAAGCAAACCTGCGAAACACAACAAACGGCGCCTCTAGCAGCCGATTGCACTCCGACACTCAAGTCAGCCTCGCAAAACCACCAAAGAACTAAGAACTAAGAATCTCAGCGAGACTCGTGTGCACTCTGTGATTCTCTCTCTGTGTGTGTAAACTAGTAACTTGCAAGAATGAATCTTACCTCCCTCTGTTGCGCACCTAAGTTATTCGTGTATGAAGTAACTTAGCGCGTTTCTTTCACTAGGTGTCTCGTGCAACCTCAGCGTGAGTACCAAGTGTGGCTTGGCTAAGCGCACGCACCAGGCATCACCTACTGTGTGAACGATCACCTCTGCTTTGCGCCATGCACGTTATGGGCTAAGAGAGAACCAATCACCGACTGGCTTACTAGCTCTCTTAGGCCATTCTCGGGCACGACACTACTAAACACTTAACTTCTCCTTTCTCTGATACTCTGCCACCCAAGGTTCGTATGCAACACTCTCGCTGGGAAACGTCCTTCGTTTCCAGCTTAACTACGTGTAACACGAAAACCCGATGACCATCACTCACACCGGATGACCGATCGGTGCACCATAGCGCCACGCCCTCGGCTTCTAGGCGCTTATCTAGGCGCTGATCGCACATCCTCTGACGACCGATCACCCCCCCTGGGTGACTTTCTCAATGACTCGTCTGCTTCCCTGGCCCACGTGTTCCCCTAAGAACGGTCCACGTGGCTATCCTTTGCTGACGTCACCGACTACCGATGACCGACCGGATCACATATTTTTTTATTTTAATAATTATTATAATAAATACATCTATTTTAGGTATACATATTCTTATAATTTTATATATTTTTTTAAATAAAAGCTTTCATGTTATGCATCACTATACAACTTGACATCTCGACTATGCTGACACCTCAAGTAACAACAATTATTTGTCATCACATGAAAAAAAATATTATTAAAAAAAGAAATAAAATACAAAAATATGGGGGACTAGACCAAAATCCATATGTTAACAAAAACGATACATAGGTAGACTTATCTATTCATAAAGAATTTTAAGAACAAACTAGATGGTAGTCTATTATACCAATGAAAAGATTATCTATGAATAAATCCTAAATTAGTCAACTTATCAGCACACACATTTCCTTCACGAAAAATATAAGTAACCTTAAACTTGATTTTTCCACAGTAATTAAGACAAGTATTTCATCAACTACGAAGCATCCGAGGAACATTAGTCCTAGCAATAAACGCAACACAAACAAAAGCAAAATCACATTCTAGCCAGACATTAGTAAGCCCCATCTTTTGAGCTTCCTTCATAGCATGTATAACCCCATAAAACTCAACAACCAGAGCAGTCTGAACTTCAAGAAACGCAGAGTAAGCTCCAATAAATTTCTCATACTCTCACGGAAAATACCTCCACAAATAGCAAGACCATGATATCCCCTAGCAACCCCGTTAGTGTTAATTTTAACCCAGCTTGGTGAAAGAAACTCTCATCTAATAGGAAGAGGACGAAGAACTTTACCAATACGAGTATTAATACCAAAAAACTTGATCATGTAGAAATCCAACATATCATTCTTCATTGAAGCTTTAGACGAATTTCCCACTAGACGAGTTAAATCTTTAATAACCGAAATAGTCCTAAAAGCCTCAATCTTATCCTGAAATCGAGCATAATTCCTCATACATCATATCATCCAAATAGAAAAATTATCACAGCAAACTTAATCAATTTAACCAAAGGACTACCATCACTTTTAATAAAAGAGAGAATATAATCCTTATTAGAGAAATGAGAAGTAGGAAAAATCTGTCGAACCCAACTCCAAATACGCAAAACATTAGAACATTCAAAAAATAAATATTGAATAGATTCCTTGTGATTTTCATAAAGCGTACACATAGAACAAATATACAGATCTTTATTTTGAATATGATGATATGTAGGAAGCCACCCATAAAAAGTTTCCAAATAATTACCACAACAGAAAAATCACATACACAATAAAATAAAACAATTATTTATTTTTAAAATTACATTTAGTAAGAAAATTCATAATTTAATAATATATATTTATTTCAATAATTATTATAATAATAATAATAACTCTTTTCTCAGAAAGAAAAAGGTAGACAGTATTTATATATTTACCCTTTAAAAAATAAAAAATAAAATATTTATTTAATAATGTAAATAATTGAATAACTTTTCTTTATTTTAAGATAACTAAATAACTTCTCCTTCTAAAATAACATATATATATATATATAATAATTTACTCTTTAATATGCATAATTTGTCTTTTAATAAATAAAAATAATTTATTTATTTAATGAAATAAATAATCAAACAACTTTTCTTTATTTCAAAATAAATAAATACTTATTTTTTTTATAAAAATAATGACTATATAAGTTTTCAATACTATTGTTATTAAATTATATGTATAAAATTATATATATATTATACTATTTTGTATTTTTAATTAATTACTTATAAAAATAATTAAATTATAAAAGTAATAGTTATATATATATATATATTTTAAGGTAATAAATATTTGAATACATAATATGTGCCTGAGTATAACATTTTGAATTATCCTTACCTAATAATTATATTATGCAATGTAATATATAGATATATAAATATAATTTACCGATTTATAAAATTGTATTATCACTAATAGAAAAATGACATTTTATGACGGGTAAAACATACCTTTTTATGACGGTTTTAGACCCGTTATAGATGCAGGCAACATAAAAAGTCTTTATTTTTTATGTCATATTTAAAAAAACCATCATAGAAAATTCACTTTATATGACTAATTTATTTTTAACCATCATAGAAAATAACACATTTTATGACAGTTAAAATTACACTTATCATAAAAAATATTACTTTTTATGACACATATTGTTTTAACCATCATAAAATATGTTATTTTCTATGATTGATAATATTTTAACCGTCATAGAATGCGTTTTTTTAATTCTTTTTTGATATATTCATTTTCTTACATGCGTAAAGTACCCTGCATAATAATCACAATTCTCAAGCAAATATTTTTAAAATAAAATCTTAACGATCTAGCATATAAATAATGATATATTTAACTAAAAGTTAATATGTTGAAATTCATACAAAATTGTTAACTAGTTCTAAAATTATCATTTAGAGTAAATACTTAAAAGTGAATATGTTGAAGTTCATACAAAACATTTAACTAGTTTTAACATGAGAATTTACAGTACTTAAAAGAAATGATGCCCACTGCTATCGAACCTCTTGTAGCACTTCCAACTTCAATGGAGATGGATCATTGAATATCTACATAATCAAATATTGAAGATGAAATTAATATTTAACACATTTAACATATTTAACATATTTGAGTTAATTATATATTACCTCCTTCCACGAGTCCTTAATTTTAGCTGATATAATTTTATGCATATGTCTCATCAAATAATACCCGCACTCATAGTTTCCCGGTTGATATGAGCACTACAAGTTAAATACAAATAGAATAATATAATAATTTATACATTACAATTTCATACTAGTAAGATGAATGACTTACATTTGGTGCAATGTATTGTAGCTTCTTCTTAGCAATATGTGGAAGTCCTTGCAACCTTAAATGAGCTTCCATAGCTCTACCAATAGTTAGATACATTAAATTTTATATTATTTATAAAATCATATAACATAACAAAATAATTGAAAATTTACGCATCCAGTATATTTCTAATTGCCAAACTATTAATTTTCTTGTGCAATGAACACAAGAGAACAACAAGAGATTGTCGAGGAATAATTACTATCAATTGCCAATGGCCCCTACTAGATGAAATAATATTAGCAACAATTGAATTTTTGATAGATGTGCATTAATTTATAAATGTATACTTACTGATGCAAGTAAGGTGCTAAGTACACCTCTTTGTTCCCATTTTGAAATGTGTCTATGAAATACATCTGCACCTCACTAGCTTTATTCCCAACACTCTGAATGGCAACAAGGTCAAGGAACCCATATATGTTAACATTTTTTTTTCTCAATGCACAGATGATGTAAATACCTTGAACATTGAAAAAAAATATTGTTATAATAACATATTGAATATATTAAAACTTATTAAAAGTTATTATAGGAAGCTTACTTACATTAACCAAAGTTGTATTACTGATACGCATATCATATCAGTACCGGTGAGAATATCAAAAATATCCCTTTGGCACAAAAAAAAGGGATGTTTTTAGTCCTGCCTACAACTTCCAGTGGCATATCTAATTGTATAGGTTGCATCCTGATAGTCGCTGCCATTGCACCGAGTTGCTGAAAAGTACTTGGATGTTGTTGTGAATGATTCACAACTTCCTTTGCTTTTTTAGTATCATTCTATGCATATATAAAAAAATTAAGTAACACTAGTATATCAATTTAATTAATTATAATACCTACAAAAAGACATATGCCTAATTAAAACAAGTAAAGAAAATTACTCTCAACATAATTGGTTTTGCTAATCTAGCTGGCCAAAGAATGAAATTCCCAGGTGCTTCTCCGACCGTCTGAACCTCCTTAGTAGGCACGGGGATTCGAGCAACAGCATCCCGAACGTCTACAACAACCACTCTTATCATATCATCTGCAATTTTCTGGTGGTGGATAGTTGACCCTAATGTATACATTTTACCTAACACAAATAATGTAATTGAAAGAAATTAAATAATATAATTAGACTAAAACATATCAAACAATATCATTAAAGTAAAAATTACCTAAGGCCACCAAGTACTCGAGGGGATCATCAATATACAATTCGCAGTCTGCAAGGATAGTAGGACCAACCTCCTCTGATCCTTCAGGAGCATCACAACTCTCCTTTGTACTTATACGAATAGGGGAAGGCTCTGAAGGGGCAACAGAAGGTTTAACGGACATGGATGCTAACTCTTCTCGCATGTCTAATAACAACTCTTTCTTCAATTCAGAATATACCTCCTTTTTAATTTCCTTCCTAATATCTTCTTTGAGGGATTCCATCTCGGTCTCACTAAGATGTAATTTACTATAATACCGAGGTGGAGGACCAAAGAATTTTCGAATTCCCACCCCTCGTCCTGCAGCACGAACACGTCCAGGATGCTCTGGGCGACCAATGGCAACTGTCAATATGTCCTCACGCCCTTGTGGAATGAACAATCCCTGCGTGCTTTGCTCCACCAACTCATCCTACAACACAAATTTTTAAAACTTATTTTAAAATATGTGCAAATAAACATAAACATTCAAACATGACATACAATATAAGTTACTAACAATGCGCTTAGTTACGCTTTGAACTTCTTCAGATGTGTAATCCCCTGATGGTCTTTGGCGAGCTCTTTTCCATTTTTCATGTCGGGGAGGACGGGTTATAATGCTACAATTTGAGTCCTCAGTGGAGTGAGAGGAAGATATCTCTTTAATCATTTTTTGCTCTAATTTATCATAACCCCCACGAGACAGTCTGTGAGGGTGAACATTCTTTTTTTGAATCTCTTGTGCAACTTTCCTCTTAGCCTATTATATACATAAATTAAATTATTATAATGCATGATAATTAGACACTTAACCAACATATGATATTAATTTAACTGAAAGGTAGGGTCTAATCGCCTTTCTCGAAAAGTCTGCCATGTTTCCTCATCGAGGAATTGATTTTGCTCACATGGGTTTTTTTCACCCAATGCACCATAAATATAACGACTAGTAAGGTCACTCTTAAAACCCCTCCATCGTGCCCCAGCATATGAAATCCATTTTTTGCTCAATAAGTTATTGTTTGGGACGTCATATGTGATCTGTACAATAAATATAAATTATATATGTTAAATAGCAATTATGTATGCTTATAATGAAACAAATAAGTTAAGATTTCGTACAATGATACTCTGCCAAATTTGATTCTTCACCATCTTTGGAACATGCTCCCAATCATCAATAAGAATACTAACTTTGCTTCTACCAAGCAAGGCCACATAGCTGGTAAATTTTGTACTATGCTCTCCCAAAGCTTTACCCATCTGCATATCAAACTGGATTGGCAATCTCTGATTAGCATCGCGGCTGATAGTCAACTCTCTCAACCTAGTCCCACGCCTACCTTTTTTATGGGTAGATGATTGACTCTTGTCCCCATCTTGTGAAGGAGGGAAGATATCAGATGGATTAGACATATCTCTGTTCAAATTATTAGATTGTAAATTATTAGTAAAAAACTAAAGATATAGTTATTAAAAATATAAAGGATAAACATAAATAAATGTTTTACATTGTCAAATTGGAACATTCTCCCACAATCCTTCATGATGATCATCACGTGTGGCATGCACATCATCTACTTCATTATCGACATTCAAGGTTGGCATATTTGTGGAGAGAGATGGAGTCTCACTTATATCGAATGTTAAATTATCATTCTCATGAGTACCATGCATGATTCTTCCATGGAGAACCACTGACCACCGTTTGTTAGTGAGATCAGTAACATAAAACACTTGTTTTGCCTGAGATGCCATGATGAATGGCTCTTCAATATAACCTACCTTTTCCAGATCAACCAAGGTAAAACCTAGATCATCAGTCTTCACGCCACTATTACTGTCAACCCACTTACATTTAAAGACAGACACTCTAAAAATTGTGTAATCTATCATCCAGATGTCTTCAATTACACCAAAGTAGCACATTGATGCCATAACAGAATATTGATCTTTTGAACTAGAGAAATGCATTGATTCAGCCACCACCATTACTCCACTATTTTGCATGGTGCTTTTTTCATCTTCAAATTTTGTGTAAAATGAAATTGTTTATATCATAACCACTCCAACTTATGACTTCAAAGTTTGGCTCAGATGCTAGCCAATTTAATGTATCAGAAGTTGTATTATCATTTTGAACTTGTTGTTTAAACCACTTCAAGAAGCTTTTTTTGTGCTCATTAATCACCCACTTCTCAGGCATTCGTGGGTTATTTCTCTTCACAATATCTTTATGAGCATTTAAGTAGGGGATGACTTCTTTAGTGTTATTCAGTATATAAAAATGTGCTTGAAGAACTTCATCTCGTGTCAATGTTATAACTTTTGCACTTCGAGTACCCTTACCAACACCTATTCCATGGTAACGAGACTTAGGTACCCCTATAGCTTCAACTTCTGATAAGTATTCTGTATAAAACTCAATGGCTTCCTCTGCAATATATCTTTCAACAATTGATGCTTCAGGACGATATTGATTCTTTACATACCCTTTTAATATCTTCATGTATCGCTCCATGGGGTACATCCATCGTAAGAATACTGGACCACAAATTTTAATTTCTCTAACTAAATGAATAATCAAGTGAACCATAATATCAAAAAATGATGGAGGAAAGTACATCTCCAATTGGCACAATATGACTACAACATCATTTTGTAACTGATCCAACTTCTCAGGGTCCAAAACTTTACTACATATTGCATTAAAAAAGAAGCATAATCTAGTTAAGGCATATCTGACATTCTTAGGCAATATATTTCGAATAGCCACGGGTAATATTTGTTGCATCAAAACATGACAATCATGAGACTTTAAGCCAACTAATCTCAAATCTTTCATGGATACAAGTCTCTTGAAATTGGAAGAATAACCTAGTGGAACCTTCACGCCTTGTAAAAACTCACAAAAACTTTTTTTCTCTTGTTTAGACAACGTATGACATGCCGGAGGCAAGTATGTGCGCTTACCATGAGACTGTGGAGCTAATTGTTCTCTTATACCCATTTCAACCATGTCCAAACGAGCATTGACACCATCTTTTGTCTTCCCTTGAATATCGAGGAGTGTTCCGATAATACTGTCACACACATTTTTCTCTACATGCATGACATCTATACAATGTCTCACATCAAACACCCTCCAATATGGGAGATCAAAGAATATTGACCTTTTCTTCCATATGTTACTTCCTGTGGCTTTGTTTTGTGTCTTTCCAAACACAACTTGGATGTCCTTCACACGCTCATATACTTGCAATCCAGTTAAAGCTGTTGGAGCTAATTTGTTTTCTTGACACCCATTAAATGGTTTCTTTAATTTACGATACGGATGGTTTGATTTAAGAAATCTCCGATGTCCGAGGTACACTGTTTTCCTTCCATGTTGTAATTGATTATGACATGTGTTTTCTTCACATATAGGACATGCTTTGTGGCCTTTGGTGATGTATCCACTCAAATTACCATATGCTGGAAAGTCATTGATCGTACAAAATAACATGGCATGCAACTTAAAGGACTCACCTGTGTACCCATCAAACACATCAACACCTTCCTGCCATAACATCTTCAAATCTTCAACCAACGGGCTCAAATAAACATCAATGTCATTTCCCGGTTGTCTTGGACCAGAGATCATCAAAGATAACATCACATATTTGCGTTTCATGCACAACCATGGTGGTAAGTTATAAATCACTAACAACACAGGCCATGAACTATGTTTACTACTCAAGTTACCATATGGATTCATTCCATCTGTTGCAAGTCCAAGCCTAATGTTTCTTGGATCATTGGCAAAATTTGGGAACATGGAATCAATTTTCTTCCATTGCAAACCATCTGCCAGATGCCTTAAATTACCATCCTTTTTACGTTCATCTGCATGCCATCTAACAAGTTTTGCATCATTCGCATTACTGAATAATCTTTTCAACCTTGGAACTATAGGAAGATACCACAACACTTTTGCAGGAGGACCCTTCTTAACATCATGTTCAAAATCATCATATTTCTTCTTGTATCGTGATATCCCACAATGTGGACATTGATGTAACTTATCAAATTCCTTCCTGTACAACACACAATCATTGGGACATGCATGAATTTTTTCAAACTTCATACCCATTGGACACAATATCTTCTTCGCATCATAATTACGTGTTGGCAACGTATTATCTTCAGGAAGCATGTCACTTAACAACTCAAGCAATTCTGTGAAACTTTTATCTGTCCACCCATTTCTTGCCTTCACAGTAAATAATTTTAATACCGCCGACAATCGAGTGAACTTAGTGCATCTTGGATATAAAGGTTTTTCAGCATCAGTACACAAATTTTCATACACATGTGCATGTTGGAAGGCATCATATCCTACATCACGGATCATTTCCTCTAGTTGATCATCCATCTCTAAATCAACTTCTTGTGCTTCAACTTCAGACATATGAACACTTGGTATGCCTACTAATTCACCATGCCATATCCACTTTGTGTAACTTTTTAGGAAACCATCACAAAGAACATGCTCTCGAATAACTTCAGTCGGTAGTCTTCGCTCATTCAAACAATTCACACACGGGCAATAAAATCTTCCATTATTATCCGGAACATTCACCTTTGCAAATTCAAGAAATTGTTGTACTCCATTCTCATATTCATTTGTTGTGCGTTTGTAATTGATCCAACTTCGATCCATTGTTATGTTCTCTGACATAACACAACAAATAACTATATATTTTAACTTTATGGGTACTAGTGTATTTACGGATCAGGTTGGATTGTCTTTCGGAATATCATCATACAATGTTGCCAAATTTGAAATAGCATACAAATCATAAATACAATAAAATAAATATTAATAACAAATAAATATTTTACATACCTTAGACAATGTAGGTTAAAGAGTCAACGACAACTTGGGAAGAGACAAAACAAGAAAGCTGGTGCATTTGAAGAATGAAAGAAAAACATAGAAAAGTAAGAATGTATAAAAATATTTTGTTATAATCATAATAATTTACATCTTACAAACACTTTTATGTATCAATTTTCCTAACAACTTATAGTAAGGAAAGAGATCAAGACACACACAATTAAATAAAAAAAATATTCCAAATCATCATGTCACAAAATTATATATAAGGACCTATAAGTACTCTCCGGTACAACCTGGTGATGGTATTTATTTGGATTTTGTGATTATTGGTTTTGTTTTATGATACTACGAGCTCATGAATGACACGTGAAATCAACTTCAATCAGACATTACACTCAATGCAAACAAAACCAACTTTGCAGAAATCCATGTGTTCCTAATTTCTCCTAGTTTCTACGTTTTCAACGAAATTCCTCACTTTATCTTCAAATTGAATAATAATCACCAATACACTCACTTATTCATTTTAAGGTTTGGAGGTTTTGGGAATACCTTTTTGGATTATTAAATAAACTTAGTTTGGATAGGAACTTGGTCTTCACAGCACAAGATCAATGCATGGAGTCTGTATCAAATTTTCCCACTATATATTTTGGCTGACAAGAAAGGAAATTATGATACACATTATATATTTATGTATAATATAAATATTATACAAGACAAGACAAGCTAAGTTAATTGCACAAACCACTTTACAGGACAAATTCTAATTGCATTCTAATTGCCTTTAAATTTTGTTTGTTCAAAAATTTAAATCAATACAGAATATACCCAAATTAAATATAATATAATATTTAGATATTAGACTTTCAAGTTATTCATATATATATATATATATATTATAATATTTAAAGATTACATTATAATTGACTAAATAAAAGATAGTAATATTATTATTAAAAAAATTCTGTGTGGGTAATGAAAATAAAAAAGTGTAGAAAGTGTAAAAAGTAGAAAAAGTAAATCCGTACATCTCTGAAAAATTATGCGCACCATGCCTTGCACTTTCACGCTTCCCTATCTCATTTCTGGGCACTCATGCTACAGCACACTCCTCCCAGCACACTCCTCCCAGCATTGCTCCCATTCACTCTTTCTCCTAAATCTTCCATTCCATTCTCTTTTTCCCCAACTTCAAATTTATTACATACTAAAAAGTTCCTACTAGAATAATATTTTTCAACTAAAAATACTTGTTGAGCACAATGGAAGACACAAAAAGAAGAAATGGAACGAGATTTGCAGTGAAGAAATACCTGTTGAACGCAATGGAAGCACAAGCAGCAAAAAAATTTTGACGACGCAAACTTGCAAATTTCAGAGAGATGTGTAGACCTTCAATGTCTCTAACACTTTGGAAATCTATTTGAGACATCCACAAACAAAGCACACATGAGAAATTAGGGTGAAAATGAAATTAGGAAAAGAGAAGAACTGAACTTACGTAGAGAGGCAAAGAGAGTAGGAAGATGTGAGTAAAAAAGCATAAGCATGAACATTTGTTGAATACGGAGACAGTGTTAGTGGAAGAATGGAGAGATGAACTAGTAAAAAGGTAAAACTCTAAAAAAAATTTACTATGACAGGTGTCATAGTAAAAGATATAAAATATATTTATTATGATGGTTCTTTATTAAAAGATATAAAATATATTTATTATGATGCTTTTTTGATAAAAGATATAATAAGTTCTTTTATAATTACCATTGTGCCACCGCTTCACTTATTATGACAGGTAAAATATAACCGTCATAATAAGTCATCATTAAATGTATCTTTTGTATTAGTGTATAAAATATTATCTTTTTATACAGGGACTTTAAAATATATATATATATATATGATTCTTCGTATTTTTTATGTTACTACACCCCAGTTCTTTACTATTGATTGAGTTTCATCACCTATAGTCTTTTTGAAATTTTTTCAAAAAATTAAATTTAAATTTATGACTTATAGAAAAATAACAAGAGGTAACTGAATAAAAATAACTAGGGCTGAAAATTTGGTTTGGCTCGGGGTGAGTGCAAGATGTTGGTACTGAGTGTAGGGTGTTGGTGCTGAGTGGATTTGAGATAGAGAGCACTCCAAAAACTGCATCTCCATCTACTTGAGCGTATGGAGATGACGTTGAGTGAATTTGAGGTCAAGATAACCTCTAAAAATGAATCTCCATCTAATTAAGCACAAAGGAATGTCATTGAGCAGATTTAAGGCCAAGAGCAAGTATGTCTCATTTAAATCACAATTTAATAAGTAAATTCAAGATTTAAACTTCAAAATACACTTCATGATCAATTTAAATATTCAACCACCTATCAAATTGTTTAACTTCAAAACCATTTTCATCAAAGGACATCTATTTCACTTAACAAAACAAACCTTACAAGAGAATTTTGGAACTTGTGGCAGTGTCACATTCACATCCAAATCCTTTAACCCAGAGTTTTGTTTTTAAAAATAAAACTAGAAGGAGAAGCACTCACAAAGAGTGTTAACTCCTAAAGAAAATAGAGATAGCCTAACCTACATTACAAAATCCTTATCAATGATCTGGACACACTATGATCTTGAATTAACATGGACGAATCTTGAAGGCATAGACACTATATACAAATACATGTATACTCAAAACTGACTCAAAGAAAAAGAAACAAAAAAGAATTTACTCTTAATAAAAATATGATTGGATAACTTTGCTCTATTCACTATCAGAAGATCAAAGGTAACCTTCGATAAGGATGTGGTTAGAATTCTAGAAAAAAAAAAAATTTTCTAGAAAAATAATGATTAATTTAAAATGAAACCGAATAATTGATTTCTCCATCTATATGAATTTTTCACTTTTCAATTTAATAATAAAATATTTTTATGTCATTTTAATTATACCACTTCTATTTGCAACTATTTTTTTTAAGTCTTTACCATGAATGCATGTCTTTTCAGTGTAAAAATCATAAAAAAATAATTGTAATTATAATAATACTAATAATCTTAATATAATAACTGTATCATATGATTCTTGGATAAATAATTATTAATATAAATTTTCTTGGCGGGAGCACAACCTATATTATCTTCTTTTCTTCAATTTTTTTTCTATTTTTACCACAAAGTCAACCTGGTATCTCAAGATGAATAAAATATGTATCATGAATTAATTACTCATTTGTAATGTCATTTCATGTACATCTCAGGCATTTTGTAAAATATTTTAATAATTGATTATGAATACATTTGAACAAATATTTTCAATAAAGAGATAAAAAGAAAAAAAAACTTTTTTCATATGTTAAAATATGTACAATAGTAACTAATTTTAATTTACGTATGAACATATTTGATGTTTTCTTCTTATTTTAACTTGTGGACAACCTAATTTATATTCAGTTTTATATTATCTATTATCAAACATTAATAAAAAAAAATTAAAAATATTTTTGTTTTAATTTTCTTGAATTTTCTTGTTTGGATCTTGCATATTTTTTTATTACTAAGTGATGAATTGGTTAATTGAGAGAAAGAAGAAATATTATGTTCCTGAAATGCCAGTAAAATAAAATTTTAAATACAAGAGAGACTGATACCAAAAGGAATTTTATTAATTTATTATCATAAGAGATTAAAATGAAAAAAGGAAGCAATAAGTATTGAGAATTGAGTGGAAGAGATAACTTCCCCCTTCAACGCCATCAGGTCACATTACCCACCTGTAGCAAACAAATTCATCATGTATGAATCTCTATATTTATGAATATTTGTTAAATATTTTTTACAAGTGTTTGTAACGTGTATGAATAAAAAACATAATGATAAAATAAATAAAAAATACACCATCTTAAAATAAACTAAAAGAAATTGCTTACCAAAGAAATATTATGGTATTAAAGCTCAAGATTGTGGGAAGTGTCATATAAAAAAGTGAACCATTTTTTTCATGTCGGTTGACTTCGATTGCCTCGTGCATCTACGTCGATCACACGTCCAATTATCTCAGTCTTCGTTCATGTCTTTCTCTAATCAAACACCTGAAAATGTAAAGGCAAAGAGCATCCTAAAGGCCGTTCACACTCTGACGCTCAAGTCAGTATCGGGCTAGGAAACACCAAGACTTAGTTGTAAAAAGTTCTTTGTGTAATCAGTGTAACGGCTACGTAAAAACTTGCGTACCTTATTAGGTTTAATTCTACCCTTTGTATACTCTAGGGTTTCCGTTGTTTCCGCTAACTGCAATTAGGGTTACTGAGGGTGTGCCTTGGCGCCGCTACCACCCACTCTTAGGGCAATCTAGTGCATAAGGCTCCCTTACTGGAGTGCGACCTCAGACAGGATGACCACTTGGGTACCAACTTGTGCACCTAATCTCTGGGGCCATCCGTCCTGGGAGTGTCCTAGCTGTTCACTTGTCATGCATGCAGCTCACCCCTGGAACGTGACCCTCACGGGTCGTATCTCTTCCAGTGACTCTTTACTTGTGTTACGCCTGAACGCGTCATCCACACCACACGCACGAACCTCTCGTGATCTAGGCTTCTCCCTAACTGATAACTGGTGTGTGGTCTGGGACCCACCTCTCGTGGCCCAACTCTGTTGTTTGAGTCACTATGTCCGATGTCTCATCGCCCTCACCATGCTGCTGAGGACACATCAGCACATCCTGGTGATTGATCTCTGACCACTCTTCGCCACCTTGGCTCACATGTTTTTCGAGACATTGGCCCACGCCGCTCGTGGGACCAACTTATGAGGCCCCATCATTACTAGCGGTCAACGCCCGAGGACTGGTCGGTTCCATTTTAGTTAAAGAAGTGTAGTTCCATTGATTAAGTAGGATTTTTGAGATACAATATACTCACGGTAATATATAATCATTAGATTTTATAATTTAAATGATCTTATTTTAATAGTATGATAAATGATATTATAGTCTTCATTTATCAAAATAATTACAAATTTACAATTTTGATATAAACAAATAATTTCAAATTTTAATAAACTAATATTTTTGTTCTAAGTATGTTCAAGATGGAAAATTACAAGATTATAGAAAACAAACTCAATTTTTGTTAGATCATCAAAATATCCATTTAATATTAGATTCGTAGTTCATTAGAAACTTAAAAAGAATCAAAGTTTAATATAAAGTTATTACAAGACATATAAATTCATTTTGAATTTTTCAAATCATTTGAACAAACTACCAAAACATTGAATTATATATCTCAATAAAGTAATTGACACAGTATACCAACTTCCCTATATGCTAGATTAACCTTGTGAGTACAAGAAATGTATGTTAAGTATATATGAAATGTACTTTGAAGTATTACAAGTTGAGTGCAACAAAAAATTATGTTAACTAAAAAACTACAAACTTTTGCTAAATCTAAAATAAAAGAATACAAGATTTACGCGCAAGTCTCACCAGTATTACACCTATTAGCATACCCTGCATACATTATCTGCTTCAAATGATTAAGTTTGATTTATTGTCATAAACAATATAGAAAGTGCATCAGATTTATAAAACATTTATAAAAAATTTACTTTGTAAAGATATCTATCAAAAGAACATTTATAAATAAATGCTCTTATTCTAGATGTATGTATTTCAAACAATTTTATTTGTTATAGATAAAAAGTGACAATTATAGAATCCTAAAAAAAGTCATGAGTGACTTAATGAAAAAAAAAAAAAACTTGTCTTTTTACCGTGATAATATTACATGACATAAAGAGTATTTGTAGGGATGTCAATGCGGTTTGACCTCCATTGAGTAAAATATGCATGTTGATTATTGGTCTATCCCGCATAAGAACTGACATGTGGACGTGAATATGCACATGACATAGAGAGTATTTGTAGAAATGTTCCCGTCCCGCATAAGATATGTAGGTTTATTATTGGCCCATCCCGCGTAAAAACTAGCATGTATGTGGGCATGTGGATCAACCTACATATTTTTTTTTAAATTAATGAAAAAATAAATATTCAAAAAATTAATTTTTTGTTTATTAAATGAATTATTTTTCTTATTTAGATGAATTAGATAAATGATCTCATATTATTATTCTCATGACACATGTGTAATAAGATAAGGGTAAATTGTTTTTATTATAATATTATGATTTTCAATGAAATTTAAATTTTAATCGTATTAAATAAATTGACTAATAAAATATTTCATTAAATTATATATTTTTAAAGGCAATAGATGTAGACACATGCTTACTATTTTAATTTGAAAAGTAGCATAAAATACTATATTATAAAAAAGACTAAAATCTCACTATTGCATTGAATAAGTATTTAAATTTAAACAATCTATGCATTTTAGAAAGACAAAAAAAACTCCTAAATATTAAAAAATCATTATTGAATTTCGTGAAGATGTTATGAAATAGGAATTGAAGGAAGTTTCTTCCTACACCTCCATATCTTATTGCATCTTATACTTCAAAAAATACTCAAATTACTCTTTGACATTTTTTTATTGAATTCTTTTCTTTAATTTCACAATGTGGAATTTAGAGACTTCCTGGATTATGGAATTGGGAAATTAAAATTTGTGTTTTGGATTGTACAATCCATAATACAAATTTATATTCTGGATTATATAATTTGAAATGAATAATTTTAGAATATTTGAAAATATGAGATTGTAGGAAGAACTTATGGGGGTGCAAAAAGAAATTTTCAAATTTTAAGATATGCAGGACAACCCGTTTCCACCCCACACTTGGACTGCATGGGCTACGGGTTAGGCGGGTTTTGCCAATGGGTTAAAATAGATAGTCTGCCCTATGTAGCTATCCCTAAGTATTTGTAATTAGTAGGGATCACAAATAGATGGATCATGTGCAAGTTTGACTATCTCATCCTCATCCTCATCCCCCTATCAAACATGCATGATTTTTTTGTCTAATTCCCTTCTCTATCGAGAAATGGATACCCATACCCATCTCTTTAGAGTTCCAATAAAAAGCGAAAATAAGTATTGAGATGGAAAAAAAAATAGAAGTGGATGTCTCCACCTTTCTACCTAATTTAAAAATTCAAATATTACTCATACATTTGAATCTAATCCAGACATTCTCATCAAAATCCAGATGAATTTAAATAATAACTATAAGGTCGTTATGATTTGATTAAAAATTCGTAAAAGAAGAATCGAATATAAATTAGTATGACATCAAATATCTCATTGTGTAATATAGACTTTAACTTGACTACTTACTTCTTGAAGATAACTATACTTCTTGAAGATAACTAGTGAAGTGTGAACTAATATAAACCATTAAAATAATAAATATCTGCTTTATTAATTTACACATATATAATAAACTTTGACTATTTCTCATAAATAATTTATAATTATTTCCATAAAATATTTCTACTACAAGTTATAGAAATATTTAATATCGTTTTTTAATCTATTCAACACTCACTGAGTTAAGGTTTTTTGTTTTAATTTTTTTAATATTTTCTATAGAAACAAATTTAAATATGTGAAAATAATAAGAGAACTAAAATTAAATTGAATTCCTATATTTATATTAAAATAAATTAATGTGTTACACTTTATAATTAATATTAAAAATGATAATTAATAAATTTTAAAATAAGTATTTTGCCACCCCATAGAAAAACCTATTTATTTTCCTTATAGAGACACTGGTTAACAATTCATTTTCTATTTGTAATTAGGTTAAACGTAAAACAACATAATTTATAAAGTTGAGTTTAAAAACATATTTTATTAATTTTGTGTGACATTAGAGAATGCTTAAATAACTTCTAATTTCTCACCTTTAAAGTTTTTGTTAAATTGTTATTTTGGAATCTCCATAATTAATCTAAGATTTTTTTAGCCATTATTTTGTTTTTTTTATGATTTTAGACTAGTTCTCAATTTTACATTTTAAGTAAATAAATTATTTTTTTATGGTACTTTAAATAAAAAGAAATTTATGTATATTTTATTTTTTTTTATAAAAAATTAAATTATCTTATCCTAAAAATTAAAATATTTGGGAACCAAAAATAAATATGTATCAAATTTCAGATATTAATACATATTTAAGTCAATTTTATTTATGATAAAAACAGAGGTACACCTACATTAATGAAATAATGATAGAAAAGACACATGACAGAGAATGATAAAATGTGAATAAAAAATATAAAACAAAGAGGAAACATTTAATTTTTTTTTATAAAAAATTAAATTATCTTATCCTAAAAATTAAAATATTTGGGAACCAAAAATAAATATGTATCAAATTTCAGATATTAATACATATTTAAGTCAATTTTATTTATGATAAAAACAGAGGTACACCTACATTAATGAAATAATGATAGAAAAGACACACATGACAGAGAATGATAAAATGTGAATAAAAAATATAAAACAAAGAGGAAACATTGTGCAGAGATGTAAAAATTATGATAAAGTAAAAGCACATGAACATCAATTTAATTAGCATTATTAATCTACCAAGAAAAACCTCACTGTTAATGATGACATCACCTCTGCGGCTTAAACTATTACATATTTAACTTGTTTTAGAAAAATATACATCAAAGAATTGACATTTGAGAAGGAGCTATGAGAAATAGTATTACAGACACATCACCCACTTGGAGAGGATTCAAGAGTTCTTCTTGAACACACAACACAGCTTAGAGAGAGAGGATTCAAGAGTTCTTGAACACTTATAAGACAAGTTTCAACTGAAAAAACTTGATTCATCATCTCATGTTTGAGGCAGGAACATTGAATACCTTTCGGCTTTCCTTTCTGTGGAGTACACGCAAATTTGGTGGCTTGGGTTTTGTTATGTCCTTGGAAGACCTAAAAGCAACATGGTGAGAATATAGTAAGCAATTAGAAATGTACAGTTTAAAAGTGAAAAAAAAGTGTAGTTCGGTTTTAAACGCATACTTTTGGGGACAAAACGGATTATCAAAATTTGGAACTGGTCTAGCATGAGGAACCATGGTCCTTCGCAATTGTTTCAACGCTTTCTCTTCCTCTATCTGCGCACACGTTCATGAACATATACTCATCATTGTTCACAATATTATCAGTGTCAACCAATCAACTATGCAACTAAACAGAGTGAAGTTAACATACCATTCTTGCTGCTTCACTCTCCTCTCTGTATCGTTTGTACACCATTTCTTTTTCTTTAATCTGTAAAAACAAGCTATTTGAGTACTTTTACTGTAAAACCACAAGAAAAAGCTATACGGAATATTTGGTTACCCTTTCATCAAATTGTGCTCTATCAACAGCCCGATGATTCACTTGTAAACTAAATTCCTGAACTTGTGTGAGAGGTTTGCGGACCTTCTCTGGAAGAGGGATTGGGTCCCTGCATTTAATAATATCCACGGGAAAAAATATTAGTTATTTGTAGTTTTCCCATCTGAACATTAAAATAAAAAAGTCTTGATTTTTTACTCTTTTAAGATTGGTTGTGCCTTGAATTCTCTCATCTCGGCCTCTTCTTTTTCCATTCTCTGTTTTTCTTCCTGCTCCCTTTGCATTTCTTCTTCATGTCTCACCAAGCTCTCCAATTGGAATGGCTCTGGTCTTGTGCATTGCTTTGGTTCTGGTTTTGGTGGGATCTGCATATTGATAATCACATTAAATATCAGCAAATTATTTTTTCAATTAGCAAACAGAGAAAAAAAAAGCACTGATTGACAAAATTCTGTACCACAGGGTAATCGGTGGTGTAAGGGTATGGATTAGCCTTTGGGATCCTTGCGATTTCCTCTTCCAACTGTCTGTGCAGAAGTTCCACGATCAGTTTCTTCTCTTTCTCGGCACCTCTTTCCTGTCATGGTTAAGAATGTTGGTATAAGAAGAACTCTAGCAAAACACTGCAGTTTCAAACTAAGGGGAAGTAATGAACCTCTGTGTGGAGATGAAAAGGATTTGGAATTGTGTTTCTTTTAATTGGGTTATGGTTACATTCAGGTTCAGACATCAAAGAAAGCTGCAACCAGAGAAATAAATGATTACTCTCACCAGATAAAAAAGATTGCAGAATTTTAAAAAAATATTCTTTTAACATTTTAGATTACTGAACATCTTTCTGAGCAGACATCATTACCTTCCCAAATAAATCAGCCATGGAAGAAGCAGGTGGTGGAATCCTTTTATCTGTGGCAAAATGAAATTCTTGAGGTTCAGTAACATGTTTCTTGGTATTGCAGAATATTCCAATATCCCCTTTACTTTCAAAGATCTGAAAGAAAAAATTCGGTTAATTAATTTATAAAATAAAATTCTTAGAAATGGGTAAAACATCTCAGTTGGCACTATTACCTTCTTATTTATAGGTCTTGCCTTGAATTTAGGGATATTTTGAAGCTCCTCTTGCTCTAATTCTAATGAGCTTTTCACCTTGGGTTGGCGGGCTCTTAGTGAAGTTTGGAGTAATGGAGTTTTTGGTTCTGTAAGGTGAGGCTTCCATGAATTCCCCTGCTGTTTAACAAAAAGGAGTGACTAATGGATCGAAGTGAAAACCAAAAGTTGATTCAGTTGTTTCCAAAAGATACCTTATGAGACACCTCTGTTGAAGATATTGAAGCTGTATCTGCATTCTGATGGGCCCTAGCCCAAGTTTCCAGTCGAAATTCCTGAAGAGAATGAAGAAGTTTCAAAATATAACCATTTGGCACTTGTAATGTGCGTGAGTACGTGTGTATATTTTAATTTGCAATTCAATCTTCTATTCTTTGGAGATTGTTTACCTTAAATTCTGGTGGCTGAGGTGTACTTCTTGGAATTGGAGGCAAAGTTGCCGTTTGCAAAATCTAGAATAGAAAAAAAAGAGAAAACACATAAATAAACGTGCAATAGAAAAATAACAGAAAAGAAAAATGAAAATAGTACCTTCTTATTCAATGGTCGAGCCTTGAATTTTGGAATTTTAGCCATCATTTCATCCTCAAGCTCTTGACTACTCTTCACCCTAGTTGGGCGTATCCGCTGAGATGTCTCAAAATCAGGCTCCTTAGGTCTAGTCAATGTAAGTTTTGGTTTTGTCTGAATGAAAGAAGCACCATTATAAATATTTAGTAGAAAAAATTATTCAAATGGAGAGTACTAAGAAATGAAGTGGAAATAGAAAGTTGGATCCATACATGAGATACAATGCTAGGCAGGGCTAGATCTCTTGTACTAGACTGAAATCTCTTCATCATTTCTGCCATTGATACAAATGGTACAGAGGCTGGTGTTGTTGGTGTCTCACGAACATAAACCTTCAAATACATGAATTCAAGTAAACAAAAGAGCTAAAGATTTGAAGCATAAATAATTTGATTTAATGGGACTAAACAAACCTTTCTGTCCCCTTTGTTAGTTTTACTAGTGCTAGAAGACAATGTAAAACCCAATTTTGATTTGTCATGAGGCAAAGTTTGATGCTTGACATTCAGAATCTGTAAAGTTAAAAAATATAAATTAGAATACATTTCATGTAAGACCATAAAAACAACAAAGAAGATCAAAATTACCTGTCTAGATTTTCCTGCATCCAACTTTTGCCTCTTAATAGCTTGATTTTCTTGGGACAAGTGAAGAGTCCCGGCAATGCTCTTCCCAGTTGCTGACTTTAGCTGAGGTTTTGTATTGGTGAGAATCTTCTTATTCTGTGTCTTCTTGGAATTCGTGGAAGTGGTGACCTTTTTCAGCAAAGTTGGTTTTGGAGTGCAAGCATCTTTTGCTACTTCAGCAGATGCTCCTCCAGATGATGAAACAAAGCATCCACTCTTTCCTTTACAATCAGTCTCACTTCTTTCCTTATCAGTGCAAGGTGCATCATCTTCCTTTAGAGTAGTGACACACTGAGGTTTAATAATAGTTTCCAGAACTTCCCCAACAACATTTGCTGATGCCTAGTAAAATAAAATATAATCAGTCAAACTAACCAAATCTAAACTGCACATCTATCATGAAAACTAATGCAACAGTACCTTCTGTATTTTGTGAACTTCATCTTCCTCTGTTTTGGCAGTAATCTGTGGGTATATATTCGTCTCCAGAATATTATCATCAACACTAGCTAACATCTATCAAAACAATAGATAGTGTGTTAAAGGAGTCAAAATTCAAGTATCATAAGACCAAAATTGAAATAAATAATAGTTACCTTCTGCATTTTGTCTGCTTCACTAAAATCACACAAGCTATCTACGGTAATAGATCTAGCAGTCTTGATTTTAGGCATGCATGCTGCAACAAAATTTGAAAACCAAGAAAAGCTCAGCCAAGTAATTAACACAAAAGACTTTGATCACTTTCTAAAGTAACAAATGGTAGAGAAATCACTAAGTTTCGGCTGAGATCCATTTCACCATTCACAACAGAACATATATAAACCCGGGATACTTTAACTGAACAGTGTTAAGGCTGAGAGCCATTCACTAATAACAATATATATGTGTGTGTGTTTGTGTGTGTATGTATGTATGTATAGCACCAACTAGACACATTGAATTTTGTTGGAGTGAGTGAAAGAGTTGAATATCAATTTCCTACAAGACAAAATTACAGATTTCGAAACAAAGCTAAGATCAAACAACTTCAGCTTAAGCGAAACGCAAGATTGGAGAAACTGAAACGTAAACTGAAGAAAAATTCGCATTCACACCATAGTGTGTCATTTTAACATATCACAGAATTTGTTTCTCTACTTCGATAGTAGAAAGGCGATTCCACAATGATCCAAACCAATAGGAAAAAACTAATTTTCCCACTTCATTTCCCCCAAGTTTTCCCATCATTAAACTCATCGTCGAATCAAAACCTCCAGACAATGACGAGAACCCTAACTTATCTCAATTCTAATTCCTAAAATCCTAGAAACCAATCAATATTATTATCACCATTATCGAATGAAGGCGATTGATCAAGGTAGTGTAAGAACAGAGAAATAAAAGAGAGAACAGAAACGTACGCGAAGGAGCGTAAGAGAGAGCGGTGTCGAACCAGAGCTCAACCCTTTGCGATTCCTCCACCGTCTCTCCTTTAATGAAGTCAAAGAATCGCGGTGCCGAGAACTCATAGGTCTCGTCCATCACGGTGGCACCACCGGTTTCCTCCGTCACCGCCATTTTGCGTTCCGATTAGGGTTTACGTCGAGGATTCGGGCAATGATTAATAAGAGAGAGGGAGAGGAAGAGAGCGTGTTTATTTGGTGCTTCTGTGGAAGGAAAGAAACGAGGTAGAGGGAATGTGTGTAATGTTGAGCGGAAAGTGTAACGGTTACTTCTCTAACGGTCCAATTTTTTTTTTTTTGAACTTTATTATGAACCCATATATAGCGAACCGATTGCTTTATATGCTTCGCATGTGTCATAACGGCTATTTCTCATCAACACCGCGCCTCAAACGACACCGTTTTGAGGAACATGCAGTGAGTGTGGTGAATCGCAAACGTTGCAAGAGAACACGCTGTAAAGTTAATCATTCAAGTAGTATAACTAAATTTAATTAAAACGAGATTAATTACAAATTATAGATTAACATGTATAATAAAATTGTTAACTTTTATAATAACTATTTTAAAACCATACTTACAATTACTTATGATTAATCAATAGTATTATAACAAGAAATAAATTGGTAATTTGATTTTTAAATACAACTTCTTTGCTTGAATGGAAATTAGAAATTTGGTTGGGCTCATCAAATGTGAGCGTGACAGATAAGTTTGAGTGATGAGAAAATGGAATTACTCTCATTTATCATACTTAGTATAGTTTTGATTTTAAGAGATAGCATTGATAAAATCATACTCTTAGTTGAGGTATTATCTATTTTGCAGTTTAAAGTTCTCTTACAATTTTATAGTATTTAAAAAAATTAAAAAATATATGTATAAGTTCTTATTGATATTGTTGACTCCTAAAAAATGTAAATCTATATTTCTTATTGATCATTAGAAAAGTCACTATCACTTTATTTTAATATTAGAAATGAAGAAATTCTTCTTCTTTTTTACTTTGTTTCTATTTTTCTTTTCTTTCATTATTATTGTTTCGACAATTTTTTTTTTCTATTTTTAGGTAAAAATTATTGTAATTGATTTGTAGGTGTACTGGACAAGAGTGCTCGTGTGCTCGGGACCTCGGTCAAAGCATTTGGGTATGATCAGCTTAGTTTTTGGACCAAAGGGTAGGTCATGGACTCGACACAGTTTCGTTGGTAAGCTTGGTGGAGAATAACTAAAATAGAGAAAATAATAAGTTTGGTCATATGTTAATACAAAGCTGTTAGTTAAATATATATGTTGATATATATTAAGTTGTTAGAATAGGATATATGTAAATATACATATGTATAAAGATGTTAGTTGAATATACAAAGTTGTTAAATAAGTGGAGAGCACCTGAGAATAAAGGTGCACGAGATTCTCTTCTATTGTTAGCACCGTGAGTAAAGGTGCCCGTTGAGAGGATATTGTTTATGTTATGCTTTCAGTTGAGATTATATTCTCGTGAGGGAAAGCTGTTAAAGGGGTAACTATAAAAGGGGCTTGAGATCCCCCAAAAAAGATATGTTGTTTCTGAGTACTAGAGACTGAAACTGATTATTATTTTGTATGCTCTTACTGACTTGATCGTCAGAGTGTGATCAACAGGTAGAACCCCTTCTATCTCAACAGAGTGTTGTTCCAGTGCACCAGAAGGAGACAGACTAGAAGTAGAGCTTGCCCATCCAGTCAACCCGAGGTCAACCGACGAGAACATTTGACGCCCACCGTGGGACACGATAAAACATGATCCCATTTGCATTCGTAATTGAGCTTTCTGACGTGATGAGAAACACAAGGCAAAGACTGTAGAGATCTGAAGGAAGTGATGCTCCCATTTTACAACAACTCATGGATGCCATGAGGGCCATCCAGGAGGCCAACGAGGGTCATAAACGAGAGCAAGAACGGATCAAAGAGGAAGCCAGGGCTGAGCAGGAGAGGCTACAGGCGGAAGTTAGGGCTGAGCAGGATAGGCTACAAGCAGAAGCCCGAGCTGAGCAAGAGCTTCTGTAGAATCGCCTGATGGTAGAAATTGAAGCATCTCGAGTAGGAATGGAGGGACAGACGCAAGCCAATGAGGAGTTGTGCAAAACCAATGAGGAATTACGCAAGAGCCTGGACCAACGTGCCCAACATTCCACTAGGGAGCGATCTCTAAGCTTTCCAACAAGGAGTAGTCCCAAACCATTCTCGAAGGAGATCATGGATGAGCCTGTGCCAACTCATTACATCACACCGAAAATCGCCCTTTTTAGAGGGGTAGAGGATCCTGAAAATCACCTTACGACATTCAACACTTAAATGATTATCTTTGGAGGAACGGATGCCATCCAATGTAAAATGTTCATGGGCACTTTTACAGGTACAACCCTACAATGGTTCAGTGGGATACCTGATGGTCATATCACCTCTTTCTCTTAGTTTTCATCGATGTTTAGAGAGCAGTTCTTCACCAACAATCAAACCCGAGGATATATGACTTCTTCGGCGTGAGGCAAAGGGAGGGAGAGCTGTTGAAGGATTACCTAATTAGGTTCAGTGGACTTACGGTAAGACTTCAAACGCATGATGAAGATATGATGATCGCCGCTTTCGAGCAAGGGATCGCGATGAGACCATTCAACGATTCGTTAATTAGAAATCTAACAGAGACATTTTTTGAGGTACGAGAACGAGTTGTTGCTCACATCGGAGCAAATGAGGCCGTAGTCAGAAAGAACGAAAACTTGCATTTAAGAAAACCTAGAACTAAGGAAAGCGCTCGAGCTCGGCCCTTGCGAGTCAACGAAACCTCGGTCGAGAAGAGAATGGTTTCGAGGTATGTGTCATACGTAGCCACGAGGGACGAGCCCAAGACAAAGGGTAGGGAGGAGTCAGATACACGACCAAAGTTCCGAGTATCCTACAAAGAATTGTTGGGTATGCCAGGGGTAGCAGACAGGCTGAAGTTTCACCAGAAGACAGATCGGTGGGATCACGAAGAGATGCCTGGTGCATAGCTTTTGGCCACCATCTGGATAGTTTGGTGGAGGAAGGGTTCTTGAAGGAGTATCTTGAGGCTGAGCAGGGAGAGCCAAAAGGAGAGGTTGCTCTCAGACCCAGCACATGAGATATCGGTCCATGGAAAGATGAACACCATATTGGGAGGATTTTCAGGAGGAGGAAACTCTGCTTCCAAACGTAAGCGATATTTGCAAGTAGTAATGTCCCTGGAGGCGAGGAGACTTGATCATCTCCCGGAGCCCACTCTCTACTTCGCGAGCTTCGACTAGGAAGACGTGGTTCCTCACGAGAATGATTTGGTGGTGATATCTGTTGTCACCGTAGGAAGGAAGATGCACCAAGTCTTGATTGATCAAGGGAGTGTTAGAATTAATGGCTTAAACAAGAGGGGGGGGGGGTGAATTGTTTGTCAATTTTTTTTCGAAAAGATTGATTAAGAATGAATTTTTAACAACAATCATAGAAAAAGTAATCAAGGAAGTCATCAAACAATGTAAATGAAACTGTTTTGCAGAATTTCAATTGGTTGAAACTTCATTTTAACCGGTTGTTTATGGCAGCAACAAAAACAAAAGAGGTGATCTTGATCTACACAACCAATTTATTATCTAGTATCATGTGTGTAAATTGATTATCTAGTATCAGGTAAGACGACCTGGCTTGGTGTCAGTATGACTACCTGAGTACAGGCACCCTGCGTATAAATTTGGTTATCTAATATCAGGTAAGATGACATGGCTCAGTGTCAGTATGACTATCCAAGTACAGGCACCCTGCGTGTAAATTGGTTATCTAGTATCAGGTAAGACGACCTAGCTTAGTGTCAGTACGACTAGTAGAACATGGGAGCTTTGATGAAACTAAATCTGTGATAAGAGCTTGATGCTTTGCTGCCTTGATCGAAGCTTAGTTTCAGGATGTTTAGAATTTGTGTAAAGTTCATTCTTAATCCTATGCACAAGCTGAATCAATCTGTTTTGAAAGAGAAAAATGTTTTTCTAAGCCATGTGAAAAACAACCGGTTAATTTCACGGTTTAGTCGGTTGCTTTACACCCAGCTGTTTGAAGGTTTTCAAAATTGATTTTGACTTGGTTGACTAACTGTCAAAACCAATTCAACCGGTTAAAACGAAATTTCAACCGGTTGATTGTCACATTTCTTAACAGTTTTTTAAAAACCTGTTAAATATGTTTTCAGTTGAATTAAAACTGTTTTGGTTCATAATTAACTGCCTAAAACGGCTAGATTTAAAAGCTATAAATATGGTTTCTCTTTATATTAAAAAACACACAGAAAGTAAGATTGAAAATGATTTTGAGAAGAGTTTTGATTCAAAGTTTTGCAAGATTGCCTAAAGACTGTGCATTGGTTCAGGAAGTGATCTTAGGAGCTCTGTGATTCCTGAAATATCAGATGTAATCTGTGTTAGAATATATGGCATTAAAAGAAAGGGGGGGGGGGGGTGAATTGTTTAAGAGAGGTTTTTGAAATCTTTTTAAAGTTTAACAAAATTCTTTGTGTGAATCCAAAACAGAAATTAGGTTATCCAAGAATATAAGCACTAAACCAGCAAAGCAACATAAAAACAATCGGTTGTTTATACCAGAAAAGCTTAAAACAGAATTTAAATGAGTTTAAGGTAAGAGAGAGATACATCAACAATTTATACTGATTCACTCTTAAGCCAAGAGCTACATCCAGTCCCCAAAAAACTACTGGATAATCCACTAAGTAATCAAACCAGATTACAATACACAAACCACCAAAGTAGTGACCTTGAACCCTTTAAGAAACACACTCCCTTTGGCAAATCACACACCAAGAGTATTGATCTTGACCACCTCAAGAGCACACAACACTCCTTGGCAACACAACACTAGAAATACAGAAGGTTGAGAAGGGATTACACTTGTTTACAGAACAAACTGAAATCAATACAATTGCAATCCTATTCCACTCTCTTTGAAAACCCAAAGCTTGATGTGAATGTTCAAATCTTGAAATCAACTTCTTCACAACTGAAAAACTCAAATCTTTATCTCTTTTACGTTTGAAAACATAAACAAACTATTTATATTTTCCAAAGATTGGTCAAAGCATTTAATGAAGGAGCGTATTCAGTTGGAAATCATTTAAAGCACATTCAACCACCAAAACAAAATTCTGTTAGGATTTTCAAAGAAACAATCGGTTGAAACCATGAAACAACCGATTGTTTGGTTTGGTTGTTAAGTCAACCAAACTAAAACAGTTTTCAACCTTATCAAAAACTCCTAAGAGTAAAACAACCGGTTGATTCAACAAAACAACAAGTTGTTTTTCACTTAGTTGGAAAAACACTTTATTTTCTAAAAGGTTTTAAATCACATTAGTTTTAGATTCAACAAAGGAGTGGATCACATTCTATTCTACCCAGATCCCTCCCAAAACACAGCAGCAACACCAGCCTTACATCAAACACATAGGATTTGGATTCTTCAAAACAGTTGATCACTCTTGATCAACAACAGTTTGTTCCTTTTTTATTCTTGTAATTGTTTATTTTCTATACTCATAAGTTTGTGAACCTGTAAGGTCAGAGGTTGTTCTGGCTGTGGTTGTGTGAAAAGCAAAAATGGTGAGTGTTCTTGTGTGGTCAAGATCACCACTTTGTGGTGTTTAGGGTTTGTAATCTGTAATTGATTGCTAGTGGAATACCCAGTGGTTTTCTGGGGACTAGATGTAGCTCAGGGGTTGAGTGAACCAATATAAATTGATTGTGCAATCTCTCTCTCTCTCTCTCTCTCTCTTACTCATTATAAATTGTTTGATTTGATTTTTATCTCTGCTTCTATAAACAATCGGTTAAAACGAAATTTCAACCGATTGTTTTTCTGTAAACAGTTTTAATTGCTTTGATTGTTTGGCTTCCCTAATTTCTCTTTCTGTGATTGTTGATAAATCTTCATTCTTAGCCAATCTCTGCGAAAATATTTTATCAAACAATTCACCCCTCTTGTTTAGGCCATTAATTCTAACAATTGGCATAAAAAACTAGGTTCTTGAAAATTATTCAAGTTTTGTTTCTTTTTAAAACTATTGTAATGGCTGACAAGTTTTCTTTTGGGGAAGGTGCTTCTTTAAATAGACCACCTCTATTCTGTGGTGAGAACTATCAACTGTGGTGTTTAAGAATGAAATTTTTTGTTGACTCAATAGATAGAAAAATCTGGGATGTCATTACAAACAGTTCTTTCATACACTTGCTTGAAACTAATTTTGTTTTATCTAAAAATGAAAAAAATCATCTTGATTGTGTAGCTAAGAACATCATTGTTTCTGCTTTTGATTCTAATGAACATCTTAAAGTTTCAAAGTGTGTCTCAGCTAAAGAGATGTGGGATACTCTTGAAAGAATTCATAAAGATTCAAGAAATGCTTGGCTAGACAGTGATGAGTCCTTTGCTAGATCATCCACTGCAGCTTCTAAAATGGTTGTATGTCTGATGGCAAAAGAAGAGTCTGCATAAAATAATCTAAGTACATCTTCCTCTACCAAATGTGATAGTTATTATCAACTTCTTGAGGCTTTTAAAGAGACTCGTAAAGAAGCTCATAGATTAACCCTTTCAAACAATCAGTTGAAAAGTAAAAACAATTGGTTGAAAGATAGAGTCAAGGTTTTTGAAAAAGATTTGAACAACTCAAAAATTGATTTTGAAAACTTAGAAATCATTTATCAAATTTTTTCTTGCTAGTGTGAATCTAGTTCTTGCAAAAACTGTGAATCTCTTCAAAAGAAAGTTTTGTATCTTATGAAAACAGTAGACAAAATTTCAAAAGTTAAATCCAACTTTGAGAATGTTTTAGCATCTCAAAGTTGTGTTTTTGGAAAATTTGGTTTGGGTTTTATCCCACGAAGCAAGAATAGTGGTTGTTTAAAACATTTTTCAACCATTACAAAAAATAACCGATTGAAAGGTCGAAACAACCAGTTGTTTGTTGTTTCTATTGTATGAGAAAGGGTTACTCGGTCAGATTTTGTAAAATTCACAAATTTTATTTTCCTAAAGTGGGTTCCCAAGAATCCTAAGATCCTAACAATCAAATTAACATTCCTGGACCCAAATTTATTAGGGGACCAGATCTTGCCACCTGAATTTAATTTTTGCAGGATTTCTTGATGTGAAAACAACATCTATGGTACGGACAATGACTGCTACAAGCACATGACTGGAGATTCATCAAAGTTTGTTAACATCACTCTTAAACATGAAGGGCATGTGACTTATGGAGACAATAGCAAAGGAAAGATCATTGGAAAAGGCACCATAGGTAATGAAAATAGCTTTCTAATTCATGATGTTCTCTATGTGGAAAGCCTCAAACATAACCTACTCAACATAAGCCAACTTTGTGATAGAGGATACCAAGTCACATTCAAAAACTAACTCCTGTGAGATTCGTCTACCAAACTCAAAGGAAGTACTGTTGCTTGGTAAGCCCGATGGAGAATAATTAAAATAGAGAAAATAATAAGTTTGGTCATATGTTAATATAAAGTTGTTAGTTAAATATATATGTCGATATATATTAAGGTGTTAGAATATAATATATGTGAATATACATAAAACTGTTAGTTAAATAAATATATGAATAAATGTTAGTTGAATATATAAAGATGTTAAATAAGTGGAGAGCATACGAGAATAAAGATGCATAAAACCGTTATTTGAATATATAGAGATATTAGCTAAGTGGTGAGCACCCGAAAATAAAGGTGCACGAGATTTTCTTCTACTGTTAGCACCGTGAGTAAAGGTACTCGTAGGTAGAATATTGTTTCTGTTATGCTTTCAGTTGAGATTATATTCTTTGGAGAGAAAGTTATTAAAGGGATAACTATAAAAGGGGCTTGAGACCCCCGGTAAAGGTAGGCTGTTTCTGAGTACTAGAGACTGAAACTTATTATTATTTTGTATGCTCTCACTGACTTGATCGTCAGAGTGTGATTAACAGGTAGAGCCCCCTCTGTCTTAGAGGAACGTTGTTCCAGTGCGTCAGGAGGATACAAACTAGAAGCGGAGCTTGCCCATCCAATCAACTCGAGGTCAACCGACGAGAACAAGAATCGTTCAACAATTTTTGTATGAAGATTGACATAGTGAGGTACTGGATTATAGTTTAAACTTCTCAACAAAATGATTTAGCTAGAAGATTCAATAAGACAATTTTGTAATGAGTAAATGTATGTTTGTTGAGTAATAGAGTTCCAAAGGTATTTTGGGTTGAACTATTACTACAACTACTTACCTAATCAACATATGTCCCTCAATTACGTTAAATATGAGGACTCCTCAAGAAATTTGGTTAGGACATTCCTCTAGCTTTGAAAACCTAAGATTGTGTTTCTTATGCTCTTATAAAGTAGGGAAATTTGGAAACATGTATTGTTAAATGCATGTTTCTAGGTTATCTAGAAGGCATGAAGGCATATCGCTTATGATGTCTTGAGCCAAGATTTAAGAAATGTATAATGAATCGTGGTGTCATCTTTAATGAAACGAATATGACTCATAAGCAATTTTTTTCAAAATGTCAGCATTGGTTTAGTCGTTATGGTGAGAGACAAACATTAAGATGGAGTCTGGTAGAGGAGAAACATACTGTTATTACATAGTAGAAGAAAGAATAGAAATTTCCAAATGAAGATAGACAAACTCATAATTACAATATTTCCCGAGATAGAATGAGGAGAACAAGCAAAGCTTTAGAGAGGTATGGACATGCAAAACTTATTACATTCTCCTTAGTGATTGCAAGTGAGGTGTTAGTAGATGAATATTCTAGTGTATCATCCGCCCTTGCAAGTAAGGAGAAGTCTTAATGTAGAATCCATGAATGAGTAGATGAAGTCATTTCATCTTAATAATATTTGGACTCTGATTCGTAGATTTATGGGTTTTAGATTGGTTGGTTGTAAATGGATTTTTAAACTCAATGATGGAAATTCAGGAATTGATCAACAAAGATTCAAGGAGAGATTAGTTCCTAGGGGTTTATACATAGAGAATGAGTTGATTATAATTATGTTTACTCTTCTTTAGTGAAGCATATATCCCTTCAGATTTTGTTAACCCTAGTTGTTGAGCTTAACCTTGACCTAGAAGAAATGGATGTTAAAGTTACCTTTCTATATGGAGACTTAGAGAATATCATCTACATGAAACAACTAGAAGGATTTGAGTAAGGAGACAAGAAGGATCATGTTTGTAAGTTGAAAAAAATCCTTGTATGTTACTTGTCCCTACTTCAAGTTTCAAGCTCGCTTCGTAATATTGTTATTGTATGTTGAAGACATTCTAATAACGATCAATTGTAAGCCTAAGGTTGAGAAGGATAATGTTGAGTTGAATGATGAATTTGATATGAAGCATTTGGGAGTTGCTAAGAAGATTCTAGTGATTGAGATAGTTAGATGGTGTGATTTGAAGTGTCTCAAGATACCTACCTTAGGAAAGTCCCTTGACAAGGACGGGTAACAATGCAGGCTGACCCGCCCTACGCAAGGAGTGCGAGCTCAATTGACTGGCCCGCCTCATATAAGAGGTAGCCCACGGGCCAGGCCGCATAAGGAAAATATTTAAAAAATAAAATAAATTTTCATTAATTATAAAAAAATAAAATTTTATTGTTTCAATTCATTTAATTAAGATAAAAATATGAATTCAAGTATGAGGGTTGTTAGAAGGCTTGATTAAAAATAATTAAAGTTTTGTTTTGCATCTATTTTCCCTATATATGTATGTAAATGTATCAAAGTATCTTATCAAAGTTTTGGTGAACAATATTTTAATGAAAATGAATAATTTTTTAACGAGTATCTAAATCTTTTCTTTATATTATTTTTTTATTAACAAATTTTAAATATAAGACTTTACTTAAAACTAAATCCACTGTCACTCTTAATATTAACTCCTTTAGATGATTAAAATAAAAAATTCATTTTCTTAGTACATTAAATTCAATTTTTTTAAAATAAAATAAAATAAATGTCACAGTGCAATAATAGGTGGGTGGGGTATGATTTTTTTTTGTAGAAAAAATAAAATAATTATTTTTTTTATAAGGGCCAGGGGGCAACCCACATCGCCCCGCTGTTGGCCCGCGCAGGTTGCGGGTTATGTGGGGCGAGCCTAAGCAGGTCGACCTGCTATATTAGTGAGCTTGTCCCGCATTGTCATCCCTATTGACAAGTGTGGTATGACAAACTTCAAACCAATTTTCAAACCTTTTATTTTGCATCAGAAGCTAAGTGATACACAATCACCTAAAACTTTAGAGGAATATATGGAAACGTTGTTGGTTTTGTGATGCATGCAATGGTTTGCATTCGCCTCGACATAATATATGTTATGAGTGTTGCTAGCAAGTTCATGTCAAATCCTAAACAAGCTCATTAACAAACGCTTAAGTGGATCCTTCCACATTTAAAGAGATTAGTTGATAGAATGCTAGTTTATAGTATAATTAGATAATATGCTAGATATGCTTTAATAGAAGGAATTGTGTATTTAAATTATGATGGATGATTGGACACTAGAAAATCACTAACATGTGATGTGTTTCCTACATATGATACTACTATCAGCTTAAATGCTAGTCTAAAAAAGGTAATAGTTTTTTCAATCATTGAAGTATAGTATATTGTCATGACAAAATTGGTTAAAGAAACCTTATAATGGTAGGGTTTAACTAGAGAGTTGAGGTTGCAAGATGTAATATCTATTTTTTTATAAATTTCTTTTATCTATTTATTTTATGTATACATTAAATCTACGAGTGTTTTTTCCTCTTTGAAGCTAAATTAATGTTTAAAACCAACTCAAGTAACCCAATATTAAATTCTTATTTATTATCTTATAACTTAAATAAATTATTCAAGATTTTACTTCACTTAAATATATTTTAATTTCTTTTATATATGAAAATTATATAAACTAACATTGAAATATTTTTTTTAAAAGCAATTAAAATTTACACCTAATTCGTATAATAAATAATTTGCTTGAAATGATATTAGCATCTTAATTATTACCATTGATTTATATTTTTTTAATTTATTGCTATCATAATCTTTACTGTTAGATATATTTTTCGTCTTTGTATTTTCACGTGAAATTGGTTTTCATCCCAGTCCAAACTTTATACTTTTTGGGTACTTGTGGTAAGGAAACTATTCAAATGGATCTTTGCCAATTTTTGTTAGGTGACGGACAGATTTCTAGTGGACTAGAATGTTAAAATATTTCATGTTTATTCATCGTTGACATAGATGTTATAATTCGTTTGTTACCTAAAAGAAACAGTGATAGTGATCCGTTCCAACAATTTCCTTATTACAATTATTCAGGAGATCTAAAATTTAGACGAGGAAAAAAACTAATTTGCGTTATAATATTCAGATAAAAATATATATTTAACTCTAATTTTTAACATACCTATATATTTTCTTGCTCTTTTTCTTTTTAGTTGATTAATTTATTGAATGTCATGTTTTATTCAACACAAAAACACCAACAAAATATAACAAGCAGAAATAAATATTTTCAAATGAAAAATTAAGAAAAACTTAGACTTATTTGAAAGAAGTCATACTTTATTAAAATTTAATATTTTGTAATAATTGTATAATACTATCTCAGTTAAAAGTAATCAAATAGGAATGGAAGAATTGATTAACGATGATTTTGTGTAAAATAAAATAAAAACAAAAAGATGATAAGTCTGCACAACCTTGGCTCTGCTAGCTATCCAATCTCTAAGAAATTGAACATTGAAATGAATCCAAATGACACCAAGTTGCATGGTAAAATCAATTCAAAACAAACCAGGTAATCATCGTATACTCGTCCATAAATAGGGTTTTTTTTTTCATATTAGTGTAGTTTTAATTCCAATTTTCATAAATGGACAAAAAAACTTTAATTTGAAAATTGAGTAAATCATACACGTAAAATGCGATTTTTAGAATTACATGTAATATTTAATATAATTTAATTAATAATAAAACATATATTTTAAAATTAAATCGGACATTTTAATTAAAAATTTAAAATTGAGAGTATATTAATTTCTGGTTAATGTTTATAGTTTATTTTTTCCGTTAAATATGATTTATGTAATTCTGAAATTAAAAAAAAAAAATTGTCCATTTACAGAAATTAGGATTAAAATTACAATAATATGGGAAAAAACCCTATAAATACGAGTGACGGTGAAACAAATAATCACCAAGTAAAAAAAAAGAGAGTTAGAGAGGAGAGAAAAAAACAGGAGTGAGAGAGTAAAAGAAAATAGGAAAAGTATTTCAAGATTCTTGTTCCAATTTAAGTGCATTCACATTCCTTACAAATAAAAGGGTGAGGTGAGGTGCCATGACGTCATCTTTTAAATTGTTATTTATTTTATGACTATAATAGTATTCAACATTATCCCTAAATACTATATATGACACAAACAAATATAACAATTAATTTCCTTTTTAAAATTCTATTTTAAAATAAATATATGTACTTATACCATATATATATAAATGGATTATAATATATATATATATATATATATATTATTATTAAAAAAATTATTAAATATAAATACTATTTTATAAACTAAAAGAGTATTATTATTAAAGTAATTTTTATTATTAATAAAAACTTATAAATTAGTTTCTAAATATATATTATAAAAAAAATTGTCTTTAAAAATTAATTGTTATTTAATGATTTTCTTGTAGTATATATACAATTACGTGAGACTTGTTTTTATATATATACACGTTAGAAATTATATGTATAAATATTTATTAACTAAAAATCATTTAAATTATATCTTAGGAGAAGGAGAATTAATAATATACGTCCACTCAAGTTTATGTAGTTGGAGGTGTTACCTTTAAGATTTAAATGAGAATTGGAGAATATGAAATAATCTTGTATGAATGAGAATAGTCTCATTTATCCTAACTAGTCATCGCAAAAAAAATAATTTATACTTATGTACCTCAATGTAATGAAAACTTTATACAAGTATTATATTTAATTTTATATTATTTAATCTATTTTTTATGGTTTTTGTTCACACTTTTTCTATGTTCCTCATAAATGATAACATAAAACATATATAGATAGCCTCAAGTGAATAGATGACATTCACATACATTGAATAATTTTATACTATGATCCAATTGTTGAAATAAGGGGAAGTCAAGTTCAAGAGGGGTGAATTGTATTTAAAAAGATTTTCACAAATAATTGTTTACAACAATTTAGAAAGAATTTTAATAGATTATTTTCAAAAACAACAAATTGATTTTGTAGTTGAAATACACTAATATAAAAAACAATTGATTAAACTCTTCAATACATAGATCTTAGAACACAATCTTGTAAATCAGAAATGCAATTTGAAAAGATCTAAATTTATTTTAAAAGAAAAAAATATCTGAATTAATTTCAACACGTTATTTTTGGAATTAAAAGATTGTTATTATGATGAAGAATTGCAGGTTATATAATCAGTGCAGAATTCAAAAGTATCAATCAATGTTTTTCAGAAAACCTTTGATTATATCAAAATTAATGAAAACTTCTTAAACTGTGAATTGTTTCAATGTAAATTGTTAATCAGTAACTAATATAAATTGATATGAAATATATCAATATTCAATGTAACACCCAATATCCCTTATCACAACAATTTCAGTTATTACAGAGAATCAAACAAGTCTGCAAAGGACAACCAATTGATTATGTTGAACCAAGTGGTGTTCAAGCTTTGAAGAATCCAAACCCTTTGAAGGATGTTGAAGCCTTGGCTGAGCTTGCTGTTGCTGTGCTGTTTTAGTTTAGTTCTGGGGTAGTTTGAGTATTGTAATCCACCCCTTGATTAAATCTAAAGCATAGGCATTCTTAATCTTTGTAAAAGAAAAATGTTTTTTCAAACTAAGTTAAAACAACCGATTGTTTTGTCGAAACAACCGATTCTTTATACTTAGATGTTTTGAGAAAAGATTGAAAACTGTTTTTTAAATGGTTGAACTGTTAGAACCAAAACAACCGATTGATTCGAAGAAACAACCGATTGTTTGTTTTGGGACCATAACAAAAAAACTGTTTTATCTTTGACTGAGCTTTAAATGATTTAACTGCTTACGCTCCAGTCTTTAAATGCTTTGACCAATCATTAAATGCAATAAAAGAGTTTGTTAAGATTTGATAACAAACAACATCTTTGAATATATTCAGAAAAACAGATTTGAGTAACAAGTTTTTGAATAGAGTTTTTGAGTTTTTCAAAGAGCTGAGATTGCTTAGAGTTTGTGATTGATCAAAGTGTGTGGAATAGGATTCTGCTTGTATTGATTTCAGATTATCTTCTGTAACAAGTGTAATCCTTGTACTCTGCTGAACAAATTTCGTTTCTGTGTTTGCTGAGATTGGCTGTGTGTTCTTGAGGTGATCAAGATCATCAATCTTAGTGTTGGTGTGTTGGCCAAGAAGAGTGTGTGTCTTGAGGTGTTCAAGGTCACTTTCTTGGTTGTGGTGTAAGTGATCAAGGTGTGATTGCTTAGGGGATTTCCTCAGAGGTTTTCTGAGAAGACTGGATGTAGCTCTGGATTTGGAGTGAACCAGTATAAACATTTGTGTGCAATCTCTCTATCCCTAACTCTTTAAATTCAGTTTTGTTTGTTGTTTGCTGGTACAAACAACCGATTGTTTATGTGAAACAACCGATTATTTTTCTGGTACTGTTGTTTTTTATTGCTGTTTTGGCAAATTGAATTTCTTATCAATTGTTTCTTGAGATAATTTCATTCTTGTTTTAAAAGTTTGTAAAAACCCTCTTTAAACAATTCACCCCCCCTCTAGCTTAAAACCATTCATTCTAACAATTGGCATTAAGAGCTTGGTTCTTAAAAGTTATTCAAGGTGATCCTAAAACTGTTTTTAAAATGGCTGATAGACTACCTTTTGGGGAAGGTGCTTCAATTAACAGACCACCTCTGTTTTGTGGTTTGAACTACCAATTTTGGAAAGTAAGAATGAAAATATTTATGGAATCACTTGACAAAGGAATTTGGGATGCAATTGAAAATGGTCCTTTTGTCCCAAAGTTTGAAAAAGATGGATCTTTCATTGAGAAGCCATGGTCTCAATGGACTGATGCAGAAAGCAAAAAGGCCAAATTCGATTGCACTTCCAAAAATATTATAACCTCTGCTTTAAATTCTGATGAGTTTTTCAGGGTCTCTCAATGCAAATCATCAAAAGAAATGTGGGACACCTTGGAAGTCACTCATGAAGGAACAAATGAGGTGAAGAGAGCTAGGAAGCATGCTCCAATCCAAGAGTATGAGATGTTCAGAATGCTTAAAGGAGAAACAATTGCTGAGGTTCAGAAAAGATTCACGCACATCATCAATCATCTCATGAGTCTTGACAAGACCTTTGATAAGGAAGAGCTGAACATCAAGATCTTGAAATGTCTTGATAGAGCATGGCAACCCAAGGTAACTGCTATTTCCGAATCTAAAGATCTAACATCATTAAGTGTTACTTCTTTGTTTGGAAAGCTTAGGGAACATGAGTTAGAGATGAATAGACTCAATGTTCAAGAGAGTAAAGACAAGCACACAAGGAGCATAACAAGCTTCCAAGCACAAAGGAAAACAAGAATCCAGTGATGATAGTGATGAGGAAAACCTTAGCTTGCTGTCAAGAAAATTCAGAAAATTCCTAAAGAGAAACCGCAACAAAGACAACAACAAAGATAGGTATGGAAACAAGAAATCCAATGATTTTAATTCCAATAACTATACTTGTTTTGGTTGTGGTGAGCAAGGTCATATAAAGGCAGATTGTCCAAACAAGAGCAAGGAGAAAAAGCCTAGCTACAAGGAAAAGAAAGGCAAATTTTTGAATATATTCAGAAAAATAGATTTGAGTAACAAGTTTTTGAATAGAGTTTTTGAGTTTTTCAAAGAGCTGAGATTGCTTAGAGTTTGTGATTGATCAAAGTGTGTGGAATAGGATTCTGCTTGTATTGATTTCAGATTATCTTCTGTAACAAGTATAATCCTTGTACTCTGTTGAACAAGTTTCGTTTCTGTGTTTCCTGAGATTGGCTGTGTGTTCTTGAGGTGATCAAGATCATCAATCTTAGTGTTGGTGTGTTGGCCAGGAAGAGTGTGTGTCTTGAGGTGTTCAAGGTCACTTTCTTGGTTGTGGTGTAAGTGATCAAGGTGTGATTGCTTAGTGGATTTCCTCAGAGGTTTTATGAGAAGACTGGATGTAGCTCTCGATTTGGAGTGAACCAGTATAAACATCTGTGTGCAATCTCTCTATCCCTAACTCTTTAAATTCAGTTTTGTTTGTTGTTTGCTGGTATAAACAATCGATTGTTTCTGTGAAACAACCGATTGTTTTTATGGTACTGTTGTTTTTTATTGCTGTTTTGGTAAACTGAATTTCTTATCAATTGTTTCTTGAGATAATTTCATTCTTGTTTTAAAAGTTTGCGAAAACCCTCTTTAAACAATTCACCCCCTCTAGTTTAAAGCCATTCATTCTAACAGATTATACTAGTACAAATTATTATATAAACATATTATAAAGCAAGGATAAAGAACACATAAAATACACCAAGATTTTATACTAGTTCACTCATAACAGAGCTACATCCAGTCCCACCTCACACCAAGATGAATTTCACTAAAACAACATGATTTCTTTACGAGAAATACAAAACAGTTCTTGAACACTACAAGAATATAAGTCACTCATTGCAACATAGGGATGACAAGGTGGGCTAGCCCACCTCGCATTGGGCCTGTTCCGCATAGAATATGTGGGTTGATTTTACTATCCTACATTGCATAAGGGTTGCCCCGTGGATCAGCCTACATAAGAAATATTTTTTTTTTAAATTAATAAAAAATATATTTTTAAATAGAAATTTTGAATAATTTTTTATTTATTTAGAAGCATTAGGTAAATGCTTTCATAATATTATTCTCACGATACATGCATAATAAAATGTGAGTAAAAATTCTGGAATGTGAAATATGAGGTTGCATGAAGAAAATATGGGAGTACAAAAAGAAATTTCTAGATTTTTAAGTTATGTGAGTCATGTGAATAAAGAAATACAACAGGATTCCTCAAATTCACAACAATAGTGAAATATGTTTCACCTCAACCTAGATGATGAAAGTTTTGCTCCAAGAAACCTTAAAGATCTTTCAAAGACTATTTCTTTCAAAACTTGAATCACAAAGGCTCCTACGAATGTAAAATTGCAATTTGTATGAATAAACTTTTTCTGAAATAATGCAGTTAAGTAAAATCAACCTGTTAAAAAATTGAAACAATTCATTGATTTCACTTAGAAAATTTAATATGCGTGAAAACTAATTTTTCTCAAATAGAAAGTACTCAAACTGGAAAAATTTATTTGTTACATATTAAAACATGAATTTTTCAGTTTGTGAAACATATTTTAGAAAAATCTAAAACTTTTAAGTATTTTCAATCAATTGATTTAAAAGATAACATATTGAAAATTTGTAACTTTCCATAAAACAATTTAAAAGCAGTTGAAATTTTTTTTAACCAGTTAAAAAGATATTTGTTCTTGGATTCGTCATCATTTCTTAAGTCAAAAGATAAATCAAGACTCAAAAAATAAAAACTAAACTAGCTATACACTTAAGGCAACAAGTCTTCAACATAGCTTCATCAAACAACAAAGTTGGATCCTTGAAATGTCCAACAATAAGCTACATTTTCGAGCATGTAATGGGATGTGGAGGCCCAAAATAACATAGTAACTTTTAGGGGGATAAGGATCAACACTCCTTACCCTCTCTGACGCACTGCAGTACCTGACGAGCCCTATCAGTATCACTTTTAGTATTTATGCCTCTTCAATTCATGTCAATCTTCTGTACACCAAGCCTTTGGACTAGACAATCTCAAAACAAAAGAAACGGGAGAGTTAGAACCCTTATAAATATATATATATATATATATATATATATATATTACCAAGGGTATGGAAATGTATAATTGTAGTTAGGACTCTAACAAAATGGTAATCTGCAAAAATAAAGATGCGTAAAATGTTTAATAGTAATTAAAGTATTATGTTTTATCAAAATAATAATAATAATAAATAAATAAATCTACAAGCTTTTTTTGAAAATTAAGAAATGTCACACAAGACCTAGTTGTCATTGCTAATGTGACAAAAATAACACATATCAAAGAACCGAGTTTACCACGAAAGAATAAAACATATTGATATCATGCTACACTTTGTAGGAGTGGAGAATGCTCGATGATTTGTGAAGGTGATGAATTAAGGTAAAAGTTCAACAAGCTACAATTTTGATTTAGTGCTTAAACCAACAAAGCATGTAATTGTGTTTGATAGGAGGAAGATCAGATCATATTAACGCATCGTCTGTCTGCCGACAAGAGATTACTGATAAAATACAATGTTTATTAGTTGAATATTAAAGAACAAGTGAAAGATCATTAAACAAATCTTTCACTTCATCTAATAAATGTTGATGAATGTTAGACAAAGAGAGCATCATAAAGACCAACCAGACCATTTTAAAAAAGAAGTGAAAAAGCATTAGATGGTAAGCTCAATACAAATTTTAAGTTGACATAAGGTCAAAGAATATTCCTAAAACTTGAGTTTATATCACAAAGATTGTCTTCTACGTCTGTCCCAAGAAGATCCACACCAAACGTCAACGTTCAAATATCTCTTGGGATGTGTGTTTAAGCTACAATGATCACCGACTCTCCTGACACAACTATTTACCATGTACGATGTGCACTTTTACCATGAGATGGTACAAAAGGCTCTTCTACCAAGGGAAGTGTGTAGTTCCAGTAATCCAGGATGATGCATAAAGAAGAAGAACATTTAAAGTTGTTATGAATTGCATTTAATGCAATTATCACATTGAAGCTCGTTAGACACAAGGAAGACATATCAAAAGAACTAAAGTTTCTCAACAAATATAAACTACCTTTCAACGAATATCTTCGTTGAGTGCCTATAAAAAGCTTGCCCTCAAGAAGAAGATAGGGAGAGCATATGTTGCACAATGCCAAAACGTTGTTAAAATATAGAGCAATATTCAAAAGCTTTAGAAAAGGATTCCAGAGCTTAGAGAAGGAACATGGCCAAAATACATAGATTCTAAAGAACATTATGGAAAATGTTAAGAGTGTTTATCCATGATGGATTTGTGCCTTCCTATTTTCAGATTTGTTGATGAGTTGCGGAAGCTTCACGGTTTGAAGATGAAACAAGGTCCTCCTAAGAGTGGTGGTGACCTTGAAGGTGCATGATAGTTAGGATTTGAGAGTGGTGAGGCCAACTCTACTTGGAAAGGGAAGTTTGTGAAGATTAAGAGCCTAACCTAGGAGGTTTTGGGCAAGGAGTGAAATTGGTACAATTTTGGCAGCAATTCACTCATGTATTAATCTTGAATTTACATGACCCAAACTCCTCTATATATAGCAAGAGTGGGCTGAAAATGAAAAGGGAATTGGAGGGAAATTCAAATGTTGGCACATGGGAAGGTGGCTCCTAAATTCTGCACATGTGAGGTAGGTTCTAGAATTCTTCCATGTGCTAGGGTTTCTAGAACCTTACGCTCCACTTAGGCTAAATGTGGGTTGCACCTAAGTTTAATTAGGAGTAGGAAACTCTAATTAAACTTAGGTTAGCATTTTAAGTACCACTTTGCATGTTTCAACAAAAATACAAAAGAATTAAACTATGCTACTTTTGACAAAAATGTAAAAACTATTCTACACTAGAGTTTATGACATGTAGAATGCGTCCTCTTGACCCCTCTTTGACCATAACTCTAGTGGTTGCCTCAATTTGACATTTTGGTGGCCTTTCAATGGATTGGTGTCGGGGCCTCTTCCATCAATCCAGCTACATAAAAGAGTGATTGTACCCTTGTATTCGTCATAAGACGTAATCTCTCCTTAGACAATAAACAATCGATGTGAACTAGAGGAGAAAGTCAATTCTTTGTAGTCATCGTCAGATGCAATCCTCCCTAGTAATTAAACTAAATCAGTCAGGAGGGGCTTAAGAAAGAATACTTAAGGGATTAGTCAGAAGTGACTACGAGCCCAAGAATACTCTAGTATACTTCGCACCATTAGTTTGCCTAGTTGAACTTGACTTATTAGTCAAGAACTGGATGTAGTCTATAGTGAAAGACGAACTAATATAAATCATTGGGTTTATTTTTTCTCGTTCAAAATTCCTTTATATTGTATGTTATCTTTGTCTGTACTAACTCAAGAAGGAGAGTTAGTGTGAGAATATATATTAAAAATGTTTTATCAAAGTTTTTTTTTATTAAAAACTAAGTTTGTAGTTTGCATTTATATTATTTGGTCAAATGTAAAAACTATTATCTGATCACGTGTTAAAGATAACAAGAAAATATGTTAATGAAGTGATTCATTTGACTTGCAAAAAATATGTGTCTGATGTGAGTATTTAAACTAGAAGGATTAATGATAAAATAAGCTTTTGAATATGTTTGTCTTAAGATAATTTTTATGAGATGTTGAATATACACCTTTTGTTCTTCATCACACAAAACTTGTTGAAAAATGTTTAAGAAAATATATCTTTTTAAGTTAATTTTTTCAACAAATCAATTTAGGTGAAACATGCATAAGATATAATATATCATATACAAGCATCACAAACGGATAATCGAACATAATTTTTACAAACTCCAGTGAAGGTAGCTTGTTACATTTTATTTGTTACATTAAACCAAAAAAATTACAACTTAGCTACTTCATATTATAAACATCAACAAAGTCAATGTTTACTTATCCATTATAATAATGAATATGTAATCAAGTAATAAATAGAAAAAGTTAATTGAATGATGAACAAGTAGCCTTGGTTACTCAACACTGATTTGTTTGTGACTATGTTTATAAAAAACAACAACTAATGATATCTTTCTTCCTGGTTTTGGTTTGGTTCAACTTTGCGCCAAGCAAATTCAGTATTTTATAATGAAGTGGATGACCACAATTGTAGGCGGCAAGGATTTACTCCCCAAAATTATATTTATTTTTAACACTTTTAATCTTTAAATTTGTGATTTTTTGTCTTTAATTTAGACGATTTCAATTCCAAAAATTTGAAACGAAAATGTTTTAGTTCTTTTTAATTAGGATCCATTCCTTTAAAGATAAAAATGTAAAGTGAAAAGTATTATAACAAAAAACAGTTGACACAAACTATTTCCCTTATTCGATATATAAAAGAAAGTGGACAAATACAGTAATTTCCTTCGATATTAATTTACATCATGATGGAAAAAGTAAATGTATTGGTACCTTCAACGACCAAGACTATGACTCGACATCTGGTCTAAACCGACTGCCACCATAAAGACCATTACACTTAAGTCGGATTAATGAGGCTAATCAACCATCAAACACTAGGTAATGTATCCCGAAAAATGACCCAACTCCCTTATTCAGCCTAATAAGAAAGAGCCTATGATAATCATATAAATAGGCACAGATTCCAAGGATCAAGTACGTCAATATACAGTGTTCAAGGTTCCGAGTTCCGAATACTAAATTCTGACTTGAACGTCGGAGTTCCTTTTGTAGGTACCATTCGAGCTTGGACTTAGAAGAGACCGAGAAGTAAGAGCAACGAAAGGAAAACAAGGAGTTTGTTTAGAGAAGAAGGAAGGGAGAGTCGACCAACTTACTGAGAAGGAGTTCCAATAGTTCTCTTGGTTCCAATCTCGTTCGAGAACAATTGGCGCTCACCGTGGGACCGAGAGAATCAGCTTGAAGAAGAAAGTAGATGATATCAACCTAAAGCATGGTGAACGAGAAGATGTCTGATGCTGAGCAAATGGTACTCTTGATGTCTCGGCAGAAGGAGATGAAGAACGAAGAGACTAAGCGGAAGAATGAGGATGAGATCCTAGCTCTCTGAAAGGAAAATGAAGAGATAAAGAGGAAGTTCGCGGAGGGGGGTCCATCCACCGCGCCGACTAACCTTGTCGGGAGGTCCTTCACCACCCTTACCGACCCTAAGATTGTTGAGGAGCCGAAGGATAAGATCGACACCCAAGAAATTGACGAAGAATCTTATCCGAATAGGTTCGTTCCTACAACCATCACTCTGGACTCGGCCCGTCGACACCCTTTCATCAATTCCATAATCGAAGTTTCGCTACCAGATAAGTGGAAAGGCTTTAACAAGATTCATTATGACGACACGTCTGTGCTCCTCGTTGGCCTCCTGGAGGGCCCTCATGGTGATGTGGGTTGATTTTAGGATTGTTCATTGGTCCATGGGAACCAATCCCCGGTCCTGCACCCATCGACTCGCCTCAATCTTTGACTCACTCTAATCAAGAGTGGCTCAGCGCATTCTTCTCTGAGGGTTTGACACTTTAATTAGATTAAGATTTTAGGAATTTAAGAGTGAAGACCTTAGGAAAATCCCCACTGGACATTAACTCAACCAAGTGGTTAAGTAGATGTGAAGGTTCATTTCACAAAGACAAAGGAAAAGACATTATATGGTGAAAAATGATGCTAGAAGGTGCAGAATTAAAGAACAAGAAAAAGAAACCGAAATAAAATTGTCGAGTGGAAATAAGGAAAACCAAACAAGAACATGATACAAAGACTAAAAATGGAATGACAATGGAAGAATAGATGAAGGAAGGAGAAAGCTTATGTGATGGATTTGAGAAGTGGAACACGCCACTTTGAGTGTGATTGGTCTCCAAGATGAGTGAAGATAGCCGCCACTTGAGAGCTCTCAATACTCAAGATATAAGACCTAAATGCTAAGAGGAATTCAAACCTCACTAACACCTCACATATTTTTTGCAGAGTAACTCTTCTTCTATTAATTTCAACTTGTAAAATACATTAGGTAGGCCTCATATTTATAGGTGAAGGAGCCTTGGAGAACAAGCTAAAGGGGTAGGATGGGAAAAGGGAAAAAATGGCCAGCCTTAGGGTTTGACTAAGTCAAACTCGCATCCTAGGCTTGTCGTTCTAGAAACTAGGTCAAAATGCCTTCCAAAAGGGCTAGGAACAAGCTAAAATGCTACCCACACCCCCTATTATGCTAAAGGCACCTTATTCTAGCCTATCTTTGCTATTTGGACCCCTAAAGTGAGCCCAATTTATTTACAACATATTTGTATCTTATAAGAAGACCAAAAGGAAGAACTTGAAATGCTTTGGTCTTTGTCCATTCGCTCTGGTGAGGTCTTCACTTGAATGTTGAGATGACCTTTCATAGTGTGCATCCTTGGTCATCTTCTTGTTGTTTTGGTTTGTATCACATGGCATCCATGAGTTGCTGTAAGACGGGGGGCATCGCTTTCTTCAGATCCCAGCGGGCCTTGCCTTGTGTTTCTCATCCCGCCAGAAGGCTTAATCATGAATGCGGATGGGATCAAATGTTATCAGGCCCCACGGTAGGTGCAAAATGTTCTTGTTGGTTGACCTTTGGTTTGACTGAATAGAGAACTCTGCTTCTAGCTTGTCTCCTCTTGGTGCACTAGAACAATGCTCTGCTGGGATAGAAGGGGCTCTATCTGTTGATCACACTCCAACGATCAAGTCAGTGGGAGCATACAAAATAGTAATCAGTTTTAGTCTCAAATATTTAGAAACAATGTACCTTTATCAAGGGTCTCAAACCCCTTTTATAGATTTCCCTTCAAGAGCTTCTACTAATGAGAACATAATCTCAATAGAAAGCATATAATCATAATAGAAAACCACCTGTTCACGTGCACCTCTTATCTTCGGGTGCTAACAACAGGAAAATATTTTGTCTACATGGGCACTATTATTTTTGAGTGCTAAAACATTATTCTCAAAAGCTTTTATTTGCATTTAATTAACGTGTGTGTTATAAACAAACACAATATTCCTTCTATTTTAACTATCTTTTTCGAGTCATCTTACCAGTGCTTGGGTCAAGCTCTTGGCCCACCCTTTGGGCCCATGTTGGCCCAAAAACCAAGTTGACCATACCAAAGTGCTTGGACCGAGGTCCCGAGCACTCATGTCCAGGTCATTCATCATCACCTTATATTTTGTTTTTCTCTTTGCCCTCTAGAAGTGAACATTCACAATTACTTAACCATTTGGTTAAGTTTGTGTCCAGTGGGAATCTTCTTTGGGTTTATCACAATAATTGTTAATCTCAAAACTCATAAACAAAGACTAACCTATAAAATGTGCAATCCTAAATTCAACGTTCATCATATCTACTCTCTAGGCAGGAAGTACAATCTATCTTATCTTGTACTCTTAACTCTCATACGGTTAAGAACTTATCAAAATCTATATACAATTACAATTAATTGATAAAAAAATATCTAGTTGTTTTATTGTACTTTTCTAATTATTAATACTTATGTGTTTAGTTTTTTTTTTGGAAACAGAAAAGTTTCGTGCAACATTAAATGATAATTTACTAAGTGATCGTAAGGTCAAACATGTTTAATCTTTTTCCATCGTTGAGATTTGATCCAATATTTGAATTGTTTTGTTTTATAGTATTTTTTTATTAATTATTATTTCTCATTTAAGAATTGTGTGTTTGGTTTTATTGGAAACTTAAAAGTTGTGTACAATGTTAAATGATAATTTGCTGACTTATAAAAAAACATATTTCTTCACTGTATTTGAAGCGCGTTGAGATATGTTCCAATCTTTACATTAAAAACAATAAATTTGTTTTAAATACTTTGAAACTATAAAGGGAATAAGGGAGAGAAACAAAGATATAGAAGTATATAAGCAAAAAACTGTATGTTGTTGAAATATACCACCTAAGGGTATATATAGAAAACAAAATATAACAGAATATAAAATACAACAAAATACATAACCCCTATACATAGGCAAACACTAGATTGGTTACTGTACATGCTTAACATCCTCCCTTAAACTTATGGTGGGATTAATGACTACCATAAGTTTATCTTTGAAATGAGTAAAAGCTGATTTAGACAGTGGTTTGGTAAGAACATCATTAACTTGATATCATGTCGGAAGGTGAACCAAAGATATTTTCTTCTTTTGAACATAGTGATAGACAAAATGTATATCCAGTTGAAAGTGTTTGGTCCTTTGAACATAATGACTGCCATCTACATGGAACTTGTTTTTGAAAATCCATTTGCAACCCACAGCTTTAGCACCATAGGGAAAATAAGTAAAACTCCACGTTTTATTTTTAAGAAGAGCATGATATTAATCTTGCATAGCGTGTAACCAAGTTGAGGAGGATAAGGCAACTTTAAGAGAGATCGGTTTGAGATCATAAGAGACAGTAGCAGTATAAGTCTTGGGTTTAAACACTTCTGCTTTGGATCTAGTTATCATAGGACGTTTATTCTTGATTATAGGAGGATTAGTGGAGACCTCATTAATATCAGAAGAAGGAAAAGAAGAAAAATAGTTTCTAAGGATATAAATGGTGTAGTGTGTGAAACAAGTTTAGGGTTTAGGGTTAAGAACATAAACATAAAAGGAGTATTAAAAGAAAGATCCAAATAATCATAAGAGACATGAAAATTATACTCAGAAAGAGAGTAAGGAAATATTTTTTCATTAAAAACAACATGTCGAGATACATATAGTTTCCAAGTATTAGACAAACAAATATATCCTTTATTTTGTAGACTATACCCAAGAAAAACACAACATTTAAATAAAAAATTGAACTTATTCTTATTATATGGACGTAAAAGAGGATAACAAGTACAACCAAAAGGTTTTAAGTGAGCATAATCAAGTTTAATGCCAAATAAAGTTTCATATGGATTACTGTTGTTAAGAACAAAGGTTGGTAAAATGTTAATCAGCCCAAAATTTTAAAGGTAAAAAAGAAACAACAAGATTGGTTAAACCACTATCAACCACATGTCTATGTTTACGTTCTATTGAACCATTTCATTCATGTGTGTATGCACAGGTTAGTCTATGGTGAATACCATACTCATGCAAGAAAGATTTAAAACATAAAAATTCTTTTCCATTGTCAGTTTGTATAGCCTGTAGAGGCTTACCAATTTATTTTATACTAAAGATTTAAACTATTTAAAAGTATATAAGGCCTGAGATTTACTATGTAAGACATACAACCATGTATACTTAGAAAAAGTATCAAGAAAAGAGATATAATAACGTGCTCTAGTGGAAGAAAGAATGGGTGGAGGAGGACCCCAAATATCAACATAGATTAATTGTAAAGGAAATTAGAAACAATAGTTGAATCTTTAAAAGGTAATTGAGTAGCTTTCCCAAACACACATGAATCACATAACTGTTTGCAACCAGTATATTGAATATCACAATTTTGTAAAACAGTTTTGATAGTATTGTAATTACAGTGGCCTAGTCTAGCATGCCAAAGCTATATATCAGAATTTCCAGGTTTGAGCACAGTATTGTTTGCATTAGCAAAAATAGAAAAAATAGGCTCAGGAAAAACATAAATGCCATCTTTAACAGTTATGTGAAGCATAGTCTGTTTGGTTACCTGATGTTTCACATAACAATCGTTAGGAAAAAAAATTCAAAGTAGACATTATTATCTTTAGCAATCTAAGATACACTAATTAAATTCTTTGTGATGTGAGGAACATGAAGAAGATTTCTTAAGATAAATTTCGTATTAGTATGTGATGGAGTGTATTTAGTAGTACCAATATGTGTAATACTCATACCTGTACCATTACCAATTTGAACTTGATCAGCGCATTGATAGGTTGATTTGTAGATAAAGACTTATGAATCATTTGTGATATGATGAGAAGCCCCACTATCAGGGTAGATTACAAGAAAAAATAGTTTAATGACAAAAGGTTAGTGAAAAATATAAGATTTGTCATTATTTATATATTATTTGTGACTAATTTTTGTTCTTGTCACTAATATTGTTTATAATAGTGACAAAACTAAAGAATATCACAATAAGTATATTACAATTAGTGATAAAGATAAATTTTATCACAAATGTTATTCATAATAGTGACAAAATTAAGAAATATCACGATAATTATATTAAAAGGTTAAGAACACATCATAATTAATTACTAAAAAATATATAATATTTTTTATAATAAGAATATAATTAATATAAATTTATTAAATATTTATAAATTAATAGTTATTTTTATCAATGATAAATTATTAGTTTGTTAAAATATGTCTAACATTATTTTCATTTTATGATAATATAATTAACAGTGATAAGTATAAAAATTATGACTATTTTTTTAATTTGTCACAAAAAGTTAAAAAATAATTGTTCTACTTTAGATTTGAACTCAAAACCCTTTAATGAAAAAAAAATCATTATTTCCACTATACCACTTTGGAATTATAGTGATGTTTGTATCAATGATAATATTGCATAAATATATTCTTACGAAAAAAAATTATTAAATTTATGTTATTTTATATTTAAATGTATGATCTTCTTTTACACAAGTCAATATTATTTTTATTTTGTGATAATGCAATTAATTGTGTTATATATAAAATTTGTCACTATTTGTATATTAGTTGTGACTATATTTTAAGTTGTCACTGTTTGTATATTAGTTGTCACTATATTTTTAGTTGTCACTATTTGTATATTAGTTGTTACTATATTTTAAGTTGTCACTATTTGTATATTACTTGTGACTATTTTTAAGTTGTCACTAAATTTTTATTAAAAATAAAAAATATACATGTTATAAATAATTATTTATTAATGTAAAATATTATGATAAATTTATTTTTCTTTCAATAAAAATATAATTAATCAATAATTTATTGAATTTTTTATAAATTAATAATAATAATTTAATATAAAATATCATATAATACTAATTTCATTATTATTATATCACTAGTAATTGTGAAAAAAATATTAAATTTTTTCTATTTTAAATTTGAACCCATAATCTTTTATTAAAGAGACAATTTTACTTTCATTGTGTCACTCTACAATTACAATACTTATTTTGACACGATCGGTCGGTCACTAAGATCGAGTGAATGACTTGTTTAGTACCAATCGGTACATTAACAATTTAAGAAATTACACAACTAATGTGTTAAAGTGAAAATGAAAACAATAATTAGAGTTCAATGAAATTATAGAATAAATAATTAAAAGTACATAATTCATCAGTCAACAAATTTTTTTTTTATCTTTTCTTTTCAATTAAAAGTGAAAATGTTCTTCTTTTTTCTTCATACTTTATAAATGATATAAACTTGTACTATTTATTAAATTTTATCTCTTTCTAAAAATAAATATAATTATAAAATATAAATGATTAAGTACAAAGTTTGTTATTATGTATAAATGCATAAATATAAAGCATAATGAATTAATCTTTATTTGTAGGCTTTTAGTTATAACTGGTTAAAATACTCAAAAATAAGTTTAAAACTTATAATTTAGTCAGTTATAACTAAATCAATTATCATGTATTGTTCTCCACATATGTTCCTTCAAATATCTTAGAGTTAAGATACGAATAAGATGTTAGTATTTAGGCTTATTATGAGAAAAATGCAATTATTCTCTTTGAAATTAGGTTTATCAATGTTGTCAATGTTGTTTTACAAAAATATGCAGTGAAGTTTGTCATTAACATCATAATATATAATATACAATTATTTAATTGTAATTATTATTTTATTGTGGACCTTATAATATATTTATATAAATAATAAAATATAAATATAATTATATTTAACTTAATATATAATCAACGTTTATTATTAAATAAAATAAGATAATTAAGTGTTACTTTATTAAAAATATATAAAAATGTAACCTCATTTATTAAAATAAAAAATTATAAATTTATTTAAAAAATTAAAAATATATAATTTTATTGAAAGATTATGAAAAATAAATATTTTTTAAGAATATAAAAGTTTTAGTAACATTTAAAATTATTTATAATGAGATAATTATATTTTTTAAATTAAATTATAGAAAAGGCATGTTTTTTTAAAGTAAACTTGAAGAGAAACTACTTGTTATTTTGTACTTAGATGGATCCATCACATATGTAGTCCTAGAAGAATTACACCTCTCCTCAACATTACTTAAAGACTCATGTTTGTATGTTTGTGAATATATAAAATTGAAGCAGTTGTTTTCATGTGATGTCTAATCTGAATAATAATAATATTAATGAAATTAATAATATAAATGATATTAAATATATGAATATTATTAATAACTTTTATATTATTAATTATATTAATATTGATAATAATACTAGTAAGTATAACAATAATTATAACATGACAACAAAACTTGATTGATCTAATGGTTAAAGCTTCTTTGGTTAAAATTGATGTAATAAAACCATCATACTCATCTGAGAGGCCATCAAGAATCGTTTTGATGTGTTCCTCAATGGAGATAGCAACACCCACAACTACAAAGGTATCGACAGTTTTCTTTATATCCAAAAGATATCTGGATACGAATTTATCATTCTTGGTAGTTTTAAGAAGAAGCTTCAGTTTGTTGATTGTTGCCCTGGTATGAGATGCGTAGGAAGTGCAGAGGTATTTCCAAATGTTAGTGGATTTCTCGAGGCCAACCATCTTTGAGAGAACTGGTGAAGTCATCAATGCAAGAAACTATTTAATTATTATTTGTATTTTTATTAGTCATTTACAATTTTTTTTTAGTTTTTTTAGAAATTAAAAAAAAAAATCTACAATGTTAAATGATAATTTATTGAGTTACGAAAAATTAAAATTTATCCACTTTCTTTCAATTATCGAGGTTTGTTTCAATATTTAAATTAAAAATAATAAATATTTTTTAAATATTTTACATTAGTTACTCCTTTACAATATTTAATTAATTTATTGTATCATGTTTTTTTATTTATTATTTTGTGTTTAGTTTAATTAGCAATTGAAAAGTTTCTTAGATTATTAAATGATAATTTGTTGAGTTACCTAAATGTTATATCTATTCTATCTCTTTTAATTGTTGAGGTATGTTCCAATATTTGAATTTAAAAAAATAGTAAATTTATTTTTAAAGATTTTTTTTCATCAATTTCACCTTTATAATATTTAGTTATTTTATTGTATCATGTTTTTTTTTTTAATTATTATTGTGTGTATAGTTTTATTATAAAATTGAAAACTTTTTTAAAGTGATAAATGATAATTTATTGAGTTTTTCTTAAAAAGTTAGGATTTTTCTTCATTTTTTTCTCTTTTATATTGCCAAATTAATATAACTTTCTCAATATATAAATATATAAATATATATATATATATATATTATCTTTTTATATAAAAAAAATACCTAATTAGTCATAGGTATAGATTGCAAATTAATTTTTAAACAACACTAAATCATGAATTAGAGAGCAGGCCATTAATACACACTACTAGAGATATGATAATTATAATAATATTAAAAAAATGTTACTAAATCAAAGAATATATGATAATTATAATAACATTAAAAAAATGTTACTAAATCAAAGACAATGTTACTAATATAATTTAGTAACATTTTACTCAATGTAACAAATATTCAATGTATCTAAAAAATTTAGTAACATTTTTACATTTCAATAGATATATTTATAAAAATGTCACGAAATACTTTAGGTAATATTTATTTAATAAAAAAATAGCATTTTAAAAATGTTACTAAATTTTTTTTACTAATGTAATAAAAAAGTAACACAAAAAATGTTACTACAAATCTTTATTTTAATATAGAGGTAACATTTTAAAATGTTATTAAATCTTTTTAATAATATTTAAAAAAAAAATAACATTATAAAAATGTTACTAATTATTTTTAATAAATTTTTTTAATAAAGAGATGACATTTTAAAAATGTTACTAAATATTTTTAGTAATATTTATAAATAAAAAAGTAACATTATAAAAATGTTACTATAATTTTTTAGTAATTTTTTTAATAAAAAAATAACATTTTAAAATGTTCCTAAATTTTTAAGTAATAGTTTTTAAAAAGAGAGTAACATTATAAAAATATTACTAAAAATATGTAGTAACTTTTTATTAATAAAGAAGTGACATTTAAAAAATGTTACTAAATCTTTTTTATTAATATTTTTAGTAAAAATGTAACATTATAAAAATATTACTAAATACCTTTAGTAAATTATTTGATTAGAAAATTATACATATTTCTTAGGTTTGGATTGTAACATATGAATTTAATAATTTATGTTTGGATGCTTTTATTCTATAAGCAAACTAGTAATAAAAATCTATCAACACAAACGCTAGTAGTATTTTAATGGATTTTCAATGTTTGAAAGTGAATTTAGACATGTCTTGTTAATAAATTGTCACTTATGTTTACCATGTAGCATACATAAAAATCCTAGCATGTACTACAACTAGAGTCTCACAATCAGTTATGTTAGAATGTATGACTTTAAACTAGAGGAGGGGTGAATGGTTTAAAGAGGGTTTTCAAAAAATTTTAAGCCTAGAATGAAATTACTTTGAGAATAACTTATTAAGAAATCAATTTGTCAAAACACAAAGCAAAAAGCACAACACCAAAAAAACAATCGGTTGTTTATACCATTTTCACAAATATCAAAACTGAAATTAAAGAATTAAAGGATAGAGAAAATGCACACAAAACTTTATACTGGTTCACTCTAAACCTAGAGCTACATCCAGTCTTCCCAAAAACCACTGGGAAATCCACTAAGCAATCAACCCTAGATCACTTACAACACAACCAAAGAAGTGACCTTGATCCCCTCAAGACACACACTTCCCTTGGTCAAGCACACCAACACTAAGAATGATGATCTTGATCCCCTCAAGAACACACATCACTTCTCAGCAATACACATAAAGTTTCTTTCAAAAGATACAAAGGATTACACTTGTTACAAAACAAATCTGAAATCAGTACAAGATGAAAATCATATCTCACACTCTTTGATCAAACTCAATCTCTAAGCAATTCTCAACTTTTTTCTTAAGCAAAATCACTGAAAAACTCAAATCTATTTTTTTGCATTAAAAGAAAGTTGTTTGTTGCATAATCTCAACAAACTATTAATTGCATTTAAAGATTGGTCAAAGCATTAAAAACTGGAGCGTAAACAGTTGTAAAATCATTCAATGTTCAGTCAAAGCACAAAACAGTTTTCTGTTATGGTCCCAAAACAAACAATCGGTAGTTTCTACGAATCAATCGGTTGTTTTGGTTTTGACAGCAAGTCAACCTTTGAAAACAGTTTTATACCTTTCTAAAAACACCTAAGTATAAAACAATCGGTTGTTTCGACAAAACAACAGGTTGTTTTTCACTTAGTTTGAAAAACACTTTTCTTTTTAAAAGGATTGAGAATGCTTATGCTTTGGATTCAATCAAGAGTGGATTATACATGAAAATTACCCCAGATCCTATCTAAAAGACAGCTCAGCAACAACAAGCACATGCAGCCTTTCATCATTCTTCAAAGGGTTTGGATTCTTCAAAGCTTGAACACACTTGGTTCAACAAGTTCATGTATCATGGGAATGACATTGGCAGTCATTCACGGTAAAGCATACACTTATTCAACATTAAAACTCTTCTCCTTTAGTTCAGTTGCAACCTCATTCTTCAGCCTCAACCACAACTTTTGAGTTTCCTCATCCTTCCCTTGTCAGTGAAATCCTTCAATGCTTTTTCGTGCTTCTTCAGCCTTGGCTTCACTTTCCCCCCACCCCAGTGATGAATTCTCAGCAATTGAAATAAAACCCAAAGTGGAGAACCCATACAGACTCTCCAATTATATTCCAATCAAGGTCTAATATAACTATACTATGACACACATACAACTTTATCCTTAATAATCTTTCAGACAATCTCACATGACAAATTAGTACCTAGGCACATCCTACTGGTTTCATGATGTGATTAATAGTAACAACAATAATCATGTTTCTTCTGGCTCACATTAACTCTATGAGAAGGATTTGTTAAACCAGTTTAATAAAATAAATAATCAAAGGAATGCTAGCTGACAAGATAAATTACAAGTATATATTTGTTCTTTAAGTGCATCAAATAAGGTGAAATAACTTTTAGATAAAAGCATATCATATAGGAGTGTAAAATGGTTTCCATTGAAAGAATATATAAGTTTTACTTGCCATTAAGTGAACAAATCTTTAGCTTGATTGGGAATTAACAGATAGACAAAAATTGGAAACGACTTCTACTTTTCATAAAGTTAATTAAAACAATAAAGTTTATCTAATGTGTCAATCCAATGGTTAAATATAATTTAAACCAGACATGTAATATAACTATATAGAGAGATAGAGTAAGTAAATGAGAGTAAATTAGATATCCATTCATTCATATCCACACATTATTTTTATCTATTATATATATCAGACATGACATGACTTGTATCTCCAAATCTCAAAATAAGCAAAAATATATTGGTCATCAAAACAGTTTAAACTCTGTTTTATTCTCTAATGCAAAGTGACAAATCAAGGTTGGTGAATATGTTATTAGATGAAACTAACCACATGTTTCTTAACAATCTTTTCTACAAATGAAAAAGAAATACCACTAACCAACCTAACATTTACAAAAGAAAAGACTAGACAAGTGAGACTGTTTTCGCCGGTTGACTCTTCTGCCGTTTCACTGGGTTGAACACCTCTTCTTGGATCTGCCTCAGCTGGGTATTGACTCGTGTCTTCCTATTGCACTGAAACCTGACTCTGTTGTGACAGAGGGCGCCCTACTCGTTGATTGCACTTTGACGCTCAAGTCAGTAAGGGCTCACAAAAAGTAACAATTCTCAGTTTAGTGTGCAAAAACAATGTACCTTCACCTGGGGTTTTAAGCCCCTTTTATAGCCACACAAGTATCAGTTTCTCGTTTGAGAGATTAGAATCTTAACTGAAAAATATACCAAGCTCATTAATCTTTTATCTCTAACAGAAAAATCACCTGCTACGGGCACCAATGATCTTCAGGTGCTATTCGCATGCCCACTTTTTGTTACCACTGCGTCTCCCTATCTTCTTACGGTTAATAGCAACTAGCCATGTGCAAAAAACATGCAACAGAAAAATATTGCTACGTAATAACAACAAATATACATAATAACAATAAATATTATATTCATTGCCCCAAACATATCTATAAGCATCATATAAAATTGCTTCGTTTAACGACCCTACCGTGCTTTGGGCCCATCCCTGGGAGGGGCGATCTGCATGAGTCTTACCCAGGCCCAACAACCGAGCTATCCTCGTACCATGCCTAAGAACCGAGCATTCACACAAGTGCTACCGAGGACTGGTCAGTACACAAGCCCCCAGGCTCGAGCTGAGCTTGGCTAAGTGAAAAGCCTCTTGTGTGGCAGATGATGCGACAGTTTCTTAGGGGTAGATGGGTCATGGTGCACGAAGCACCTTTCAAGTGACACTTTCCTGCATGAGGCCCCATATGTACATGTGTCTTGGCATTACTGGTAACTAGAATTCCATCGTTTCACATTCCTTTTTTCTCTTAACTTTGTCCCAAAAACGTTTAGTTCTCTAAAGTTTTCAAAACTTGCACTCTTCTTTCTCATTTCTCAGAGCTCTTTGTCGCTTCCTGAAGTTTCTCTTCTTCACATCATAAAGGTACTTATTTTTATCACCACTGATTATTCATTTTTGCAATTGCATGCTCTGCCTGGGACCATTCTCTACTTAATTTATTCATATACTTGCTTGATGTTGATTACTCGTATGCTACCGCATGAAATCCTAAATTGTGCTAGGTTTGCCCTTCTTTTGTATCGTATGAACTTCTAAGTTATGTTCGCCTTGCTTGTTTTTCTGTTGTGTTGGGACTGAGTTGTTTTCGCTTTTTGCCTATGATTATGTTTAGATGCAACCAGCCATGGATTATAAATCTTTGTACCCTTGGGCTCCGCTAAACCTCCTAACCAAAACCACTTCTTATACCTCCCACGAAGAGTAGTGACCCTTAAAAAGAGTAAATGCTACTTCAACAAAGAAGAGGATTGGATATTCTTAGACCCTTGTGAGGTAGAGGAACCCGTGTGTTGTGATGAATCCATATCTCCCAACAGACCCTTCTGCTACTTTTATGCCACTGTTTTCAAGAGAGTTCTTCTTCACCTCCTCCTATCCATCTTTGAAAAAGAGCTTTTGACCGAGCTTAATGTGGCCCCTGCCCAACTACATCCCAATAGTTGGCATTCGTTCGAGCTTTCTCCATTCTCTGTGACCAACTCGGTATCCCACCCTCCGTTTACGTGTTCCTTTACCTCTTCGAGGTGAAGAAAATGGGTTGCCAACTATGGGTCTCTGTAAACAGTGTCTCTGGGAGGGGAATTCTTACCCTTTTCCAATCATTCTACAAAAACTTCAAAGGTCATTTTCTCAAGGTTCGTGCCAATAAGAAGCATCCCGACCTTCTAGACGGGTTTCCCGTGTCTTGGACTCTGAACCCCAACTTCAAAGTTGATTGACGCTTACACAACCTAGCTCCTATTGACCAAGAGGTTTGTAAATTTTTCTCAAGCCTCCCAGTTGCTTTCAATACCGCTTACCTCTTGGCTAATGAGTTTGAGCCAGACTTCTTAAAGAGTTATACTGGTACACTTTTTTCCTCTAACCTTAGCGAGTAATATCTTATTTATGATATGTAAACAATCTTTTTTTGTGTCTTCTTTGCAGATAGAATGTTGGCGCGCTTCAACAAGGAGGAATTGCTGAAACTGGCCACAAAGGCGAATGTGGCCAGTCAAATGCCACTGAAGGCAGTGGTCGCCCCAACTTCCTCTGAGGAGGACGAGGATAGTGCCTCGGGCTTTGTCTTCACCAGGAAGAGAGGGAAGGCATGTGCCATCATCCCAGTACCTTCTCCTTCCCAGGGCTAAGGGGCTTCAAACATTGCTCCTCCTTCGTAGCCCTCCAACGTCCTTCCAACCACACCATGCCATCTCGAAGGGGTGCAGAGAGCTCAAGGAGGAAAGGCCTATTGGACCAGGACGTCGATATCACCTCCTACTTGGAGACTCCCTGCTACGTCCTGAGGATGAGGAAAGGATGGCGGTTCACGGGGGTCACCATCTACTGTAAGAGACCATCAAACAATTTGGGAAAGCCTTGGCCACAAGCTGCTTGGCCGCAAAGAAACTGCGGAGCCAAGAGACCGCTACTGAACAAGAGAAGCAAGATGCTCAATAGAAGATGGCGAGCTTGCAATAAGAGGTTCAGAGCCTTCGAGCCCTCCATCAACAAACCGAGCAACTCCTAGCAGCCAAATCCAAAGAGGTTTCCGAACAAGCGACTCGCCTGGCAAAGCAAAACGATCGACTGTCCAACTTGTAACAAGAGCTTGTCCATAAGGACAAGTTCTTTGTTGACGAGGTCTATAAAGGTGAAGCTGCCCAAGCCCTCTTGGTGGGAATCGAGGTTTCCATCAAGCAAGCCTCCAGCCTCCACCCGAGCTTGGACTTCTCTCAGTTGGGGCCAAGCAAAAGAGTCGTAGACGGACAAATAATAGAGAATTAAACATGATGTAACTATGTACTTGTTGGCACTTTCTTATTTTATTTTTATTATGAACCTGTTTTACCTTACTGCAATCACTTGTTGTATAACAATGCCTTAAATCTTTGCACATGCATGCCCTGATTAGCCTCGAATAGTTCAAGTAGCTTATTGTAATGCGTACACGTCTAAGTACATTAATCAATCAACTCATCTTTAGTGCCAACTCTTCTCGTCATGGGATAACAAGTACAATCAAAGTTTAACGAAACTAACATTTTGTTGGGCCGTTCACCATAGCCTCTACAAGCTAGCGCTCGAAGTGGTGTGTTCAAAGGTATCTTACCTCGAATCCAACAGGTACTGCCTTGCATGGCGCATGCTCGGACGACTGAGCTATGCAACTAAAAAAATCATCCCCACGGGGCGCTTGTACTCAGATGACTGGCAACACCTGAGTTGTCCTACACCAATCATATGATTCACCTGTGCAACCAGCTCATCCCACACAACGTCTATACTCGGGTATCTCTCACACACCGAGCTAGCTCATCTCACCGAGTGACAATTGGATGGCCTATCTATGCAACTTCACTTACCCCACAGACCGCCTAGGCTCGGGTGACCACTTTCACACCGAGCTAGCCCAACTTACGCTGTACTAGTCAAGTGATTTATTAGTGCAACTTTACTCACCCCACAAAGCGCCTAGACTCGGGTGATCACTTTCACACCGAGTTAGCCCGACTTATTCTGTGTTGGTCTGGATGAGGCATCTATGCAACTTTACCTGTAGTGTGACTTCACATGGAAGGTCGATTTATCTGTCGATGATAATTATTTGCTCACATGACCCTTTCTCAGAGAACCTCTCCAAGAAAGGTCGTGGCACCATGCATCACAATCAAACAACAAGACAAAAGAAAGCAACAGTGCATCACAAACAACTTTTTATTAAGTGACCTCGTTAAAATACCCTTTTTCTAGGGAAAAAGAGCGTCACCCTTTAGCATTGTATTGTTCAACAACAAATACCAGATGAATTAACTGAAGTAAAATTTAAGGTTAGCAGCGTTCCATGTCCGAGGAATAGGTCCTCCCTCCAAGATTTCTAACCTGTACGCACCATTTCCGAGCACTTCAACTACGCGAAATGGTCATGTCCACTTCGGAGACAAGTTATTCTCTCCAACTGGTAAGGATGATCTTTCCGCATCACCAAGTCGGTCATCTGGACCTGCCTAGGTCTGACCTTGCTTTTTTGTTTCAACTCGACCCTTCTTTTCAGCGCCTTCGATTTAACACTTGCTTGCTCACGGACCCAATCTAATAGGTCCAAATTCACCTTCCTCCCCACGTTGGACTCTTTAGCAATGAAATTTTGAAAACGAGGAGAGTTCTCCTGGATCTCTACGGGAATCATGGCATTTGTCTCATACACCAAGTTGAACGGTGTTTCTCTGGTGGTGGACTGGGGCGTGGTGTGGTAAGCCCACAGGCTCCGGGGAACCTCCTCCGCCCATGTTCCCTTGGCTTTCTCTAACCTTCTGTTCAAGCCTCTGAGTAAAACTTTGTTGGCCAATTCTACTTGGCCATCCGTCTGAGGGTGCTCCACATAGGCAAATATCTGTTTTATTCCGAGCTCCGAACATAACTTGCCTACCTGCTGACTGGCGAATTGTGTTTCGTTATCCAACACTACATGTCTGGGAACCCCAAAGCAACATACTATGTTCTTCCATACAAAGTGTTGCACCTTGTGGACAGTAATCTGTGCGACCGGCTCAGCTTCAACCCACTTGGTGAAATATTCGATCGCTACCACAAGGTACTTCATACGGTGTATCGCCAAAGGGAAAGGACCTAGAATGTCTATTCCCCAGGTGTGGGATAGCCATGGACTGTAGATCGAGTGTAAATCCTCTGCAGGTGCGTGATGCCAATCAACGTGTTTCTAGCACTGCTCACATCGTTGGGCGTACCTTCCACGATCTTCTTTCATTGTCGGCCAGTAATATCCAACTCGGATGACCTTCAACGCTAGTGCTCGGCCTTCAATATGACTCCCGCAAATTCCTACGTGCAACTCGGTCATCACACGAATGCACTGGTCCCCACTAATGCAAATAAGGGCAGGGTGAGCATATTCATGACGAAACAACTTGCCATCAATCAGCATGTACTTTCCCGAGTTCCTCTTTGTCACTTTTGCCTCTGCAAGCTCACTGGGAAGCAATCCAACGGCTAAATAGCATTGGTAAGGTGTGATCCAAGTATCGGTCGTGCTACCTTGGGAGATAGCCATTACCTTCTCATCCAACACCTCGCATGCCACTACTCGGGGAACTTTCTGTGTTTCTTGGGTCAAGACCGGTGACTCCTTCCTCCCTAGGCGGGTTCCCTTCTGCTTTTCTAGGGGCCCTCAAGGTTTCCTGGATCACCGATCTTTGTCGGTTTCCCTTTCCCGAGTTGGCCAGTTTGGCCAAGAGGTCAGCCCGGGAATTTTGTTCCCTTGGCACATGGACAAGTTCAAACTCAGTGAAAGCTTCTTTTTGCAACATGACATACTTGAGATATGCAGCCAACTATGGGTCCTTCGCCTGATATCTGCCTGTTACCTGTTCGGTAATAAGTAATGAGTCGCTCTTCACCAGCAGATTCTGAGCTCCCAGCTCCTGGGATAGCAGCATCCTTGCTATCAATGCTTCATACTCGGCTTGATTGTTGCTAGCCTTCAACGCGGACTTCAAAGACTGCTCGATCAACAAATCGTTGGGCCCTTCTAGGATAGCCCCGGCTTCGCTGCCTTACTGATTGGAAGAACCATCTACCGACAATATCCATTGAAAATCCCTAGGATCTGGGTGAGGACCCCCAGAAATCATTTCGACAACGAAATCAGCATATACCTATCCTTTAATCCGTCCTCTAGGTTCATAATGGATGTCAAACTCGGACAGCTCTACCGACCACCGCACCATGCGCCCTGCTATGTCAGGGTTCTATAAAACCTTACGGATGGGTAGGTCATTCATCACTATCACAGTGAAACTGTGAAAATAGTGTTGTAATCTCCTAGCCGTGAATACTACCGCCAGCACAACTTTCTCAATCGCTTGGTAATATTCCTCAGGCCCATGTAGCACCTTGATGATGAAATAAATTGGCTTTTGAACCTGGTCCTGGTCCTGCACTATCACTGAGCTAATCGCCTGGTTTGTGATAGAAAAATATAGGCAGAGAGGAACACTTGTCATAGGCTTACCGAGAATGGGAGGGTTGGATAAATACTCCCTCAACTGGACGAAAGCTTCCTCACACTCGAAAGTCCACACAAAGCGATTATTCTTCTTTAGACACTGGAAGTACGGATAACCCTTGTCTCCACTAGCTGATAGGAAACGAGAGATAGTTTACATTCGTCCAGTCAGCTATTGGACTTCTTTGACGGTGGCATGACTCCTCATTTCAATGATGGCGGCACACTTATCAGGGTTAGCTTTTATGCCTCTCTCGGTTAACAAGAATCCGAGGAACTTCCCTGCCTCCACCCCAAACACACATTTTTCGGGGTTCAACGTCAAGTTATACTTGGTTATGGTCGCGAATAGCTCCTCAAGACCTGTCACATGCTGCTTTTTCTCCCTAAAAGTAACAACCATGTCGTCTACATATGCCTGCACATTTTGCCCGAGCAAGGGGGCGAGAATCCTGTCCATCAATCGCTGGTAAGTAGCGCCAACGGTTTTGAGGCCAAAGGGTATGACCTTGTAGCAATAGCTAGCGAGCTCTGTCATGAAAGCAATCTTGTTCTCATCATTAGGGTGCATTCGAATCTGATTGTATCCCGATAAGGCATCCAAGAAACTCAGCAGCCGGCAACCCGAGGCATTGTCCACTAAGGAATCAATGCTCGACAGTGGGTAGGAATCTTTCGGACATGCCTTATTCAGGTCCGTGAAGTCGACGCACATCCTCCATTTGTCGTTGGTCTTTTGACTTAGCACCATATTTTCCAACCATTCAGGGTACTGGATCTCCCTGATATGGTAGGCATTCAACAGCTTCTAGGTCTCCGTCTTGATGATTAAACGTCTTTCTTCATTGAATTTCCTCCTTCTCTACACTACTGGTCGAACCCTGCTATCCATAGTGAGCCTGTGGCATAGGAAATCAGGGTCTATCCCAGACATGTCAACGGAGGACCATGCGAACGCATCCAGGTGCCTGGCTATCACCCCGACTATCTGGTCCTGCAACTCCCGATCTAGTGAGACACCGAGTTTGAACAACTTTCCTTCAATTTCTTGTTCGTAAACATCACCAGCCGACCCTGGTCATTGCTTATGACCTATCTCGACTTATAAGACGTCGACCACCTTTCCGTCATGCGAAATGGAAGCAGAGTTGTCATGCATTTCTGAATTTACATTTACCCCACATAAGGATTTGAGTTTTACAACATTTCTTCCCAGCATAAAAGAGAACATAACAAAATAATGCATCTCAAACTTCATATAACTCACGACCTTTCTTTGATTTGATTTTGTTCCTCTGTCCTTCAATCCTACGATTTTAATAGAAGACTACCCTATCAATAAAGTTTTTGAATAAAGCATTCAAACACAAGTAGTGACTAGTGAGTGACCTGCGAGTGTTCAATTTTTTTTTCTTCATGTTCTTTATCATAAACAATTGTATCAGAGTAAGACATGACTAACATAAGTGGTAAAACACTCTTTCAAGATATTTAATGCATTTATATATTCAAAAGTTGAACTCGATACTGCTTGTTAAGGTGGAACATGTCCACTATCCATATGTTTGGTGGTTATATTTGTTAATTTTGGTATGACTTTTGCAAAGCCAAAACAAAAAGTTTTCCATCTCCCTCTGAGTTTGTTAGATTTTTATGCTTGAAATTCCATCTTGTTTGTATTTTTCTCTTTCTAGAAACATTCTTGAATGTAGTCAAAATTCTTCTAAGCATTAAATACAGATGAATCTAGTATTAGCCAACATCAGAATCAACATTTTGTACCAAATCAAGGACAAAAGCACTTAAAACAAAATCGTCAGCCGTTTAATCCCAAAATCAAACAGAAATTAATCATAAAAACAAAACAACAACAAACACTTGCAAAAATACCATTAATCCAAGAGATCAAATGCGAGAGTCACTGCGCTACACATCAATTAAAAATTAAATAAAAATGAAGCGAAAATAAAAATGAAAAGGAAAATCAATTAAAAACAAAAAAAACCTTACCTAATTATAGTAACAACTTCAAGCCTGCAATACCGCATATTAGATTCAAGTACCTGCGGTTGAGCATCATCAACAATTCAAATTGCAAGAGATGGAGATCGAATGAGAGAGCGAGAAAAGCTTATTGAGATGTGCTTTTGATGCAACTATGCATATGAACGAATTGAACAAACTGAGAGTGAAACCAATTGAACGAGAGATTGAGAACGAGTAAGACGAAACAGAGATCGAGAGAGTGAGAAAGAGCAACGAGATTGAAAGTGAAGGAGAAGAAGAAGGAAGAAGAAAGAAACTCTAGATGGAAGAAGAAAACTAACTGTGAGACATAAGAAGTAAGGGAACTAACTTGTGTGAGACGAAAGAAGAAAACTGTGAGAAGGAAGAAAGAGGTGTCTTAATATTTTTTTAAGAATGATTTTTAAAAAAAATAATGTAACTGTTTCAAATTCTTTTAATGTAAAAACTTAAATGAATAAATAAAAACTACTTCTAATAGTGATTTAATAAATATAATAATAATTTTTTAAAACTAAATTATGTTTATTGATTTTTTTTAGTGAAATAATAATTTTGAAAAATAAAAACTATTTTTATTTTATTTAATCAAAACCTTATTTTTTAGTAAAATTTAAAAAATATAATATATATTAGTTTAAATTTATTTATTGCAGTATTTATTTATTAAGTTATCTTTTAATAACATTTAAAAATATTATTATTTTAAGTTAATATTGTTTGTATTAATATTTATTTATAAAATGTCACAATGTTATGCTTATATTATTTATAGTGACATTTACCTATTAACTTAATGTTGTTTCTAGTAACATTTATATAAATGTTACAATGTTATGTTTGTATTATTTATAGTGATATTTATATTTAAAAATGTTATTATAATATTTAAAATTGATATATTGTAACATTTTAAATAAATGTCACTACACAAATGTTGCTAAAGATAAATGGTGTAGTGACAATTTTTTTTAATAATTATCTCTTCAAACATGAAAAATTATTACAATTTCTATTAGGAGTTTTAACTATAGGAATTAATTATGGGTGTTTAATGTAATTTATTGGTAGTTTAACTTTTTTATTTTTTTTTGAGATTAATGGGTGGAATTATTATATTTTTTAACTATGTTTTTCCGTATTAATTAGTCATGATAATTAGGCTACAATCTAATTTATAAAAAACACCTAATTATTCCTTGATTACTAGATTGATTTATTGATTATTACTAAATTGTAAATTAGAGATCAAAGTCTTGGCCATTAATACAATTTCTATCAATAATTAGTAGAATTCCTAATGTTATAAGTTTTAACTATAGGATTTTATTAAAGAATACAGATACTAGAAAAGGATCATAATATTAATTGGGTGTCTTTTCTAATTATCAGTTGTTTCTCTCTCTATAGAGGAGAATAATTTGGTGTCTTTTCTAATTATCAGTTGTTTCTCTTTATAGAGGTGAATAACTTTTTTTTTTTCTTGTGTGTTATGATTCTAGTATTTAATTATTGATTCTTTTCCTCTTTACTTAAACCTAGAATGAGTGTACTACTTGTATATATTCAGACCATTTGTTTTGATTTGAATAACAAGAAAGAAGAGATATTCATTCCCATATCCTTTGTCTTCAGTTTACTCTTTTGTTCATCTCTGTTCTATTTTGTAATATGGTATCAGAGCTCTGATTAGAGCTCTGGTTGCTACATTTATCTATGGGTGAAGTTGTTGATCCCTCACAAGATCTTTGTTCACCTTACCATGTTAGTTTATCAGATAATTCATCCTTGAATAGAGTTTACTCTCTCATTACACAACAAGAGAGGCAAGTTTTTGGTGATCAATCCAAGGCAATGATTGCTACTAGCAAAGGAGGTTATAATAACAATGCTACGATCTATGGCGTGGGTGGTGGATATGGAAGAGGAAGCTATGGAAGAGGATATACTTCCAAAATTTGTAGTTATTGTGGAAAGACAGGGCATACCATTGATACATGCTATAAAAAGCGTGGTTTTCCACCTTATTTCAAATTTAAAAATCAGAACCATCATCAAAGTCATGCAGCCTTTCACAATACAAATTTTAACAATAACGAGCAGAATCATAAAGGTTCAAAGTCAGAAGTGGAGTCTCAACAAATTGGTTTTACTCCTGAGCAGTATGAAACATTGTTAGCTCTTTTACAACAGGTCAAATCTAGTGACAATGTTTCTAGTCAAGTCTCTGTTATTCCTTCCAACATGACAACACAAACTGGTAATAACTCTATTTCTTCTTCTAGTTCTTGGATTATTGATAGTGGTGCTACTGATCACATTTGTTCATCCTTAACTTACTTCACTTCGTATCATCAAATTGATCCTATTTATGTCAAATTACCAAATGGAAATCAAGTCATTGCCAATTATTCTGGAAGTGTTTTTCTCAATCAAAATCATGTCATAAACAATGTTTTGTATATTCCTTGCTTCACTTTTAATCTTCTTTCAGTAACAAAATTGGTTGATAGACTATCTTGTGTTCTTACCTTTGATTCTAATGGTTGTCACATTCAAGACAAAAACTCCTTGAAAATAATTGGTTCTGCTAAGATGCAAGATAGACTTTATATACTCAGGATTCCATCTTACCAAAAATTTCAAATTAAACCCCTTGAATCTACACATATCATCAATACTGTTAATGTCAGTGCTAGTGATCTAGAAACCCTTTGGCATTTTCGATTAGGTCATATTTCAAATAAATGTATTGATGTTATCAAGAATAAATTTCCTTTTGTTAAATATAACAAATCTTTTGTTTGTGATGTTTGTCATTTTGCAAAGCAAAAAAGACTTTCTTTTCCTATTAGTACATCTAAATCGAAAAAATGTTTTGATTTGATTCATGTAGATATTTGGGGACCATACTCAATACCATCAATTCATGGCCATAAATATTTCTTGACCATAGTTGATGACTATTCGAGGTACACATGGATTTTTTTTTTGAAACAAAAATCTGAAGTTGTTAAGGTTTTGGAACATTTTGTTATTTTTGTTCAAACACAGTTTGAGACAACAATACAAATAATAAGAAGTGATAATGGAACTTTGTCATGACTAATTTTTTTGTCAGTAAGGGAATAATACATCAAACATCATGTGTCAATACTCCACAACGAAATAGTATAGTTGAAAGGAAACATGGTCATTTATTAGTCATGATACACTAGTGCAAAAAGGCTCATTTACGATAATACATTCACAGTGCTTCTACTGCCCAACATTGTCCATCAAAACGCGATGGCATTTTCGAAATTAAAGCGAGTCTAAAATGACGGCTATGAGTTAAAGCCTCGTTTTAGACCAAAACGCTTGGTCTACAAAGGCGGCTATGAGTGGTAGCCGCCGTCGCCTTTGTATACCAAGTGTTTTGGTCTAAAATGGCGGATTTACCTCAGAGCCATCGTTTTACACTCATTTTATTACCCTAATTCGTAGCGCGTCACTTACGCTTTCATATTTTCTTTGTCTTCCTTCTTTGCTTCGTGCTCTCTCTGCTTTTTCTTTATCTTCGAGCTCTTTGCTATTGTGTAAGTTTCTTTCATTCAGTCACCATTGCTTATTTGTCTCTCTTTTTTGTTTCTTTTATTCGTTTTTTTCCTCCATTGTTGGTGAAGGTTTTTATTGCATATTGTTTCATTGCCTTCCACCACCATTGTCTTCATTGGTTGTTTTCTGTGCTACCATTGATTCTTCGCCGCTGCTCTTCACCATCATCGTTACTGAGATTAGGACACCATGTTTGCTGAGATTACGGAGGGTATAAAACAACGACTTTTACCATAGTTGTCGTTTTAGACTTAATGTAACACGACAGCTAAATAGCCACATTCTTTACTTGAAGAGAATAGACTATGCGATAAAAAAAACTGTTAGAAAGCCGTCGTTTTCAGGCTCAAATGACCGACACTTTTCATCTTTTCAGCACCAGTGATAACTAAGCTCCAATTTATTTTCGTAAACATGTGTATGCATTTGTTTCGTTTCCCGTTTGTAGAGGAGAGAAAAGTTAAAGTTTATAAATATTTAAAAATTTAATTACATTTTAGAAATATAAATCTATATAAATTTGATTTATTTATTTTTTCAACTTAAAAATATTTTATCTTTTTTATTACTATTGCTATTATTAATATTAATTATTCACTATATTTTTAATATGAGCTTTCAGTTTTGGATACCTGTTGATTATTAATTCAGATTTTATTAGCCTTAAATGTTTGTTATTAATTCTGATTTTATTACCCTTAAACTATTTACCGTTATTATTGCATTAATGGTCAGTTTACAGGGCGATTAGTATTCCTAATTTATAGCTTCCAGTAATTGTAATTTTATTATATATTATTGAAGTAAATCAACATCAATGAATCAGTTCAGCAATTTTGCAATTTCTGTTATTTCCTTCAATTAGTTTCTACAACTGGTATCAGAGCCAGTTTGTTATCAAGAACTCTACCCAATTATCAGTCTTTATCCTTGATGGAAAAAATTACAATCGGTGGTGTGTGCAGATGAGAGTTTTGTTTGATTATCATAAGTTATGGGATGTCGTTCAGAGTGGAGTGTTTGCATTAGCTGATAATGCAACTGAGGCGTAATGTAATCGTGACCAGAAGAAGAAGGACAAGAAGGCTTTGTATCTCATCCATCAAGGGATGAATGACAAGACATTTGAGCAGATAAAAGGAGCAACAACTGCAAGTAGGCTTGAATCATTTTGTCAACCAAATATAAAGGTGATGACAAGAGCAAGAGGGTGCGTCTTCAAACCCTAATACGCCAATATGAACTGATGTAGATGGAAACAGCAGATACTGTTGATGTCTATATAAATAAAGTTCTTGCCTTGACAAATCAGATGAAGACCAATGGTGAAACACATTCGGAGCAGGCAAAGGTGGAGAAGATTTTGAGATCTTTAACTCCCAGATTTGAACATGTTGTTGCCACAATTGAAGAGGCCAATGACATTTCAACAATGACAGTAAGGTTATTATCTGGTTCCCTACAAGCGCATGAGCAGCGGATGAATGACAATAGGATTGGAAAACCAATTGAATAGGCTTTACAAGCTCAAGCCTCAATTGGTAACTCCTATCATAAACACGGTAGGTCACGAGGCAAAGGACGAGGACGTGGTGGTAGCTATTCCAGCAAAGGTCGTGATGGCCAGAATCATGGAGGCGCTGAGCAAAACAACATTGGTTCCAATCACAATCCAAGTTCAAATAACTCTTGGCGCGGAGGACAAGGAGGCATGTATAATAAATCAAATGTGGAGTGTTATAATTGCCATAAACGCGACCATTATGCAAATGAGTGCAGATCAAAAGGTGATAATCATGCTGCCAATTGTGCTCAAGAAGATAGTAATCACGAACAAGATGAAGAGGGTCACGTAGTACTAATGGCAGCCACATCAAATGAAACTCCAAACATTCATACTTAGTATTTGGATACAGGTTGCACTAATCATATGTGTGGTTAGAAAGAGCTGTTTGCATATTTGGATTACTCATTTCGCACAAAAGTGAAATTCGGTGATGGCAGGTTCGTTCCGATGACTGGAAAAGGGCGAATTCTTATCACATTGAAGAATGGTGATCACAAGTACATTTATGATGTTTTCTATGTACCTGATATGAAAAGTAATCTGTTGAGTATGGAACAGTTGGTCGAAAAGGGTTACGTGATGCACATAGTTGAAAATCAATTCTCAACTTTTGATAAAAAAAGGTAGTTTGATTCTTAAAACCTTTTTATCAAAAAATTGCATGTTTTCAGTAGATTTTCATATGGGTGATTTCAAGTGCTTGAATGCAATAGTGAATGATGAATTGTGGTTGTGGCATTTACGCTTTGAGCACTTAAATTTTCAGAGTTAACGAAATTTAGTGAATGGTTTACCCCATATTCATCACCCTGATCAATTGTGTGAGGCTTGCATTTTTGGAAAGAATCACAGGATACCATTTGTTAAAGAGCCTTGGTGTGCGAAATTTCCTTTGGAGTTTGTGGCCCGATGAACATATCATCAATTGGAGGTAATAAGTATTTTTTAACCTTTATTGATGATTTTTCTAGGAAAACCAGGTTGGATGATAAGGTAGAGAAAACCATTTTCATTGGATATAAGCATGGAGGATACAAACTGTACAATCCAATGACAAAGAAGGTGATTGTCAGTCGTGATGTTACATTTGTCGAAGATGAGGAATGGCAATGGAATGCAACAGCTGAAATGGATTCGAAAAAATGATATATTTACGTTTTGAACGATGATGTGGAAGATGGAGTCACTCTTGAAGCACTTGTAGTTCAACTTGAAGCTGTAATTCAACCTGAAGTTGTAATTCAACATGAAATTGCAACTCCAATTGCAACTATGATGGAGCGACCAAGAAGGCAGCAACGACAACCTGTACACCTTCAAGATTGCGAAGTAAATCTTGATGATGAAATTGACGACAAAGGAGATTTAGTTTATGGAAACCAAGTAGAGGATGCTCAAGCCCATGAAGCCCAAGCCCAACAAAGGGCCCAAGCCCAACAAGGGGCCCAAACCCAACAAATCACTAGGAGCATGGCAAGAGCTTTGGGACAAGAGTATCAAAAGATGGCTCTTCTAATTTCTTTTGTAGAGTAGGGGTGTGGATGTAATAAATAGGTGTGTATGTAGTAAGGGATGCTAGGGGGAGTGTAGATAGGAGTTAGGAGGTGCCAAACTAGGAAGGAAAGTCACACTTCCTTCATGCACTAGTTGGCGCCGAATTTGAGTCTCATTTGAGGCACATTTGGCTTTGCATTTCAACACCTTATAGGCTATAAATAAAGGTGTTGCCCTTGTACAATTCAGATTTGGAATTTAGAAGTAGAGAGACTATACTCAAATTTAGAGAGAAATTGTGAGTCTTGTGTCTTCTTCTTCCTTTGCCTTATCTTGTGTGCCAATGGAGAGCTTCAAGTGGCGGCATTCCATCACTTATCTTGGGACAAGGCTCCAAGTGGCGTGACTGAACTTCCAAAGTCTCAAACCCAGCAAGCTTCATTCCATAAGTGTTCCTTCCTTCATTTCTTTCATTTTATTCGGTAGTTTCCATGTTTAAGTGATTTCCATTCATTTCCACCGATTGAAATGGTGTTTTCCAGCTTTGTTTTCATTTTCTGTTCGGTGCAGTAGCTGTATATTTCAATTCTGTCCAGCTTTCAATTCTTGTTCTTCATTCCTTGTTGTTTGATTCCATTTGACAATATATGGACTTCCATATGAGCTTTGGTTTGGTGCAAAGTCTTGGTGAGTTCTTGAATTAGAACATTGATCCAATTCTAAGTAAAGTGCCATTTCATGACCAACTCAAGTTGCTCCTAAGAATGTCAAAGAATCATGTATTCTTGTTATTGCATTCACATCATGTGGTATCTAGAGTCTAGGCTTGTTTCTTGCTTAAATTTTGAGTTGTATTGCACTTTACTTTCAAGAGCTCTTTAATTCAAGTTGTTTACCATTCTGTTTTAGGATTTATTTTGAGTTTTCTTGCTATTTTTCTTTTGTTACACCAAGTGTTTGTGAAAAGGATTATGGCACTCATTGTTCATATGAGTATGGCTGCTATTTTGGAATGGCACTCTCCTTCCTAGAGCTGACCTTAAGCTTCCTTTCACTTGTTATATCTTGTGATATGTCTTTTAATTTTGTAATCATGTCAAGTTTTGTCTTAGTCATGTTATTCCATAATTGTCATTACTTCTTGTAGTACTTTTATTGCTTTGATTGTTTCTTGCTTTGGTTTACTTTCTGTTTTTTTTGAGTTTATTGCTTGATCCTTTGTGCATTTTCATTTTTAGATTTGAGTTCATGCTTGTATTCTCATTCTATACAAGTTCCTTTACATAATTTCCATTATGTCTTTGCTAGTTCATCATACTGTTTTTCATTCCTAAATAGGCTCCTCTGTTTTCTTACAAACGTGCTACTGTTTTCAATGTACTGCAATTAATTGGCTCACTGAAAATTTGTGAAAATTTGGATTTACATTCTTCAAAGTGTTACAAAAGCATAGCAAAAAGAAGTATTCAAAAATTCCAAGTACACAAAAAATGATAAATAAAATACGAAAAGTGTACAATACCGCCGAAAAGAATACGGTAATTGGGCAGCAATTTTGAAAAATTTATTTCTCTCAATTGGCTTACTGTTTTTACCTCATTCCAGTGCCATTTTTTATTTAAGACATTGAAGTTTCTGTGGTTAATTTTTCACATTCCAGTTCGCTTTCAATCATTCCAGTTAAATCTGTAAACATAGCACAGTTTGCATTTAAATTTTTTTTTCCAGTAGCTGTTTTCTGTTTTTCTTCAATCTACTCTAGCACTTTTCTTTAGGACTCTTTTGGTGTGCCTTCTTTATTCATTGAGTTCCTTATTTTCTTGCTTGTTTTTCATTCATATTCTTTTACAGTTTGTCATACATTGCTTTCTGTTTTTGGTTTAGCTTTTCTTGTTTATACCTTTTCTTGCTTGTCTTTTTTGTTCTTCTAAAAGTTTTGTGGAGACTTGTTCTTAAGTAAGTTGGTTTGCTGTGACATTGTTTCATTTGAAGCTCATCCATTCCACAAGAAAGGCTTGGTTGAGGACATAATACTTTCTTGGGCATTTTTCCAGCAACCTATATCTCACTTTATTTGTCTAACAAGTTTCTTTCACTGTTTGTTTCTGTTTTTTTTGTATTTTTTTATCATGGCTCATTTTTCTAGTGGAGAATCCTCCAAACCTTGCTCACCTCAAAAGGCAGCCCTTTTTGAAGACTTAAAGAATGCCAAGCAATCCAATGCTCACTATCTTGATGTGATAAGACAAATGGAGGCAAGGCTCCAAAGTTTGGAGTTAAGCCGTGAGAAATCCATCAAAACCGGGAGAGAAGACCTCCTCCTCCTCTTCGGCATTCTTCAAGACATTCCCATTCTTCTCATGGTTATTATGAAGACAATGCACGGCCAAGGCATCATCACCATGAAGAGAGGCGCCAACATGTGGCTGGCCCTTGTTCTCCTAATGTAAAACTTCCTAGTTTTAGTGGTGAAAGTGATCCCAATGTATACATAGGATGGGAGGCTAAGGTTGACCAAATTTTTGATGTAAATGGGGTTAGAGATGAGCATAGGGTTAGATTAGCTTCTTTAGAATTTTTGGACTATGCCATGCAATGGTGGCATCAATATCTCATGGACATTGACCTAAACAAGAGGCCGCCCGTGGTCTCTTGGAACGATTTGAAAGCATGTTTACGCGCTAGATTCGTACCCCCACACTTTAGGAAAGACCTAATGTTGAAACTCCAACGGTTTCATCAAGGCACGCTAAGTGTGGATGATTACTTTAAACAACTAGACACGCTTTTAATTCGAATTAATATGGATGAGAGTGAGGAAGCTAAGATAGCTAGGTTTGTGAGTGGCCTTCGAAGGGACATTCAAGACGTGGTAGAGTTACAAGAATATTCTTCTTTGGAAAATGTGGTGCACCTTGCTAGTAAAATTGAAAATCAACTTGCAAGGAAAAATGCTTTCAAAAATTCTTCTAAGGATAACTACTACCACTCTTCTTGGAAAAATAAAAATAACTCTTTTTCAAATATCCCTTCTAAGGACTCTACTTTCAAACCTAGAGAGTCTAAGCCTTCCACTTCCAATTCTAGGCCTAAATCACCACCTAAATCGTCTAGTAAGAAGTGTTTTAAATGCTTAAGCTATGGACATATTGCTTCTAATTGCCCTACTAAACGAACTATGTATATGCATGATGGGGTAGGTGGTAGTGAGCATGAGTCTGAATCTTCTAGACATTCCTCACCTTCTAGATCCCCAAGTGAGAGTGAGAGTGAAAGCCCACATGAGGGTAACCTATTAGTAATAAAACGCATGCTTGGACAAGTTTTGAAACCTTTTGATGAAACTCAAAGAGAAAATATTTTTCATTCAAGGTGTCTTATTAGTGATAGGGTATGCTCTTTAATTGTGGATGGGGGGAGTTGTGCTAATGTGGCAAGCACAAGAGTGGTAGACAAACTTGGATTGCCTACCATCTCTCATGCCAAGCCCTACAAGTTACAATGGTTGAGTGAGGTGGGTGAGTTAGTGGTGAACAAGCAAGTCCTCATTACATTTTCCATTGGTAAATATAAAGATGAGGTCTTGTGTGATGTTGTTCCAATGGAAGCTACTCATATATTTTTAGGTAGGCCATGGCAATTTGATAGAAAAAAATTTCATGATGGCTTTACCAACAAAATTTCTTTTAACTTCCATGGGCACAAAGTCATTCTTAAGTCTCTCTCTCCAAAGGAAGTGCATGGAGGACCAAGTCAAAATGAGAGAAAAGAGAGAGAAAGAAAATGATAAACAAAGTTCCAAGAGAAGCCTTCTCATATCTACCCAACAAGTTAAAAAGGTAATAGTTACTCACAAGCCTATTTTTTTAGCTATTCCTATACCTATTGAATGTGAGTCGGCTAAGGATAGTCCCACATGTTTGGACCATTTGGTAAAGGAATATGAAGATGTGTTTCAAGATCCTCCTAAAGGCTTACCACCTCTAAGAGGGACTGAACACCAAATAGACTTCATGCCCGGGGTTTCTTTACCAAATCACCTTGCATATAGGACCAATCCCCAAGAGGCCAAAGAAATTCAACAACAAGTTGAGGATTTATTAGCTAAGGGGTGGGTACAAGATAGCATGAGCCCATGTGCTATGCCTGTCATACTTGTCCCAAAAAAAGATGGGACATGGAGGATGTGTACGGATTGTCACGCTATAAATAACATTACCATCAAATATAGGCATCCCATTCCTAGGTTAGATGACTTGTTGGATGAATTACATGGGTCTAAAATATTTTCCAAAATTGATCTTAAGAGTGGTTACAATCAAATTCGAATTAAACATGGTGATGAATGGAAAACCGCTTTTAAGACCAAATTTGGTTTATATGAGTGGTTGGTCATGCCTTTTGGCTTGACTAATGCTCCTAGTACCTTCATGCGACTCATGCATCATGTATTGAGAGCATTCATTGGCAAGTTTGTTGTGGTTTACTTTGATGATATTCTTATATATAGCTTGTCTTTAGAAGATCATGAGTCACATGTTAGACAAGTATTAGAAACCCTTAGGAAGGAGAAATTGTATGCTAATCATGCTAAATGTTTCTTTGCATTAGATCATATAGACTTCCTAGGGTTTGTGGTAAGTCATAAAGGGGTGCATGTAGATCAAACAAAAGTTGCAGCAATTCAACATTGGCCTACACCCACCAATGTCAATGAAGTACGAAGTTTTCATGGACTTGCTAGTTTTTATAGGCGGTTTGTGAAAGACTTTAGTACAATTGCCGCACCTTTAAATGCCATAGTAAAGAAGGATGTGGTTTTTAAGTGGGGACAAGAGCAAGAAAACGCTTTTCAAACTTTGAAGGATAAATTAACTAAAGCCCCCATTTTAGCTCTTCCTAACTTTGCTAAGACATTTGAAATAGAGTGTGATGCCTCTAATATAGGCATTGGGGCCGTTCTCCTTCAAGAAGGACACCCCATAGCTTATTTTAGTGAGAAACTCAAAGGGGGTCATCTCAATTACTCCACTTATGATAAAGAACTTTATGCTCTTGTTCGAGCTTTGCAAAATTGGCAACATTATCTTTTTCCAAAGGAATTTGTGATCCAAGTGATCATGAGTCCCTTAAATATTTGAAAAGCCAAAGCAAGCTTAATAAGAGACATGCTAAGTGGGTGGAGTTTATTGAGCAATTTCCTTATGTGATCAAACATAAACAAGGTAAAATTAATGTGGTTGTCGATGCTCTTTCAAGAAGATATACCTTGTTAAATGTTTTGAATGTTCAATATTTAGGATTTGATCACATAAAGGAACTTTATCATGATGACTTAGATTTCTCTCTAATCTATCAAGAGTGTTCCAAGGGAGGTCACAAAGAATTTTTCTTACATAATGGTTTTCTTTTCAAAGGAAAAAGACTTTGTGTTCCCCAAGGATCCATAAGACAATCTCTTGTTAGAGAGGCTCATGAGGGTGGGCTTATGGGACATTTTGGGGTAGCTAAGACTTTAGAAACATTGCATGAACATTTCTTTTGGCCTCACATGCGCAAATCCGTACATACCTTCTGTGATAAATGTATAGCATGTAGGAAGGCTAAATCCAAGGTCCAACCCCATGGTTTATATACCCCTCTTCCTATCCCTACAATGCCTTGGGTTGATATTTCTATGGATTTTATCTTAGGACTGCCCAAGACATCGAAGGGTAAGGATTCCATCTTTGTGGTAGTGGACCGTTTTTCTAAAATGGCTCATTTTATTCCATGCCACAAAGTTGATGATGCATGCCATATTGCAAATCTCTTCTTCAAGGAAGTTGTTCGTTTACATGGACTTCCTAGAAGTATAGTATCCGATAGGGATTCTAACAAGATTGCGAAGTAAATCTTGATGATGAAATTGACGACAAAGGAGATTTGGTTCACTTTGCTTTTCTTGTAGATTCAAAACCCGTGAGACTTGCAGATGCCATTCAACACCCCAAATGGCAAGAGGCTATGAATGAAGAATTGATGGCGATTGAGAAAAACAATACATGGCTGCTCACTGATCTTCCAAAAAGACACAAAGCAATTGATGTGAAGTGGGTGTACAAGATTAAAGTGAAACCAAATGGTGAGATTGATAGATATAAGGCAAGATTAGTGGCAAAGGGATTTGAGCAAAAAGAAGGCTATGATTTCGAAGAAATATTTTCTCCTGTAGCAAAGAAATATTGTTTTATGTTCAGAAAGACTATTTGCTTATGACCATCAAAGAAACAGTCAATTATTGCATTATCTACTTGTGAAGCTGAGTATGTAACAGTAGCAGCAAGTGCTTGTCAATCAGTTTGGCTCAGCAATATCATGACTCAAATTGGTTTTAATCTAGATGTTCCAATTAAGATTTATGTTGACAATGTCTCTGCAATTAATCTTGCAAAGAATTCGATTTTCATCAAAGAAGTAAACACATTGATATTCGATATCAATTCCTGCGAGACCAAGTTGGGAAGAACATGATCAAATTGGAATATTGCAGGTCAGAAGATCAGATTGCAAATATTCTCACTAAGCCATTGAAGATCGATGCTTTCATCAAGTTAAGAGATATGTTGGACATGAAGGTTGTTCCAAATCAGAATTAAGGGGAGGATGTTGGTTATTAATTCATATTTTATTAGCCTTAAATGTATGTTGGTTATTAATTCTGATTTTATTACCCGTAAACTATTTACCGTTAGTATTGCATTAATGGTCAGTTTACAAGACGGTTAATATTCCTATTTTATAGCTTCCAGTAATTATAATTTTATTATATATTATTGAAGTAAATCAAAATGAATGAATCAGTTTAGCAGTTTTGCAATTTCTGTTATTTTCTTCAATTAGTTTCTACCATACCGATATTAACTTTTCGACTCAGAAAATGTAAAAAAACATTATATTTTATATACTAAAACTTGTAAAAGTTATAAGTATTTAATTCATTATTAATATATTAAGTGTTAGTTTTATTTTCTTTTATTTTTATAATTACTTGAATTATAGTTTTAAATTATTTTATTTCATTTTCATAATTTTTTTTAAATAAATATAATATATATATATATATACATAAATAATATATATATATATTATTTTTATGATTTAAATTTATAAATAAAATAATTATTTTATAAATAAATAAAAGTTATTTATTTTTTATATTTTAAATATTTTAAAATATTCAATTTGGTTACCACGGAAGGGGGTCATACTAAACCTTTTCAAGAAGTGAGAACAAAATTATATTTTATCTAAAACATATTAGGACTAAAATGGTCATCAAACCTAAATACAAATCCTAAATTATTTGATGTACTATTAGAATAAACATTTTAAATAATTAAAATTTCTAGATTATTTAAAATTATAATTAAATATAAATTTTAATTTTTTTTAATTGTTTACTTAAATTAAAATATGAAATAAATAAATCCTTAAATTATTTATATAAATTTTAAATTATTTAATTATATGAACTTCTGAAATAAATAAAATTTTTAAATTATTCAAAATCCTTTACTATTGCAAAAGAAATAAATAAAAAAATTATTGTTTACCCTTTCATGCATGCATTCATTGGAAACAAATTCCTTCTTACAGGTTTCTTCAAATTTATATATATATATATATATATATATATATATATATATATATATATATATATATAAATGTCATATTGACATTTAAATCTCCAAGTCAACATTAAGCTCAACAATCATAACTAATAAAATCTTTATAAATATGCGTTTTACCACTAGAGAGAATACATTATTATTATCAATACTTTCTCTCTAAATAAAGTATCTTAGTAAAGGAATGATTACTAATGTGATAAGAAAAAGATTGAGGATCACAACTTGATTTTCTAATAAAAATAAGAACACTCCAAGAAAACGAAGAACTACACTCTTCTAAAATTACTCTAAATTTCATGTGCTAAAAGTTCTAACTAAAGTTAACATGTGCTATCCATATATATCGATGTGGGAAAGAGTGACCAAATACTTCTCTTTTTCACCCTCATATATAAAAAAAAAAACTTATTATATATATATATATATATATATATATATAATCAAATTTCTTTTATTTCTAAACTCTTGAAAACACCCTTCTCATTATTTTTATCTACTTTTTTTATTAATATTCTTTCAAAATTTTACTGATGTGAAGTCTTCTTATCATAATTACGTAATTTTTTTCTCACTTTTAATTATTCGATAAAGCATAATAATATTACAAAATAATAAATAACTAAAGCACTCTACCGTTTTCAACATATTAGAATAAGTTAAATGTGTTGTTTTTTTTAAGATATTTTTTTTATAAACAAAAGACCAAGTTCTCCTTTCCTACTCCTAAAATTTAGGAGTATTTATAAATTTAATTTAAAATTATTTTTATATTATTTTTTATTAATAATGAATGAATTAAATGAAATGAAACATGGGATGTTGAATCTGTGCAAACAAAACAAAACAGACATAATTTATAGGCACACTATGCATCTTAAGTGAGATTTAGCCGTACAATACCAAAATAATTTTTATTCTTATCTAACAAATGGATTTTAAGGGTTTTGCATTTAAGAACATTTTATTTCAAAATTAATTTTTTTTACTCAATGTGTATACACTATTTGTTTACTCAAGTGCATGCGTTTTCAAAGTAACTTGATTTCGGTTAAAACTAAATTTGTAAGTTTTAGTATTGAGAAACGTAGTCCTACATGTAAAAACTTGTGGACTTGATTCTTTGGGCAAATGTCAAACGTTGAAAATTAGCATCCAACGAAGAAAACCCAATTTAATGCATCATTCTTACTTCAAGCATTAGTCCTCTTTTATTGATTGATAAGTTATGTCTAAGCATTTATAAATGTGTTGGTATGCTTGACCTTGGATTTAGACAACCTTCACTTCCCCTTTGTTTTTCATTTAATAATAGTTAGGCACTAGAAAATTTAAAGATATATATTGCTTGCATGAGCACAAATGAAGTAGATACAAGTTTTGATCATCCCATTTTTATAAAATATAATTTTATTTCTAAAGATGAATTTAATTTTTTAATTATACATATATACATATTAAAAAATATATCTTTTAAAAAGTTGTCATTAATTACAAAATAGAATTAATATAATCATTTAAATCCTTCATTTTAAATATAAAGTTATAATTTATAGATTTTTATTATAAATATTTCAATAATTGGTGTAGAAAGGTTAAAAGACGACGTCTATTTTCAATTTAAAACAAGTGGCTTTCTAGCTGCATTTGATATACATGTAGTCTTAAATCTAACATATACGAAGGCGGCTATTTAGCCTCATTCTTAAATGCGATTTATAAATGCGGCTATGGTAAATAGTAACATTCTTATATGCTTCTGAATGATTTTTAAAAGGGAGGAGTAATGCATTGAAGAATGCGGCTATTTACCATAGCCAACCTTATAAATCTTTGTGTTGGATATAAGAATGTGGCTATGGTAAATAGTCGTCGTTGTATATGGTTATTTTTTTTAGTACATTTTGTTCAATGCTAATTCACATATAAATGGACATGTTCAATTATAACTTAGCCAGACAAATACATAAATTCAGAGAATTAAATTATATATATTGATAAAAATGTATTACAAACACTAATAATATATCTCTATCTATCTATCTATCTAATTCCTACATTATTCATCATCTATCCTAGAGTTATAAAAATTTAGGAAATATGTGGACCAAGAATGTCTCACATATGTTATGGCTTCCAAAGACATTGGTTGCTTATCTGTGAAAAACTGTATTACAAAATAAGGTTCACATAAATTAGTGTTAAGATATATATATGTTAAAGAATTATAAAAATAATTTACCATCATGTTACCTCATCCCAATCACTTTTAAGGCCTAGTCTTACAATGGTAACCATCCATTGCATAATGTAATAGCCACATTCATAGCTTCCTGGTTGTCTATTACACTATAATTCAATAAAAAGTAAAAATTAATATTGATAAACAATGAAAAGAGAAAGACAAAAGTTACAAACCTATAGTGTCATCCAGTTCAGATTTTGAAAATTTGCATTGGATCGACCTTTTAGGATGTTATATCCACGTCATGAACTGATTAATACAAAACCCACGTTAATAGATGCTTAATTAGTAACATACAAAGTTAAGTTTATAGTGTACTTACTTATGAATGATATTCTTCATATGTGTGGATATCTTCTTGTGTAGGGAACAACACCACACAACAGTCTTATCAACCGTTGATAAGACAAGTAAATGTCAATGACCCCTATATCATCAATGAAAAGAGTTAGTAAATATTTAAAATATGAAATAGTAATAATTGACAACTTATAATTAAACTTACTCATTAATATAAGGGCATAAATAAATTTGTTTTCTCTTTTTTTTCCAGGGTCTTAGTGATGTATGATTGGGTTTTAGTTTTCTTTGTTCCAGTAGGATTAGTATATGAGGGATCTAAGAATCCATACACATCTTCCTTCCCCTCAGTGATAGAAACTCCATTAAAAAACTTACAAGTTATTAGTTAAAGCATAATCAATAATAATTTAACATAAAGTAAATTGAAATATAGGTAAAAATACTTACATCATAAGAAATTGAATTATATTTATATTGAGTTCCTAATCCCCAACTACAAATTCTAACAAATTTGACATGTATATGTATAGTGGCATGTGAATGTTTATTTAAAAAAACGTATCATCCCATGGAACTTCCAAAGGGTCTCGACCAATCTCTCTAGCAGCTACAACTAAATAAGCTATAGGATCGTCCATCGAAACCTCATGCTTCTTTTTCGGACTTTGTTTCCGACAAGGTTTTTACAAAATAAAGAACATTTGTATTAAATGAGATGTAATATATAAATATAAATTAATATAATGAAATGAAATTATTACCAGAGGTTCTGGTATAATTCGAATGAGGTGTTTAGGTTAGACTATGAATGTCTGAAATGCATCAGCCACAGTTGTTACCTCATTTGAAGGTAGTGGAACACGAGCATCAACTACTCATACTCTTTCAACTGTTACCTTCGCCACATCAAGGGAGAGAGGAATGTTATGTAAGGTGTGGCCCCTTGATAGACTTTTCCAATGGCCACCACTTGAGGAAGCATGTCACCCTCTACCAATAGCTCACATTGGCTCGTCTGGCCAATGATATCCTCCCGTGATGTTGCAGGAGCCGCACAAATCCCCTTTGTGCTCTTGGGAGAGGGACTAACAAGCGCCTCAACCGACTCAGCATAAACTTGTTGTGATAGAAACTCCCGTTGCAACTCTAATTGCATCTGATCAGTCTCCTTTCTCATCTCCTCCATTAATTCTTGATGTGTCTTACTCGTCAATTCTTCTTTGGTCTCAGTGGTGGGGGAGGAGGATGAGTGTCGTGGTGCAGCTCCAAAATATAGTTTAATTTTAACCCCTTTTCCAGCTGCATGAACACGACCATAATGCTCAGTTCATTCAATTGCTTCAACCAGGATATCGTGACGACCTTCAGGGACAAAATTACCTTGGGAGCTTTCCTTAACCAAGGAATCCTGCAAGAGACCAAAATCATGTTTTTAATATAATTAATGTTTTAAAATAAATACAAAAGAGGATAAAAATAACTTACAATTTTTTCTAAGACTATCTACGATTGCTCAGAACTAAATGCACCCGACTTTTTAATTAGGGCCATCTTCCATTTTACATGGCGCAAAGGTGGTGATGGAAGAGAAGTGACTCCTGTATCAATCTCAGACCCAATCCTCTGTCTGGATTGCTCCTTTTCCACCATCAGTGATTGCTCAAGGTTTCAATACCCCGAACAAGACAATACGTGTGAGGTTACATTCTTTAAAGCTATCTCTAGAGCTTTCTTCCTAAGATCCTATCATAAATTAAATAAACAAAGTGAATTAAATAATATTAAGTTATTAATGTTATATAAATAAAAATAGTTAAGTAACTTCACTTACCTTTCAAGTTTCACATTCACGGCTTTGAACAAAAAGACGCCATGTCTCTTCATCAATATGTTTGTACTTTAAACAATGATTTTTGCCATTAAGTTTGCCAAATATATATTTCGTTGTCAGTGTTGACTTAAACTAACGGAATTTAAGTCAAATATTAGATATAATATTTGATCGAAGAGATTCCAGTTAGAGATTTTTATGTTTGAACTAGTTATATTTTTTTACATCTATAGTTTTTTTTTTAAAAAGACAGCAATTTTGTGCGAATTATAAGACACTATTATAGGCTGGCTATACTTTTTTACGGTTGTTTCTGTGAAAAATTATTAATCATATTTTTCTACCATGAGTTTACTATAACTGAAGTAACATCTATGCAATTTTTTTGAAAAGAGAACTACATATATTTATATACACACACAATATAATATATATATATATATATATATATATCCAAATTATTCAATGAATCTTATTTCTCTTTCATCCTTAGCAGATTTGATAAAAAAAATCTTCGAGGAAAAGATCTACAAATAAAACTATATGTAAATATTTTCTTTATATTTTTTTATAGTGTATCTGGGATATGTAAAATAGAGATAAAAGAAATAAGAAAAAATATGATAGTATACATTATATTTATAAATAAAGTAAAGTTATGAATGTGAATGAATAGAAATAAGAAAAAGGAGTGGAAAAGTTTCTCGTAACTTTTTAGATGGGTGAAAAGGATAGTAAAAAAAGAAATAAATCAATTACATTAAAACATTTTATATTAATTAAAAATAATTTAACCCAAAATAAATTCTATTATTTTTATTAAAATGATTTATTTATTATTATTTTATATTTTTTATGTCATGAAAACATTTAATCTTTTAAGAACATAAAAGAGAAAAATGTAAAACCGAGATAATCTCCTCACCTTTTCTTGCCTGGCAGAAAATACTTTTAGGTTAAAGAAAATATATAAAAAAAAATTTCTTATTTCATCTCTCAAACAAATGATGAAATTTGACATTTCTATTTTTATTTACTTTTCTTAATAAAAAAAAATACACAGATATAGTATTTGTTAAAAAAGTATTTTATCACTCCATCATGGTAAATTTTTTTAAAACCCCATTTTTAAGATTAATTTAATTTATGAAGTAAAGAAAATTTCATTAAAACACTTCACATAGTATTAAAGGATACGGATACCAGAGTTTCAGAAGGATCCTAATATTAATTGTGAGTCTTTTTTAATTATCAGATGTAGATGTTTCTCTTTATATAAGGGAATAACAACCTTTATTTTATCTTCTTTGCGTGTGTTATGATTCTAGTATTTAATTATTGATTATTTCCTTCTTTAGTTAAACCCTAGAATGAGTGTACTACTTGTATATATTCAGACCATTTGTTTTGATTTGAATAATAAGAAAGAAGAGATATTCATTCTCATATCATTTGTCTTCAGTTTACTCTTTTGTTCATATATGTTTCCATTTGTTCATCTCTGTTCTATTTTGTAATACATAGATATGTAGATATTATGATTTCTATCGTAAAATTATTTTCAACGTAATCTTTATATAGATAAAGAAATATTATAAATATGAAATTAAATATTGTACATAGGTGGTTCTAGATCAATTTTTAAATATAACTTTAATATTATATTAATAATTTCTAACTTAATTTTATAAAATAAATTGTAAGATCTGTAATTAGAAAAACATTACTCTAGACTTTGATCTAATTTAACTTGAAGAGAATATCATCACTTCTATCAACTTGTACAATGTGAAAACTATCTGATTTTAGTACATTTACCCAACTCCTTAATTAAAAGAAAATAATTAATAATAAAGAAGATTAACAATATATATTAATAAGTGACATAAAACTGCATCGATTTCCTAGTTTAGTTTAATGAAGGTGTGAAGGTGTCAAGATAATACAATTGTGAAACGTGGCCTCATAAGAAAGAAGCATATAATAAAATTTACATGCATTAATGAATCTACCCAATCCACTATTCAATATAGAGACATCAATCTACAAAGCACTTTCTTTTCTTTATTAAAGTCACCCTTTTGATCAATTCCACACCCATGCATGTGGCTGTTTTTGATTGACTCAGTTGCAATTCATATCAAATCATGCATATGATCCCATTATGCAACTTACAACCACCTCTCTAATAATTCAATAATAATTTCCCCTTTCCCAATATAAAAACTCTCTCTCACCTACCAACACCTCCTCCTTCTCTCTACACATATTTAATTTCCTTAAAACTCCCAATCAAACCTATAAAACAACCCCCCCTTAACCATAAAATGCCAAATATTTAACACATGCCACAATCCAACCTTTTTCCAACACTTTAATATACAGAAAACAAATGAGGAAAACCAAACATTTATTAACAATAAAACACTACTTGAAATTACTCGTTAAACCAATTTTATACGTTAAAAATATTACTAAAAAATTATTAAATAATAATTAATTTTAGAAATAAAAAATAATTAATTTAAGTTAAATACTATTTTATAAATTTAAAAAATTATATTTTATTTTATTAATAAAAATTTATAAACTATAATTTTTAAATTGGTATCTAACAATACAAACTATTTTAAATTTTAAATTAATCTTTATAATAATTAATTAAAATATAAATTAATTAATAATTAATATTAAATATTAATTTATAAATTTAGACCAATAATTTTTTAATTTATAAAATAAAATAAAATATAATTAATATAATGATTAATTATTTTTTTATTTTTAAATATAATTTTTATCTGTTAATTTTTATAGTGTATAATAAAAATCTATTATAAGGTAAGATTATAACGAAACATTTAACTAGATATTTATTATATTTGTATATGAAGCTGAAATAAGTTTTTATTAATTAATTGAGACCTTGACATGCATAAGGATAATAAGCTTAAATTACTCCATGATGACCTGGTAAAAACATAAAGTCACATGTTTTTCCTTATTCCTTGTGGGTGCTTTGTTTTTGCATTGATACAAATGGGAACAAAGATCAAGTGGGAAAAGTTGATATTAAGAACATACGAGGGTAAATGGTGTGAAAGAGAAAGTGCAAAGAGGTAGAAGCAACTTGAAAAAAGAAAGTTGCGTCGGCAATAACGCGTTGTGTTCAAAGAACGCGGGCTACAGAATAAAAATTGCGGCGAAGTCACGTGTAAAAAAGTCAAACTTTCCTTATTTATACCCACATCTTCATTTTCTCTCTCTCTAATCTCTTAAAACATTAGGCAACAAGAACAAGAACAATTTCTAGCATTGTACCATCATGACTGGCAGAGATATCCTCAATATGATGAAGGTCAGCAGAACAAAAAAAACCCATCATGGATTCTTTTGTGCAAACTAAGCATGCCAAGTTGATTCGCATGTTTTCAACTAGTTAGTCTAGTTTGGTTTTATTCCTCGGTGTGCTTTGCAAATGCCAGTTCTTGAGATATTGTGGAGTTTTCTTGAGGTTTCTTGATTTGTTTGCAAGGAATGCAACTTGGATGTTCTTTCGAAAAGTTTCTGCAGTGATTGATATGCTGAGATTTAATTTGGTTCTGCATTTTCTTTCCATGTCTTTTTTTCTTTCTTAGGAAGTGTATATAGAAGATTTATGTGATGACATCATTGCATATCCAGCATGTGGAGAATCATTAGAAGTGTGTTCACTAGCTTCTCGAATGGCCCTTTTAAATTTCCTGTGCTTGTATAAAGATGAATTGATGTGTTGACTTTTCAATTGGGTGACATAACATTAACTTTGTGTTTAGATCAGTGTTCTTGCTCAAATGCATGGCAATTAAACTGTTTTTCAGTTTATTAAAATCAGAACTCCACATTTTTTCATTTCAAATTATTGAGTTTCAAGATCGAGCTTTCAAAACAGTGAGACTGAAGATTTACTTTGATCATATGTTTAGGTGAAAGCAGGATTTGGAACATCAGTACCGGAGACAGGGAAAGGAAAAGGAAAAATATCAAAACACATTACACATGGCTTTCACTTGATGAAGGGAAGATCTGCACATCCCATGGAAGATTATTTAGTTTCAGAATTTAAGCAAGAAAAGGACAGAGAATTAGGCTTGTTTGCAATATTTGATGGCCACTTAGGCCATGATGTTGCAAGCTATTTGCAGAACCATCTTTTTCATAACATCTTGAAACAGGTAAGGCAACTTTCCTATTACATCATTTTGATCACATTCTCATGAGTATGACAAATCTTATATACAGTTCTGGTGGTATCATTTTGATCACATTTTGAATCCTATTATGTGATTACTAAAGTAAAACTTTAATTGGATTGGATAACAAGACTAACACTAACAACATCTAACATCTCAATGTTTTGACAAGTTTGAGAACATCTAATAATGAATACCCTTCTTCTAAACCTACCTCAAGTGATTCTTGTTTAATTCACATTTATGTTTTGTGCAAGCAGCATGACTTTTGGACTGAGACAGAAAACGCAGTGAAGAGGGCTTATCTTGAAACTGATGAGAAAATATTGGAAAAGGCACTTGTGTTGGGGCGAGGAGGGTCAACAGCTGTAACTGCAATACTGATTGATGGTCAGAAGCTTGTAGTAGGAAATGTTGGTGACTCGAGAGCTGTTATTTGTGAGAATGGAAAGGCTAGGCAACTATCTGTAGATCATGAACCAAGCAAGGAAAAGAAATCTATTGAGAGGCGTGGGGGGTTTGTATCAAACATTCCAGGTAAAACCAACTTTTTGAGGTTTTGTAACACACAAAGTGCAACATGTGCATATGCTAAAATGGATATGATTGTGCAAATCCCTGTTTAGCTTATTAAAACAAATTAAAATGAACTTACAAGTTATAACCATGTTCTATGATTCATAGTAATTTTTATAAGTTTAAATAAGTTCTTTCATATGTTCCTTTGGTCTAAAAAGTCATTTGATTTTCAATAACAACAACCCTTTCTTTGAAGGACAGACATGACATGCATTTTGGTTTCAAGAAGAATTGCATTAGAAACTTTCAAAATTGGTAATATAGAACATTTGAATTTATGTTTCCTGCAGGAGATGTCCCTCGAGTAGATGGACAGCTGGCAGTAGCAAGGGCTTTTGGTGATAGGAGCTTGAAGATGCATCTTAGTTCAGAACCTGATGTGTTGGTAGAAGAAGTACTTCATCATACAGAATTTCTTATTCTGGCTAGTGATGGAATATGGAAGGTCACCTTTCTCACAATTTTCTTTCTCTTTCACTTCCTCATATTCCTTTTAAGTAGTGTTTCTATTCTGGTTTTTAGAAGTAAAAGATACTTTGATAGAAAAAATAATTTTAGGGGACACTGTTGAATAGAAGTAGTAGGGAGGGTGGGGGAAGTTGGGGGATTTAGGAATGTATCAAAATCTGAGTGATGGATTTTGCACTTTCTACTTTTGTTTAGATATCCAAAACCCCTTAAATACCTAACAATATTTTCCCATGATGTTTTCAGGTTATGTCAAACCAAGAGGCAGTGGATTCCATTAGGCAAATAAAGGATGCTCAAGCTGCAGCAAAGCACTTGATAGAAGAGGCAGTTTCCAAGAAAAGTAAAGATGATATATCTTGCATAGTTGTGAGGTTTCAATGACATGCTTATGGATTAAGGGAACTTGTTTTCTCAACAAAGAAGGTGCTAGTGGAACATTTAGAATCTTAGATGATGTGTATCTCAGATTAAGTACTTCATGTTCTTTCTTTCCTTAACTAAAATGCTTGTAGAATCTCACAAGCACTGGTTTTGCATATGTATAAAGGGATCCAATAACTTCTGCCTTTTTAATCAGATTTTCTAAACTTGTCTGCTTCTAAATCAATAGTTATCTTATCACCCCTAATTCAATAGGAAAATTATATTTTGAGACTCACTGTTAAATAAATCCTTAACAGTTTTATTTTAATAATGAAATAATTAGTTAGTATTTTAATTTAAAAAATAAAAAATATATTACTAAAATATTAATATAATATATTTTCAAATAGTTGTTTCTTTGTTGATATCAATGCTCTTTTTCTAATCCTATGTTGGATTATACTACAAGAAGATCATTAAATAAAAGACAAAAAATAATTAGTTGCTATATTGACTAAATTAGATACTATTTTAGAGACTAAAATTTTTGTTTGGTTTCTATATTAGTTTTTATTATGGATAAATAGTTTCTAAATTGGTATCTAATTATCTACTAAGGTTTTAACTACCAATTATTTAGATTCTAAATTTGGTAGCAAAAACTTAGTAGTTAATTAGATACCAATATAAAAGCTATTTATCAATAATAGAAACTAATTTAGAAACCAAAAAAAAATATAGTCTCTAAAATAGTATCAAATTTAGTCAATATAGCAATTAATAATTTTTTGTCTCTAAAATTGGTTTCTATTTAATGATTTTTGTTTTCGCCTGCAAACCTCAGTCGAACTCGGGAGTGAGTTCCTTAGCTGAAGTGTTGCTTGGGTGTTGAATCGAGTTGAAGACGCTTTGTGATGAAGGGGGCTCTACCTGTTGATCACACTCTGACGATCAAGTCAGTGAGATCATTCAAACTATAATCTGTATCAGTATTGGGTTCAGAAAAAACTTACCTTTACTCGGGGTCTTAAACCCCTTTTATAGACACTCTTTCAACGATTTTCACCAACCAAAATATTGTTTCAACCAGAATATAATTTCAACCATAATAACATTTTGTTAACGTTCACTTTTATTTTCGAGTGCAATGTCACACCATCCCTAACAACTTTTATTTGTATTTAAAAGATATATAGCCTTTTACTAATTCAACTACTCCTTCTGTTATTTTACTTTAATTACCTTTTTCTTATAGAATATCCAACATCTGGGCTGACCTCGTAATGTGTCATTGGACCCATATCTACCCCAAATCGAGCTGGGTATAACTTATCTAACCAAGCTTACCATGCTTAAATGCTTGGGCTGAGGACCCGAGCACGTCCGACCAGTACACAAGTCCCCCAGGCTCGAGCCGAGCTTGACAAGGCAAAGAGGCTCTTCAGTACTAGCGGCTGGCATGACGTTTTCTCAAGGGTAGCTGAGGCGCGATTACCGAAGCATCTCGTGAAAGGACGTCTCACCTTACTAAACATGGAGCTTACACGTGGCACCTGTATCAACGGTGGGGAAACGTTGTCTCTTCATCTTCCTCTTTTGAATATGTGTTCCTCTCTTCTTTCATTTTCATCACACTGTTTCGAACTTCATCTACTTCCAAACCTTTTCTGCTTCCAAAACCTCCTTCAAAACTTCTTCTTTCACCTTTGCGCCACTGCACATCACCGTTGCACCAGGTATTCTTTTCCCACTTAACTCCACTGATGATCATCATTTAGCTTATTGATTGCATTACGAGAAATGTATTTTTAACTTGCGCCAATTCCATTCATTTTTTCATGAACTGCATTCGCATTTTGTTTGTGTTTATGCTTTAGTTACTTCGACGATGGATTATAGTTTCGCATATCCTTGGGCTAAGAAAGAACTCCTTAAAGAGACCTCTTACTATACCACCCGTTTATGCATTGGAGAGTTAAGGGATGGTGGGTGCGTTCTGAGTAAAAAGCATGAGGGTTTTGTAAAAACAATAAAGTGTAAGGAAGGGGAACCGATATGCTGTGATGAGTCATCGGACCCTGATGGTCCCTTTTGTTCCTTTTATGCTACTTTCTTCAAGAAGGTCCTTCTTCGTCTACCCCTATCTATTTTTGAAAAGGAACTGTTGACCAACCTAAACGTAGCTCCTGCCCAGCTACATCCAAATAGTTGGACATTTATCCGAGCTTTTGTAATTTTGTGTTCACAACTTGAGATTTCGCCGACTGTGGAAGTCTTCTTATAATATTTTGAGGCCAAGCACTCAGGCCGCCAATTGTGGGCTTCCCTAAATGGTGCCTCTGTGAGAGGTTTACTTACCCTCTTCCAGTCATCCTATAAATATTTTAAAGGTGGATCTGGGCTTCAACAGGAGATTTGTCCCTACTGGACGACTTTCCCTTGTATTTGACACCCAACCCTAGATTCCAGAGTGCTTGGTGCTTGGAAGATCTGTCTTCAGAGGACCAAGGGATTCGCGAGTTTTTGACAAGTTTGAAAGTTGTCTTTGATACCTCAACGTTATTGACCAAAAATACCTTCCCGGTGCCCTCAAAGCTTACACCAATTGATGGAAGATGCCCAAGCCCATGATAGAAAAAGCCCAACCCCAAATACAAGTTCAAGCTTCAGCTCAAGCCTAACAAATATAGATCTGGGCCAACTAAGCATCATTGGATGTCTTTTTTATGTAATTAATTTTGAGTATTTTTAGTAGAACATAAAGGGAGGTGTAGATATAGATATAAGAGGTGCAAATGTATAAAGCTAAGTCACACCTTCCATGTGACATAAAAAGAAAGTGTAGGTGTAGATTTAGGAGGTGCCAAAAAAGAAACCAAGTCACACTTCCCTTGTGACTAGGAATTGGCTCCAAATTCAAATGCTTCTCATTTGAATTTCCCTCCACTTTCTTTTGAATTTCCAGCCCTCTAAACACTATAAATAAGAGGGTTTGGCTCATGTATTTGCAAGATTAATATACATAGTGAATAGCTACCAAATTTGAGCCAATTTCACTTCTTGCCCAAAACCTCTTAAGTTAGGCTATTAATCTTCAACTCTCACCACTCTCATTCCCTACCTAGCATGCACCTTCAAGGTCACCACACCTCCTAGGAGGACCTTGTTCGCTTACACTCCATAGAGCTTCCGCCTTTCATCAACAAATTCTACAAATCATGAAGGAACTTCTCCATCATTTGGTATCAGAGCCATGGTCTTCAAGAGATAAGTGCCTTCGGTTTTATTTTTGTGTTCATTCAATTTCGTTTTGTTCTTCATGAATCCTTGATTGTCTTGCTGTTTTTGAGTTTGTTTTTGTGTTAGATGTTGTTTTGGTTTAATCCAATCTGTGCATTCATGTTCAATTTGATCTTGAGCTTCCATTTTGCCAATTTTGTGTAGGATTCCATATAGATTTGTGTTCTTGTTCTGTTTTTGGTTTATTTGAGTCTTTATTGCAATTTCAATCGATTTATTTTGTGTTGCCTTGAGTCATTTTGATTTTTGAGTCCAATTGTGTTTTGTCTAGTCATGTTTCTCCTAAATTGTCATTAATTCAATATAGTGTTGTTTTCGATAATTTTGGTTGCTTGATTTACTTTGAGTCCATTTTTAATCTGAAATTTTTTTATCCTTTGGTGTCTTTTCTTTTTAGATTTGAGTTCATATTTGTGTGTTAGATCCATACAAATTCTTATACATCAATTCCATTGTGTTCTTGAAGTTTCTTCAAACTGTTTTTAATTCCAGGATTAGGATCACTCTATTTTAATTTTTTGCTGGCTGTTTTTTACTTATCAAATTAAAATCCGTTGAAGAAAAATTGTGAAACTCTGGATTTACACAGATTGATGTGTTAGAAAAACAAGAAAAAAAAATCAAGTCAAAATAAAAAATAGAAAAAAAAATTATAAGTCAAAAGAAAAAGGTGTACATCCTGGCGCGGGCAGAGATGGTAATTTGACAACATATTTGAAAAATTTATCACAATTACTTGGTGCATTGTTTTGGTGTGATTCCAGCGCCAAAATTTTGCTAAGATATTGAATTGTTTGTGGTTAAAATTTCATACTCAAATTTCAAATATCCAGCTCAGCATAAATTTTCTAAGTCACGCATTCTGTGCCTAAAATTTCCAGTAATACTGTTTTTTTTTTTTAATCAATTCTAGTGTCATTCCTTAGGTTCAATTTGTGTGCCACCTTTTATTGAGTGCTTATTTGATTGCTTGTCAAATTTATTCAACATCCTTTCAAGTTGTGTCATACAAATTACTCCATTTGTTGTAGTCTCATTCTAAATTTGAATTGTTCTTTGCTTTAAATTTGTTGACTTCTAATTGTTGGTGTAAGAATTTCAAAGTGGTGCTTGTTAAGTTGGAATTAACCATTGTGGTGAGTCCATCCCTACTTAGTAGGTACTGTTTTTGAAGATTTAAATTGGCTAACCTTAAGAGGTTAAGGCAAAGGCTGCAACAAATAAGATTACAAATACACACAAACTGTGGGACGCAACAAGAAAGAGTAACAAAAGCCAAGGAGTGCATAATATAGGAAATCTGAAATTTAATTTTGTAATTCAAGTTCCCTTGTATTTCCTTTGAATTTTAATTACATTCAACTTTGATTAATTAGTGGAATAATTACGTATTAGACGGTGAGTGTGTCTTCAATGGCTCTAAGTTTCTAGAAGCCTCACCTTAGGATTCGTCTAGTTTTAAAGATTTGTAGTTAGTAATATTTAGTTGTGTTTAGTTAATTGTTTTGCTTTAACTACTTGTTTTGTATTGTTTAATTGATTTGCATTTGTTTTCTTGCATAAACAAGTGTTTTTCATTCTTAATTGTGATCTAAGTAAATTACTTAGAAAAATATTTGTGAAAAGTCTTGAGGGATAGATTTTGGCAAGGAAAGACTAGGTACTTAGAGGATCCTAGCGATCCACCTCTCTTTCCTGGAAAGCTACCTTCATTACTCTCCTTGTCTTTTTTGGGGTAAATTACTTTAAACACAAAACTTTAACTATGTCTTCTCATTCTCGTCATTCTAATGAAAGTAAGGGAACATCTATCAAATCTCTTTTGAAAAAACTAGCATAAGATGTTCAAGCACTTTCATATAGACAATTGCAACATGAGATCCAACTCAAAGAAAGGGATGCTCAATTTGCTTTGATACAAGATGAGTGGAAAATGGTTAAAGAAAGGAATGAATACAACAAATCAAAAAGATCTTCAAAATTATCTAGCTCTAGGTTGATTGATATATATGATAAAAAAAAAAGTTTTAGAATGCATGAGTATTATCAACCTCAACCTAGGAGAGTTAGAGAAGAAATGAAAGAACTTATGGAAAAAGGAAGAAACTTTATAAACGAAGAAAAATAATATATTAGAAGAGAAAAAGAGTTTAAAGGAAAATTTCAAGCTCTTGTAAGAAAGAAAGAAGAGAATGAGAAAAGAGAAAGAGAGGAAGACGAAAGAAAAGCTAGAGAAGAGAAAAAAAAGAGAGAAAAAGTGATGATAGAAAAGGAAAATACAAAAACCTCTTTTTCTGGAGTTGAATCAGATATTGATAACATTATATCTTCTCTAGAAAACCCTTGTAAAGATGTGCCTGCAAAGAAAACTATGTTTGGAGCTGAAATAGATATAAATGTTTCTTTCATAGAAAATACAGAAGAATGTTTGACTAAAAAGGAAGAAGAGGAAACCAACAAAAAAGAAGAGTCTTTTATGACACCTCCTGAAAGCATAGCTGGGAAAGACTCCTTAAAGGGGGATTGCAATACTTTGAACTCTTCTTTTCAATTATATAATGATCACTCTTCTTTACAAAAATCTCAAAAACCAAACTGTGATGTTGTTGCCAAGCTTGGGCAATATACAACGCAAAGTGGAAAAAAAATATTTTTGAAAGAGGTCTTATGTTATTCTTTAAAAAGAATTTTAAAGATAAAAGGCCTTATTTTTGTCCCTGTGTTTATGTAGACAACATGCTCAGACTCAGCAAGAAGGATGTGACCGCTATGGCCAAGCAGATGAAAACGGCTTCCCACACCTCCCCTGCCAAAAACCTGAAGATGAAGGCGGTGGTGGAGGCGCCTGCTTCCGAGGATGAGGACACATGCTCGGGGTCAGTTTTCAAGAGAAAACGAAAAACTGCCCCTCTACCCAGTCCTGCTCAAGACATTATAGTGCAGGAGAGTGGGAAAGATAACCTTCAAAAAGGAGGGTTATGGGATCCATCCTTGGATGCCACCTCTTTCCTTGAGAAGACCCTACTCCCTGTCGAGCTGGACAACTTGTGAGAAGACCAGCTGGTTGACCAGACTGTAAGGCAACTGGGGTAGGCCCTAGCTGCAAACTGCCTTGCCCTTTCCAAACTCGAGAGGGAAAGCTTCAGCTGAGGAGCAAGTTGGGGAACTCCAGATGACCTGCCAAGAGACCAAGGTCCTCTTGACTGAAAAGTCTAGGGAGGCCTTGGGATTGTCCGCAAAGAATGTGAGCTCATTGCTGAAGTGGAGAATTTGAGAGGAGAGCTTGCCCAGCGGGAAGAGAAACTAGTGCAGAAGGATGCCTCGCTGGAGAAGGCCAAGGAGGAGTTGATCAAAGATATTGCCAACTCTTATCTTATGGGTTTCGATGATGTTGTTGCCCAAGTCACCTACGTCTACCCCGAGTTGGACCTTTCCAAAATAGGGTTAGGCAAAGTTGTCGTGGATGGGCAACTAGTAGATGAGGAATAGCAGTACGAAGTTCCTTGCTATCACCTTAATTTTGTACCTTATGAACAATTTACAACTTTTGCACATACATGAATGTTTTCTTGCTTTACTTCGACTAGTATAGTAGCAATGTATGTCTCGACCAAACACAACTTTCGTAACTTCAAAACTAATCGACAAACACCGATGATCGCCTCACGTTTAAGTAACGTGATCATCATAATAAATCAACCAACGGTAAACTGTGATTCAGGGTTCCTAAGCTCAGAGTCTCTCTGGGAAACATGTACATGAATCGCTATAACTGTTTATACTCCTTAAAGGGAGGTTCCAACGTGGTTCGTGTCAATACAATGACGAGCGGCAATCAGGGTTACCTGAGCTCAGAGCCTCTCTAAAGAAAAGGCCTTCACACCTGAATCACTATGAACCTTTATACTTCCTAAAGGGAGGTTCCACTATGGTTCGTGTCAATAGAATGGCGAGCGGCAATCAGGGTTACCTGAGCTCAGAGCCTCTCTAAGAAAAATGCATTCACGCCTGAATCACTATGAACCTTTATACTCCCAAAAGGGAGGTTCCACTGTGGTTTGTGTCAATACAATGGCGAGCAGCGATCAGGGTTACCTGAGCTCAGAGCCTCACTGGGCAAAAGGCATTCACGCTTGAATCGCTATGAACCTTTATCATAAATTACTCATACACGCAATGCGCTTGCTCAGGTAACATGTTGATCAAGTCGTCCTCCTGGTGTCAATATAATGCAAGCATGTTTCACAAATAATTTTTTATTGGGCGACCTCATTAAAAAACCCTGATAAGGGAAAAAGAGTGTCCCCTTAAATGTTCACACTGTACACAAATAATGCGTTAACTAAAATAAACCTTAAGATTGGTCCCATTCCATGTTCGGGGAATAGTCCCACCCTCCAGAGTCTCAAGCTTATAAGCTTCGTTCCCGAGTACCTCTATCACGCAGAATGGGTCAGTCCATTTAGGAAACAACTTGTTCTTCAGCTGATAGGGATGAGCTTTTCGCATTACCAGGTCGGCAACCTGGAACTGCCGGGGTCTCAACTTGGACTTCTGCTTGTACTCCACCCTTCTTTTCAAGGCTTCAGCCTTGATGCGCGCCTCTTCTCTCACCTTGTCGAGCAGGTCTAAATTTACCTTCCTTTCCTCATTAAACTCCTCCACCATGAAGTTTTCGAACCGCGACGAACTCTCCTGGATCTTGACGGGGATCATAGCATCCGACCCATACACCAGACTAAAAGGTGTCTCCTTGGTGGTGGATTGGGGAGTGGTGTCGTAAGCCCACACAATTCGAGGGACCTCGTCTGCCCAAGTCCCCTTAGCTTTCTCCAGCCTCCTCTTTAGGCCTCTAAACAGGACTCGGTTAGCATATTCGACCTGTCCATTAGTCTGTGGGTGCTCTATCGAGGCGAACACCTGCCTGATGCTGAGCTTTGTGCATAACTTGCCTAGCTGCTGACTTGCAAACTGGGTTCCATTATCACACCAAACGCTTTGGAATTCCAAAACGGCAAACGATGTTCTTCCACACGATGTGTTGAACCTTGTGAGTTGTTATCTATGCGACAGGCTCGACTTTTATCCACTTGGTGAAGTACTCAATGGCTACCACCAGGTACTTCATCTGGCGAACTGCTAAGGGAAACAGGCCCAAGATGTCAATTCCCCATGTGTCGAAAGGCTATGGGCTGTGGATCGATCGGTACTCCTCCGAGGGTGCATGATGCTAATCGGCATGTTGTTAGCATTGTTTGCACCGTTCTGCATACCTCGTGCAGTCTTCCCTCATGGTCGGCCAGTAATACCCTGCTCGAACAGCTTTCAATGAGAGAGCTTGTCCACCAATGTGACTCCCACAGATACCTTCATGGAGCTCATCCATGATACGCGTGCACTACTCACCGCTCACACAGGACAAGATAGGGTAAGTGTAACCATGCCTGAACAAGTTTCCATCCACCAAGGTGTATTTGCATGCATTCTTCTTGACAATTTTGGCCTCCGTCGGCTCCTACGGGAGTAGGCCATCAGCCATGTCATGCCTATAGGGTGTCATCCAGGTTTCACCTGCATCGACCAAGCAAACGTCCGACGATTCTCCCACTGACAAGTCATAGGCACTTATCTTGGGTACCCTCAACGTTTCCTGATGTGAGTTGATTTTAGGTTGATTCATTAGATGACACTTTTTAGAATTAGGATCGAGATTCTTAAACAATTAAGGAAAATCAAGAACACAAAACAAAGACAATGAACCGATTGAATGTATGACACAATTCAATTAAACCGAATAGAAACACATTCTAAAGAAGATGAACTGATTGAAACATCCAACAAACACATTCAACTTATTAGAATCAAGAAACAAGAACATTCTACCGATTGAAATTAAGAACAAATGAACAAGACATGTTTAGAATTTGATATGGAATGGAAATGGAAGAAGAAGATGAAAAGTCGGAAAAACTTATGTGGTTGAAGCAAGGGAAGTGATTCATGCCACTTAGAAGGTAAATAGACTCCAAAATGAGTGAAGAATGCCGCCACTTGAGAACTCCCAAAGACTCACAAGATAAGATTGGGAAAAGGAGACAAGTCTCACAAATTCTCACTCAATTTGAGAAGAGTAACTTTACTTCAAATTCAATGTGTCTTTACAAGACCAAGCACCTCTATATATAGTGTAGAGGGCCGGTCATTCAAAAGGCAAAAGTGGGAAGAAGCAAGTGAAAAGGCATTTTGAAATGTCGCCCCAAACAAGTCACATACTCTATGGAAAGTGTGACTTTTCTACTACTTCCTCATAAGTCCTATACTCCTTTTCATACTTTCCTTTTATGTTCTATTTTAAATCTATTCTAAAGATATTACAAAAAGAGACATCAATTGATGCTCATCTCCTAATGCTAGTGCCTTGCTCCTAGTAATTCTCTGAGGCATGGTGGAGGATGTAATCATAGGTTGGGCTTGAGCCTCAGATTGGGCTTGGGCCTCAGGCGTCCTCTCTCCTTGGTCTACGTCATGCTCCCCGGGTGAGAGAGAATTCGTCCACGAATTTTGAAGACCTGCAGAGAAAGGAGTTAGATCACTGATATTAAAAGAATGACTACTAAGGTATGTATCAAGCATATCTAACTCATAGGCATTATCATTAATCTATTTGAGGACTTGAAAAGGATCATCACCACGTGGCATAAGCTTGGACTTCCTTTGAGTAGGGAATCTATCCTTCCTCAAGTGTAGCCAAACCCAATCCCCGGGTTCAAAGATTAATGCCTTGCGCCTTTTGTTGGCACGTTCAGCATACTTGCCGACCTTTTTCAATTTGCAGCTTGATGTGATGGTGCAAGTCTTTAATAAAAGAAGCCTTTTCAAAACCATCTTTGCACAACACCTCATCAAGTACAAAAATTGGAAGAAGGTTAAGAGGTGTGAGGGGATTAAACCCATAAACAACCTCAAAAGGAGTATGGGTAGTGGTAGAATTTACTACTCTATTATAAGAAAATTCAATATGAGGTAGTAAATTTTCCCATACCCTTGGGTTCCCAGAAATAAGGCATCTTAACATTTGACCAAAAGTTCTATTAACCACTTTAGTTTTACCATCAGTTTGGGGGTAGCAAGCAATAGAAAACAAGAGTTTAGTGCCAAGTTTTCCCCACAAAGTCCTCCAAAAATGGCTTAAGAACTTTGAATCTCTGTCGGACACAATACTTATAGGAATCCCATGCAAACGAACTACTTCTTTAAAGAAGAGATTTGCAATAAAACAAGCATCATCGACTTTGTGACATGGAATAAAGTGAGCCATTTTAGAAAAGCGGTCCACTACCACAAAGATAGAATCCATACCCTTCGATGTCTTGGGAAGACATAGGATAAAATCCATAGAAATATCTACCCAAGGCATTGTTTGGATGGGAAGAGGGGTATATAAACCATGGGGTTGTACGGATTTGCGCATGTGTGGCCAAAAGAAATGTTCATGCAATGTATCTAAAGTTTTAGCTACCCCAAAGTGTCCCGTAAGTCCTCTCTCATGTTCTTCTCTAACAAGAGATTGTCTTAATGATCCTTGGGGAACACAAAGTTTTTTTCCTTTGAAAAGGAAACCATTCTGTATGAAAAAGTCCTTGTGTCCTCCTTTGGAACACTCTTGATAGATAAGAGAGAAATCAAGGTCATCATTATAAAGTTCCTTTGTGTGATCAAAACCTAAGTGTTGAACATCCAAAACATTTAACAAGGTATATCGTCTAGAAAAAGCATCGGCAACCACATTTATTTTACCTTGCTTATGTTTGATCACATAAGAAAATTGCTCAAGGAACTCCACCCACTTGGCATGTATCTTGTTAAGCTTGCTTTGGCTTTTCAAATATTTAATGGATTCATGATCATTAGGTTTATACTGGTTCACTCACACATGAGCTACATCCAGTTCTCAGAACAACCTCTGAGTTCCAATTGTAATCAAAACCAAATTACAACACACACACAAAGAGGTAACCTTGAAACCCACAAGATTCACTCACTCACTTTGAAATATCAAACACCTCAATACAGAACAACCTCTGTCTTTGTAGGATTTCTAACACACACAACAGTTTAAGGAAGTACTATTACAAGTATCTAGACAAGGATAGAAAACACCTGAATTTGCACTATACAGGAAACTCCTGTCATCAACACTTGTTACCACAACAAAGATTGAACAAAAATCTTGCACTTTGAAAACATCCTTTAAAAAAAAATCTCTTTCTTTGATCTCAAATCTGTATCAATACTTGTTGTATTTGATTGTGTATTTTGCTTTGAAAGAAAGGCTATATTTATAACACTTGAAATGTAGTCATTTAAGGCAGTTTTAATTAGCTGAATTAATTAAAACAAGTTTTCAAAAAACTGTTATGAAAACACACATTTAACTTGTTGAAACCACGATTTAACCGGTTGAATGAGTCAAGCAGTTGCATAACTAATTCAAAATGCAGTTTCAAAAACCTCAAGCCAACTAAGTGACAAACAACCGATTATGTCGATGATTCAACCGGTTGTTTTCCCTTTGCTTGAAAAAACACTTTGTTTCTTTTAAAACTATTTGATCAAGCTTTGTGAAGGATTAAGAACTAATCATAACAAAGATTCTAAACAACCTAATCTAAACTCAAACCAAAAAGCAGCACAACTTCAGGCTTCATGTGGATTTGAAACATCAAAGCTCCCATGTTAAAAAATCTCCCCCTATTTGTTGGAGACAAATCCTTGGGATGCTTTTAGAAATGTTCTTTGTTTAGAATCTGTTCAACCTGCATTCATGAGCAAACACAGAAACAGAGGGTAATCTATTCCAAATCAAATAAGCACCAAAAACTAGTTCTCTCTGGGTGATTTCCATAACAGGAACATCAGTCAAATCAGATGAGAAACCAACAAACATACATAGGTGCAAAAAAGATAAACAATCGGTTATTTCGTAGTAATAACCAGTTGAAATTTTGTATATCAGAGTTAACAGTTTAACAAAATTCAAATTTAAACCAGTTAAAGCAGTTCATAGCAGTAATGTTCAAAGCAATAAAGAAAGCAGTTAATAAGAACATTACAAAACCAACTTCTCCCCCTATTTGTCTCATCAAATAGACAAAAGGCAAGATTAAAAACAACATAAGAATAAAACAAATTGTTTAGAAATTTAAAACCAGAATTTTAAAAAGAAGGATTGTCCTTTCTTTCGAATTGGAGTTCCATAATCTGCTTCTGGACTTCTTCAATTTGTTCATCCAGCATTGAGAAACGTGAATCCATATTGCTAAATCTTGATTCACACATATCATAGAGGTTCCTTTGATTCTCATCAAAGGTGTCCATATGGTTGATCATCAATCTTTCAAAAGGTGACTTTGTTGTCATCATTTCTCTCATGTTAGTATCATTGTGATCATCCTCTTGAGCCTCAACAACAGGTTCATATTGTGTTACTGCTTCTTCATGTTCATCTCCCTCATGTGTTCCACTTGGGCCTGCTTGATCACCATCCTTGCACACCCATCTTCCACCAATTTTAGTAAATCCCATTTTACATACGTAACCACTATTTATCTCACTTATGGAATTTTGCATATGCTATTTGATTGTGTGGATCCAATTGATCTTCACTTTGTTCATTATGAAATAGACCACCAAGAGATCTTCTTCAGAAAAAGTGGAGTGGTTGCTCCCCCTAGGTGTGAGAATCCATGATACTATGAACGCAATGAGCCTTTCTTCAAGCTTTAATCCTTCAACCGAAAAGTTCCTCACTTTGAATTGGGGATTCTTGAGACAACCTTTGTAGAACTGCATTTTGTTGAACTCTTCAACAATTCCAAGGTTCCCTCTATTGATCCTTAGCCAGAGTACTTTAATCCAGTCACAACAGACCACACATCATTAGTGATGATCATCTTTACACCTTTCACATGAGAAATAAGTGAGTCATTAGTGAAATGAACGTTAGTGTAAAATACCTTCACCAAATCTAGATATATGTTTCCAGTGAGCTCTAGGAATCTCTTCAATCTTTTTTCTTTGAGGATGCTTCTCACAATGTCCAGGTTTTGTTGTTTCATCCAAGTAAAGGAGACCATCTTGGGTGTGTTCAAGTAGATATTTCAAGTAGATATTTGTTGAAAAGATCAGCATCACCTGAAAACCAGCCTTCAAGTTTTCCAACATTCTTGACAGCCCTGGATTTCATTCTCTTGGCTGAGGGAAGAGTTCCAGCCATTGCTAAACTCAGAAGCAAGCTTTTGCCCACTGCAAATAGGTTTTAGAGTAGAGAAAGACAATAACAACAAGTTGTTTTATGTGAAAACAACAACTAATCTCATTGCTTTATATGGCCAAAATTCTTGGTCAAAGTTGGCACAGAGAGGGTTGTTTTCAAAACAGAAAAACGAACCAAAACTGAACAATAAAGTTGTTTTTGTTAGTCAAACAGAAAGTACAGATACTCACATGTTGATTTGACCAAACATTAATGGCAATTTTAACTTCCAAGATAGGAGAAATCTGATTCTTAAAAGCAGTTACAGCAGGGGTAAATTGTACTCAAACACACAATTAATGCAATATTGACCACAATTATTTCTGTGTTTGAACAGAATCTCAAACAGATTTTAGAAATTAAAACAAACAGATTTGTCCAGTGCTGACACAGATAAAAGAATCGGTTGTTTCGAAGAAACAATATGTTGAAATTTTGCACTATTTGAAAATTTTGAGAAAAAACAAGTTTTCTTGTACAACCATCCAATATTGAACATCAAGGATTATAATTGACACAAATATGTGTAAAACATAGATGAAATGTCAGCTAACTATATTCCAATCACAGAGAACAACATTGAATTGGATTTAAGAGTTAAATGTTCAACAAGGAGAGAAACAAGAGAGTTATCCTCATATTACAGTTACACTAATATAAGTAGTTCATGTAATCAAAAAAAGACTTTGACATGCACAAAGATCTTCTCAATGTCCTGACCTTTCTGAACCTTCAAGCACAGTTAGAAATCTGCAAAATAAAACTTGTCAAATCACAAGGTTTGATCCCTTAAAAAATTTGGGGACCCTTTGTGTTAGACCTGTCTTTAGAATCATCAATACATCTGGAAATCCATTTAAAGATGCCTTTAGGCACAAGAGATTTTCGAAACCTGCAATACCTAATAGAAGGGCCTTTCTTCATACAATAGATGCATGTAACAACCGGTTGAATCGACCTTTTAACCGATTGTTTTTCTAGTACATATGTAAAAGGTTTTGAAATTTTATTTCCTTTGCTTTGAGGATAGAAGCCTAAACCAGCTTTTCCAAAACCACATTTTTTAGATGCAAGAACATCTTCAAAATTGGATTTTCCAGTTGTAAGTTTGTCCAAGGTTTTCAAGAGATAGTGAATCTTTCTTTCACGATTTTCACAATTTTCACAATTTTCACAAACTTTTGACTCACAACTGTAAGAAGAGTTTTTGTAAACTAAATCAAGGTTTTCAAAATCTTCTTTTGTTTAGCTCAACTCTTCCTCTAAAGACTTGAATCTGTTTTCCAACTAGTTATTTAGACCTTTCAATCGGTTGAGAGAAAGTGCCAATAGCCTATTCATGAGTTTCATTAAAAGCATCAAGCAAGTGATAATAATTATTACCTTTACTTGAGGATAAAGAACTCATGCTACTTGTTACTGAAGCTTTAAGGCACATATTTGCTTCTTCATCATCTGAAGAGCTTGAGGATGGGACTTCATTGTCATCCCATGCTACATAAGATCAGGAAAGATGTTCCCTTTCATCTCCAAGAACCTCTTTAGTAGTTGTTCCTTGAGAAGATTTCTCACATCATCCAGCTTTTGACTTTTTAGCCAGCTGAAAGAGACAACTTTTGGGTTGTTTATCACTTTTCTACTTGTTTCAAAGCTATATTTTTCAATCAACTCATTGTCTCCTGAAAACCAGCCTTCAAGAAGCCCTCCTGTTCTTACAACCCTAGTTTTAATCCTTTTTTATGAAGGAGGAGTGGAATCCATGATAACAGAATGAGAAAAAAATGAAAACAGAGAAAAATATGAGATGCAGCAAGAGATGTGTCAATGGGTTGTTTTTGTGTAGAAAAACAGCTGCAGAGGGTTCTATAGCAATACAAAAACCCTCTTTGATCCTTTGGTTGCAGTGGGTTTCAGTCCTCAAGAAGAGGAATCTGATCCAAGCTTGCAGAGTAAACACGTCAGCCCATACCAAACAAACATATGGTCAGCACATGTGGATTTGACTAGTCATAAAGGCACTTGAATTTCCAAGATATGGAATATATTCCTTTTATGACAAGAAGTAACCTCCTTCTGCTCCAAATCAGACTCTTATGACTGCTTTATTGACTCACAATTCCTTTAAGATTGAAATCTGTAAAAGATAGAATGCATAAAGAAATTAAATCAATTTTATACAGTGTTGTGAGAGGAGAAACAATCGGTTGTTTCGAGAAAACAATCGATTATTTTTCTGAAGCAGCAACAAATTAGAATTTTCAACAGCATAGAAGAATCAAAATCTAATTGCTCCACATATATTACAATTTAGATGAAGATTTAACACAAATTAAGAAAAGAAAAACAACAGAAACAAAGAAAGTCTTATCCTTTTGTCATAGAGCCTCTTCAATGAGTCATAGTGCATGATCAAGAGAACTTCTTTTGGCTTTTAAGAAGACTTAAGTTGGTACAGAATCCTTAGTTCAACTCCATACAAGAACTTTTCCTTCCAAAAGCTTGATCTGATGACTTAAGAGTCCATACTTCTCTTAGTATTCCTACAACACAATAAATTCAAGCAACAAGATTTGGTCCCCTTACAAAAGTGGGTCCTTTTGATTTACATTTATCACTGGGAACTTCAGAATCTTTGGAAATCCATATCATAAATACCTTTAGGAACAAAATATTTCCGAATTTTAAGAAATCTAACAAAGTGGCCTCTCTTCATATAATAAAAACATGTAACAACCAGTTGTTTCGATTTTTCAATCGGTTGTTTTTCTAGCACTTTTGAAAAAGGCTTTGAAATCCCAATTTGCTTGCTTTGAGGATTAAACCCCAAACCAAATTTTCCAAAAACACATTTTTGGGATGCCAAGATAGTTTCAAAGTTAGATATACCCTTTGAAAGTTTATCCACAATTCTTACAAGATAGTGGACTTTACTCTCAAGAGTTTTACAATTTTCACAAGCTTCTGAGTGACACAAACAAGAAGAATTCTTGCAATGCATTTCAAGATTTTCAAAATCAATTTTTGAATTTTCCAATTCTTCTTCAAGTGTCTTGACTCTATTTTCAAGCCAGTTGTTCAACCCTTTCAACCGGTTGTTCAAGAGAGCCGATCGGTTAGCTTCCTCATGAGTTTCTTTAAAAGCTTGAAGCAATTGACTATAGTTTTATCATTTAAAGAGGCACAAGAACTTACACTACTTGAATCATCTTCTCCCTCTACCATCAAATACAGATTGGCTTTATTATCTTCACTTGATGAGGAGCTTGATGAGGAGACTTCATTTTCATCCCAAGCAATGTAGACCTTTTTTTATTTCCCTTTCTTGCTTGACTTCTTTTCCTTGCCTTCTTTATTTGGGCATTCAGCTTTCATATGCCCCTGTTCTCCACAACCAAAACAAGTATAATTGTTAGGATTAAAATCACTAGTTTTCTTGTTTCCACACCTTTCTTTGTTGGATTCTTTGTTGCGGTTTCTCTTCAAGAATTTGCTGAACTTTTTGGATAGCAAACTTAGAGTTTCTCCCTCACTTTCATCACTTCAGTCTTGCTTATCTTTGTTCTTGGCAGCTTTCAAGGCTATGTTCCTTACATGCTTGACTTCACTTTCTTGAACATCTATTCATCTCCAACTCATGTTCTCTAAGCTTTCCAAACAAGGATGCTATGGTTAAGGATGTCAAATCCTTAGACTCAGAGATGGCAGTAACTTTTGGTTGCCAAGATCTATCAATACACTTTAGAATCTTGATGTTCAACTCCTCCTTGTCAAAGATTTTTCCAAGACTCATTAGATGATTGACTATGTGGCTGAATCTCTTTTGCACTTCAACAGTTGATTCTCCTTTGAGCATCCTGAACATCTCATACTCTTGTATTAGAGTATGTTTCCTTGCCCTTTTCACATCATTTGTCCCTTCTTGGGTGACCTCTAGAGCATCTCACATTTTCTTAGCCGATGCACATTGTGAGATCCTGAAAAATTCATCAAAGTTCAAAGTAGAGGTTATGATATTCTTTGCAATGAAATCAAACTTGGCCTTTTTATTTTCAACATCAGTCCATTTGGACTAAGGATTTTCAATAGAAGCACCTTCATTTTCAAATTTTGGAATAAAAGGGTCATTTTCAATTGCATCCCAAATCCCTTTATCAAGAGATTCAACAAAGATTTTCATTCTAACCTTCCAAAAACTGATAGTTCAAACCACAAAACAAAGGTGGCCTGTTAATTGAAGCACCCTCCCCAAAACGTATTTTTTCAGCCATAGAAAAAAGGTTTAGGATCGAAAACTTGAGAACTACAAGAACTTAGCTCTTGATGGCAATTTTTAGAATATATGGCCTTAAACAAGAGGGGGGTGAGTTGTTTATAAGAGATTTACGAAAAAATTTGAAGGTTTAATGAAACTCTGTGAAGAAATCTAGAAGAGGAATCAAGTTAGCCAAGAACACAAACAGTTTCAAAGCAAAACACAGAAAAACAATCGGTTGTTTCTTCGAATCAATCAGTTGTTTATACTAGTTAAAACTTAAACAACTTAAAAACAGAATTTAAAGGAGTTTAGAGAAAGAGAAATGCACACAAGCAGTTTATACTGGTTCACTCTTACAACAAGAGCTACATCCAGTTCCCAGAAACCACTGGGTAATCCACTAAGCAATCAAACCAGATTACAAACACCACACACCAAAGTAGTGACCTTGAACCCCTCAAGAAACACACTACCTTTAGCAAACCACACCAAGAGTATTGATCTTGAACACCTCAAGAACACACAACACTCCTTGGCAATACAACAACAAAAATACAGAAGATTGAGAAAGGATTACACCTGATCAAAGTACAATCTGAAAAGAATACAATTGCAATCCTATTCCACTCTCACTTGAAAATCCAAAGCTTGATGTGAATCTTGAAAACTTGAGATCAAATATGTCAAACTGAATTTCTCAAAACTGTTTCTTACCCTTCAAAAACATATAACAAACTATTTATATTTTCCAAAGATTGGTCAAAACATTTAATGAATGAGCGTATTCAGTTAGAAATCATTTAAGATAGATTCATCATTCAAAACTGAATTCTGTTAGGATTTTCAAAGAAACAATCGGTTGAAACCACAAAACAATCGGTTGAAACCACGAAACAACCGATTGATTTGGTTTGACAGTTAAGTCAACCAAGTCAAACAACTTTCAACCTTTTTCAAAACATCTAAGAACAAAACAACAGGTTGTTTTTCACTTAGTTGGAAAAACATTTAATTTCAAAAAGGTTTTAATTCACATTAGTTTTAGATTCAACAAAAGAGTGGATCTGACTTTAATCTACCTTGATGCCACCCACACACAGTAGCAACACCAACCTTTCATCAAACACCTTGGATTTGGATTCTTCGAAGCTCTTGATCACTCTTGATCAACAAGAAGGCATCCAGAAAACTGAGAAGTTGATAGTCCATGTTGGGCAGTGGATATGAATCCTTCGGGTAGGCTTTGTTCAAATTCGTAAAGTCGACGCACATTCTCAACTTCCCATTGGCCTTCTTGACCAACACCATGTTTGCCAACCACTCAAGGTATTGGATCTCCCTTGTGTGGCCAACACTTAACAACTTTTGAGTCTTTTGCTGATGACCAGGCGTCTTTCCTTGTTGAAGTTCCTTCTCCTTTGTAGGACAGGTTTGACCTTTGGATCCATCATGAGACGATGGCATAAAAAGTCAGGATCGATTCCAGGCATGTCCGAGGCAGACCATGCAAAGGCAATCAGATGTCGTGCTATGACTTCGGCGATCTGGTTTTACATTTCTTGGCTGAAGGACATGCCAAGCTTGAACTTCTTACCTCCGATCTCTCTTTCCTGAGCCTCACCTGCAGACTCAGGTCGCCTTTCCCAGGCGATCTCCGCGCGGGTGACTATTTCTACCTCCTGGACTGAGCGATGATCGCACATACTCCTCTTTTAATCTTCAAGCTATTCTCGTAACACTTCTTTGCTGCCTTCTAGTTGGACTTAATGGTAATCACTCCTCTCTCAAGGGACGACAACTTCATTTTCATGTGCCTCGTCGAGGCCACCACTCCTAACTTGTTCAAAGCAGGCCTTCCCAAAAGGATGTTGTAGGCTGAAGGAGTATTAACGACGAGGTATCTGAAGTTGATGGTTCGAGATGAGGTGTCGTCCATGAAGGTCGTCCTTAACCCCACGTGCCCCCTTACTTCTACCTGATCTCTCGTGAATCCGTACAAACAATCGTCGTATGGTCTCAGCTGATCACACGACAACTGCAATTTGTTAAAGGTTGACCAAAACATTACATTGGCCGAGCTCCCTTGGTCGATGAGGACTCAGTGTACCCTTCTCACTACCGTGACCACCGAGATCACCACTGGGTCATTATCATGCGGGACAACATCCTATAGATCAGCCTTAGTGAAGTAGAGGTTGGGCTCAGGCGACTAGTCGGGCTCCCGGGCCTCTACCGCCATCACTTCTCTAGCATACTTTTTTCGCTGGGAGGCTATGCATCCTCCCCCTGAGAACCCCCATAGATCGTGTTGACCTCGCCATGAACTGATACATCGTGTCCCTGATCCACTAGTCGGGGTCACTACGGTCGAGGTTTCTTGACATTCCTCTAGATATTCCTTCAGGAAGCCATCCTACACCAAATCAGCTAGTTGGTATTCCAATGCTATGCAGTTTCGGACTTTGTGCCCGAAGGCTTTGTGGAAATCACACCAGGTACCCTTACTTGGCCCTAAATTCTTGTCACCTTTTGGGGGAAACTTCAACTTGTCAGCCACGTCTGGGATGGCGATCAACTTCTTGTGGCTCATTTTGAACTTGTGTCAACAGGGCAGGTCTCCCTTCACTCTCACCTTAGTCTGATGCTTCTTGGATTCGTAGGGTACATGTCTGGTCGGCGATCTCTTCTCCGTTGTAGCTTCATGTACTCTCATAGGTTGAGCTCGTCTACTCTCCCAGGGCTTCGTCGGCCCAACACTTCCATGTTTTACAGTTACCTGTTCCTCGACGTCGATGTGGGTGATAGCTCGTCGTCGGATCTCGCTAAACGTCTTTTCCCAACTCCTTATCAAAGAGTCGCTGAACGACCTTGACAGAATTCCCCGTCCAAAGGCGTGCACCATAAGAGCCTCGTCCTTAGTGTGGAGCTTTACTACCAACGCCCCGAACCGGTTCAAGAAGTCCTTCAGGGGCTCTCCCTAGTACTGCTTTACCCCGAAGAGGTCAAAAGAAACAGGGGGTGGAGCTCGGTTGAAAATGAACTGCTCCCTGAACAATGTAGCAAAATGATCTAATGAGGTTATGTGTCCATCGAGGAGACCGATGAACCAATCCATTGTCGTTCCTACGAATGTTCCCATGAACAGCTTGCAATGCATGGCATCCGTTCCTCCTGCGATCATCATCTGAGTATGGAAAGTCGTGATGTGGGCTTCTGAGTCTTCGGTACCTGTAAAGGTAATTCTAGGTGTCATAAAATTTGTTGGTATCACGACATCCATGATCGCCTGGGAGAACGTCATGGGGCGAGCCCTGACTGGAATGGGCGGGCTTTGCTCCCCTGCTACGCGTTCCCCTAAGCGTTGTAAATCTCTCCGCAACTCCTCATTGGCCCTGCGTAACTCTCCATTATTGGGTCACGACGCATCCAGATCGACCCTGAATTGGTCTTGTCTGTGGGCTTGCTCGGCCTGGACCTCAGCCAAGACCCTCTCCTGGTCAGCCTTGGAAGTCGCCACTTCCTGTTGGAGAGTGTTGACGGTTTCCATCAGTTGTTGTGTGGTGGCATTGTCACCTTCCTCCTATCAAGATGGACCTTGTCGAGTATTCTTCATATAGTTTGGTAGCTTGATCATAACTGTGGATGTGGGACCTAGTTTTATCAGGCCCCACGGTAGGCGCCAAATGTTCTTGCCGGTTGACCTGGTCGTCGATTGACTCTGGGAACAAATTGTGACTCCGTCTGCCTCTACTACAATTTGCTTTTTCCCTTGGATGATGGAATGCGTCTCCGTTTGAAACAAAAGGGGCCCTACCTATTGATTGCACTCCGACGATCAAGTCAGTACAGGGCTTATAGAAACAATGAGTAAGTAAGTAAGTAGTTTCAGTCTTAGAAACAGTGTACCTTTACCAAGGATCTCAAGTCCCTTTTATAGACTACTTTTAGGTTACTTCTTGTAACAACCCTTCTCTCACGAGAACCTTATCTCGAGTGAAAGTAGGTGTGATGGGAGGAGAGTTTGTTACAATGCGCACAATCTTAGTACGACAACCGCACATAATCTTTCCCCTTGGAGTGCATAATCTTAACAGCATGGTCGTCAGGGTACCAACTCATGTACCAGCATTAGGGGCCCATCTGTCCACTGTAGGCATACAAGCCTTTACATATCGTGCATGCAGCTTATTCCGCAAAACCCTAGCGCTCTTGGGCTTAGGCATCCTTAGGGAATACTTTACTTGCGTTATACCCGAATGTACTAAACACACCACTTCCCCTTTTTCACTGACCATACCTTATACATGTTGAGTTTATGAATGAACCTCAACGCACACATACTTGAGGCCCACTTACGTGGCCCATTATCACGACCAAACCACCGAGCTGACCTGCTTGACACAGGATCCGATGACCGATCACCGAGCACTGAGCCCAACGCTCTGGTTCAGTACATGAACCTTCACAGTTACTTAACCACTTGGTTAAGTTAATGTCCAGTGGGGATTTTCCTTAGGTTTTCACTCATAATTGCCTAAAAATCTCAATCCTAAAACTAAAGTGTCACCTAAATGAAAACTCTTAAAATCAACTCACATCATGTGGTTATCAGAGGTTAGGTTCTTATGCTTAATTTGCTTGAGTTGATTTGACACTTTTACATTTCTTTACATTCAAGTATCTTTAATTCTTCTGTTTAAATTCAAGTACCTTTAAATTCTTGTCTTTATTTTCTTGCATTTTATTTTCCTTCCCTTTATTTCTTGCAAAAAAAAAAATCGGCCATTTTATATTCATAACATTATTTCGCTTATTGGATATGTTTCTCTTTATGTCTCTTGTTGATCTTGCCTTTTGTTTTGAGTCATATGTGTTAGGTTTGATGGCTATAACAAGAGGTGAGTGAATTGTTTTCAAACTGTTTTCGCAAATACTTTGCTTAGAATGAAGCTTTAACAAACAACACACAGAAGCAGTTCAGAAACCAATTCAAAAGCCAAACAAAAATTGTAATCAGAAATTTAATTGGTTAATTGAAGTTACAATTTAACCGGTTGTTTATGATAGCGGAAAATACAAACAGTTTAGTGAGAGATGAGATAGAGAGAATTACACACAAAGATTATCCTGGTTCACTCAATCACAGAGCTACATCCAGTCCTCAGTCAAACCACTAAGTTTTCACTATGCAATCAATCACAGATTACACAAACACCACACACAAGAAGGTGACTTTGAATCCTACAAAGCCTACTCACCCTTCTTGCACACAACAACCACCTCAAGCCAGAATCCCACTGACTTTACAGGATTTTACACAGTTATACAGAAATGTTACATAAGAACTTGAACAGGATTAGAAAACACCTAGTAAGACACAATACACCAACACCCTATTGATCAGTTATTTCAAAGACAGCAAAGCACAAGGCAATCTTTCTAAAAAACTTGGTTGAAACCTTTTCACAAACAGTTTTGGTAATCACTCAAATCAGTCTCAACTCAGAGTATTAAAAGGTTTCTGTTTCATCAAACTTTATCCCTCTCGTCATCATCTAAATGTTTGAAACAAACACATATTTATAAAACTTGAAATGCTAACGTTAGAGCAAATAAGTTAAAAACAGATTTTCAAAACATTGTTACAAGCATACACATTTAATCGGTTAAAACCACGATTTAACCGGTTGAATGCTCTTGTTAGTTATAAAACAGTTTTAAAACTTTCTTTGCCAGCTAAGTTACAAACAACCGATTATCTCGACATTTTAATCGGTTGTTTTCCCTTTGCATGGAAAAACACTTTAACCTTTAAAATTGATTGAAATGAGCTTTGTCTAAGATTCAAAACTGATCTTACAAAGATTCTAAACCCCAAACCAAAACCTAAACCTAAAACATCACACAGATTTAGGCTTCACATGGATTTGGCACATCAAAGCTTCCCATCTTTAACAATATGTTCATTAATGTTCAAGGAGTCCTTGTTTTGATTCTACTTACTTGCTTTTAATTTTGAAAGTTTGCAAAGTAATTAGAAACTTGTTTTAGTAGAAGTATATTTAAAGTTCCAAACAAATGATTTCAAGTGTTCAATTATATTGAATCCCAAATTTTTTTGTGAAAATTGAAAGTTCTTGGAAAAAAATGAATGATGCAAACCATGGCCATTTCTTTCCATAAGTCAAAACTAGTATAAAAAAAAACATCAAAGAGAAGTTCAAACGCATCTTTGGGTATCACTTACCAAAGCCAAACATTTTCAAAAAATGGATTCAACTTGATTGGCAAATTGTTTTCACCATTGTGGAATTTTTTATCTTTTTGCTTTAACAATTTCTAAAGAAAAAGTTTCATAGTTAAAAGTTTAGTAAGTATCTTAGAATCTTTTTGTGTGCATTTTTCTTGCTTGTCTTCCTTTTCAAGTTTTGTCATAATCTCTTTTTCAACATTTGGTTTAGCTTTTCTTGTTTAAGCTTTCTTGTTTGTCTTTTATTTTCTTTTCCTTAAGTTTTGTGGTGATTTCCTTTGAGATCAAGTGTTGAAGGCTTTGACCTTTTTCATTTGAAAGTTTTTTCATCCACAAGAAAGACCTTGGCTAAGGGAGGAAAATTATTTCTTTTGAGTGCTTTGAGTGATCTTTCTACAAGTGGCGCAACCTTGATCGTGAATTTCTTACTAACTTCTTTTCTCTAATTGTTTGTCACTTATGTTTTATGGCTCGTATTTCTTCAGGGGAATCTTCTAAACCCCAATCTCCCCAAAAGGCATTCCTTATGGGTGAGTTGGCGGCAGCCAAAAGATCCTTAGCACAAAAGGATGAAGAGATGAGACAAATGGAGGAGAGACTCCAAAGGCTAGAATTGGCCTATGATAGACCCCAAAGAGGAAGAAGATGGAATCCAAGGCGTGAATCAAGAAGTTATCAACACTATGATAGCCAAGATGAAGAGGACGAATGGAGAGTGCATCACTTTGATGATAGGCGCCAACATGTGGCAAAGCCTTCTTTACCTTTTGTAAAAATTCCTAGTTTTAGTGGGGAAGGTGATCCCAATATTTACCTAGGATGGGAGGCTAAAGTTGAACAAATCTTTAATGTACATGAGGTCCAAGAAGACCAAAAAGTAAAGTTAGCCTCCTTAGAATTTTTAGATTATACCATGCAATGGTGGCACAAAGTTGTAATGGACATTGGACTTAACAAGAGGCCAGTCGTGGTCTCTTGGGAGGATTTGAAGTTATGCATGCGCGCTAGATTTGTTCCTCCACACTATTGGAAAGAGCTTTTGTTGAAGCTCTAACGGCTTCAACAAGGAACACAAAGTGTGGATGATTATTTTAAAGAACTTGAAACAACATTAACTAAAATTGACATGCATGAAAGTGAGGAGTCCAAAATGGCTAGATTTGTAAGTGGCTTGAGAAGATACATCCAAGATGTGGTAGAACTCTATGAGTACTCCTCTTTAGAAAAGTTGGTTCACCTTTCCATCAAGATTGAATGACAAATATCAAAGAAAACCTCTTTCAAAAATTCTCATAATGATGGCTTATACCACTCCTCTTGGAAAAATAAAAACAAGTTCTCTTCTAAAACCTTTCCCTCCAATTTGGTAAAAGAGACCACTTACAACCCTAGGGATTCTAAACCCTCCATTATAACACCTAAGTCCCCTCCCAAAACCTCAAGTAAAAAGTGTTTTAAATGTTTAGGTTTTGGGCATATAGCGGTCGATTGTCCAACCATAAGAACCATGATGGTTAAGGGGGGCAAGTAGTAAGTGAACATAGTGATCAATCTTCTAGGTCTAACTCCCCCTCCCCTTCAAAAACCTCTAGTGATAATGAATGTGAGATACCTTGTGAAGGTGACTTATTGGTAATAAGGCGAATGTTAGGGACAATTTCAAAACCTTTGGATGACACCCAAAGAGAAAATATTTTCCACACTCGCTGCCTTATCAACAACAAGTTATGTCCACGATAATAGATGGGGGTAGTTGTGCTAATGTGGCAAGTACAAGAGTAGTAGAGGAGCTTGGCTTACCCACTATCTCTCATACAAAGCCCTATAAACTACAATGGCTTAGTGTCGAAGGAGAAATCATGGTAAATAAACAAGTCCTCATAACTTTTGCTATAGAAAAGTATAAAGATGAGGTTTTATGTGATGTTGTGCTAATGGAAGCAAGACATATTCTTTTGGGAAGGCCATGGCAATATGATAGACAAGATCTACATGATAGTCTAACCAACAAAATGACTTTTACCTTCCAAGGGTACAAGGTTATCTTAAAACCCCTATCTCCAAAAGAGGTTCATGAGGACCAATTAAAAATGAAAACAAAAAGAGAAAATGAAAAAAGAGAAAGAAAGAAAAGATAAATCGAGTCACAACATATCCTCTTCCACCACTAAATCAATCATGTTGATTCGAGCCATGCTACAAATTGCAACTCCAAGGTGTCCTTCTTCCTTATCTTTTTCATTACCAAAGGTTTCTACCTACACACCATCTTTGTTAAAGAATGTTAGGAATGATTTTCAAACACCTACTAAAGGTTTCCACCTTTTAAGAGGATTTTCATCACAAAGATTTGTCATTCCCAAACATTCTTTTAAAACTTGGTCTACAAATAGAACCCCGTCTAATGCACCCCAACACTTAAAGAACATAAGTTGAGTTCACATCCCAATCCTTGCACTATCTTATATGTGAACAAACTAACTATGTTATCTACAGGAGTTCTGAATTCGAGGTTGAATTCTCTTGAACTTGGGGGGCATGATACAACCCAAGTAGCTACGAAGATGACCAAGGAAGCAAAAGACAGCACATGGTGAACTGTCATCTCAACAACCAATTCATAAACCCACCAAGGATCACATGGACCTCACCAGAAGAGCTGAGCATAAACCATCACACCAACTATTCTTCCTTTTGGTCTTCTTATAAGATACAAATATGTTGTAAATAATTTGGCTCACTTTGGGGGTCCAAATAACAAATATAGGCTAGAATAAGGTACCTTTAGCATAATAGGGGGTGTGGGTAGCATTTTATCTTGTTTTAGCCCATTTGAAGGCATTTTGACCTAGTTTCTAGAAGGACAAACTTAGGATGCGGGTTTGACTAAGGCTACCCATTTTACCCCTTTAGCTTGTTCTCCAAGGCTCCTTCACCTATAAATAGGAGGCCTACCTAGTGTATTTGACAAGTTGAATTGAATAGAAGAAATGTTACTCTGCACAAATTTGTGTGTGATGCTAGTGAGGCTTGTTCCTCTTAGTCTTTAGTCTTATCTTGTTCACATCTACTTAACCACTTGGTTAAGTTAATGTCCAGTGGGGATTTTCTTTAGGTTTTCACTCATAATTGCCTAAAAATCTCAATCCAAAAACTAAAGTGTCACCTAAATGAAAACTCTTAAAATCAACTCACATCATTGTGGAAGGTACACTCAGCGATGTGAGCAGTGCTAGAAACACGCTAATTGGCACCACGCACCGGCAGAGGAGCCACCGTCAATTTATAGTCTATGGTCATTCCATACATGGGGAATAGACATTCTAGGTCTTTTCCCTCTAGCCATACGTCAAATGAAGTACCTTGTGGTGGCCATCGGGTACTTCACCAAGTGGATTGAAGCCAAGCCCGTTGCCCAAATCACCGCTCACAAGGTACAACATTTCGTATGGTAGAACATAGTATGCCGCTTTGGGGTTCCCAAATATCTGGTGTCAAATAACGAAATGTAGTTCGTCAGTCGGCAACTAGGCAAACTATGCTCGAAGCTTGGAATAAAACAGATATTCGGCTCAGTGGAACACCCCCAGACAAATGGCCAAGTCGAATCAGCCAACAAAGTCTTGCTTAGAGGCTTGAAGAGAAAGTTAAAGAAAGCCAAGGGAACCTGGGCAGAGGAGGTTCCCCAAATTCTATGGGCTTATCACACCACGCCTCAGTCCACTACCAAAGAAACACCGTTCAGTTTGGTGTATGGAACAAATGCTATGATCCCCGTAGACATTCATGAGAGCTATCCCCGGTTTCAGAATTTCGTTGCTGAAGAATCCAATGAGGGGAGGAAGGTGAACTTGGACTTACTAGATGAAGTCCGGGAGCAGGCACATATTAAATCAGAAGCACTGAAAAGAAAAGTCAAGCTGAGACAAAGAACCAAGGTCAGACCTCAGCAATTCCAGGTTGTCGACTTGGTGAATAAGTTGTCTCAAAATGGACAAGACCATTTTGCATAGTTAAAGTGCTTGGGAATGCTGCATACAAGTTAGAAACCTTGGAGGGAGGACCTATTCCTCGGACGTGGAACGCTGCTAATCTTAAGTTTTATTTTAGTTAAATTGATAGTTTTTGTTGAACAATATGGTGTTGAAAAGGTGATGCTCTTTTTCCCTTGAGGAGGGTTTTTTAATGAGGTCACCTAATAAAAGGTTGTTTTCAAGATGTTGTTTGCTTTCTTTTTCTTTTCTTGTTGATTGTGATGCATGATGCGACGACCTTTTCCTCGGAGGAGTTCTTCCAGAAAAGGTCGTGTGAACAATTGATTACCATTGGCAGATAAATCGACCTTCCTTGGGAATTTGCACTGCAGGTAAAGTTGAACAGATGCTTCATCCAGACTGGCACAAAATAAGTCGAGCTAACTCGGTGTGAAAGTGATTACCCGGGTCTAGGCGCTCTGTGGGATGAGTAAGGTTGCACTAATAGATCACCTGACCCAGTACAAGGTAAGTCAGGCTAGCCCGGTGTGAAAGCAATCACCCGAGTCTAGGCGTTCTTGGGGCCAGTAAAGTTGCATAGATAGGTCATTCAGTTGACGCATGGTAAACTAGCTCGGTGTTCAAAGAAACACTCGAGTAGACGTCTTGTGTGTAAATTGATTCTGTGTTGGCAGGTAAGTCGACCTTCCTCGAAAGATTCCAAGTAGGCGCTCTGCAAAAGAGCATTGCGACTAAGTTGTATAAGCGCATAGTAAGTCGGGCTAGTACGTAGAAAGAACAAATCAAGCTCAGAAAGGAGTAGTTGTCTAAGTACACGCAATAAGAAACAATACTTGGCAAGATCAAGGTATACGATCCTTGCCCAAGTTTGTGGAGTGCATTTGTATACACCGAGTTTGAGCATTATCTCGTAGTAGCTACGGAGTATGGTCCAATGAAAGGTTAGTTCTTCTTTAAGTTTGAATCCTTGTTATGTCATGATGGAAAAAGTTGGTGTAAGTAGTAAGTTATTTGTATATGTAGTTGTTATACTTAAGTGCATGTGCGTCAGTATAAGTTGTTATGCTCAAGCTAGTCGAAAGACGACCACGGTACACGTAAGCAAATAACTAAAGCATAAGCATATGAAAATCATAACAAAAGTTAAGAGTATGTAAATAAGTTCATAATTACACCAAGGTCATTTTCCTACTCTTCTGCTAGTTGCCTGTTTACAACCCTTTTGTTTGGCCCCAGTTGTGAGAAGTCCAAGCTCGGGTGGAGGCTGGAGGCTTGCTCGACAGCAACCTTGAATCCCACCAAGAGATCTTGGGCAATTTCCCCTTTGCAGACCTCGACCTCGTCAGCAAAGAACTTGTCCTTCTGGACAAGCTCTTGTTGCAAGTTGGACAGGCGGTTTTCCAGACAAATCTCACGCTCAGCGGCCTCCTTAGTTTTATCCTCTAGAAGTTGCTCAATTTGTTGATGGAGGGCTCGGAGGCTCTGGATCTCTTGTTGCAAGCTCGCCATCCTCTGTTGAGTTTCTTGTTTCTCCTGTTCGATGGCGGCTTTTTGGCTCCGCATCTTCTTCACGACCACGCATCTTGTGGCCGAAGCCTGCCCAAACTGCTTCATATCATAGCCTATTGTAGCAGGTGGTGGCCCCCGTGACCACCCATTCTTTCTTCATCTTCTGGGTGCAACAAAGAGTCCTCCAGGTAGGATGTGATATCAACATAGGAGTCCCACAAACCCTTCCTCCTTTAGCTCTCCGCACCCCCTTCGAGATGGCCTAGTGTGGCGGGAAGGGCGGTAGAGGGTTGTGGAGAAGGGGTCGTGTTCGAGGTCGCCTGGCCCCGAGAAAGGGAAGGTAGGAGGCTGATGACACGGGCCCTCCCTCATTTCCTGGTAAAAACGGAGACCGAGGCAATGTCCTCGTCGTCCTCGAAGGAAGTGGGGGCGACTGCCGCCTTCAGAGGCAAATGGCTGGCCATCTTTGCCTTGGTGGCCATCTTCAGCAGGTCATCCTTGTTAAAACGAGCTAACATCCTATCTGCAAGGGAAATACAGAAAAAAGTGGTTACGTCTTGTAAGCAAAGTTTTTATTCTCTAAGGATAAAGGGGAAAAGGTATACCAGTGTAACTCTTTAGAGAGTCCGAATCAAATTCGTTGGCTAGGAGGTGGGCAGTATTGAAGGCTACTGGGAGGCTTGTGAAAAATTTGCAAACCTCCTTATCAGCAGGAGCTAACTTGTCTAGGCGTCGAGTAAGCTTGGAGTTGGGTTTTTCAGTCCAATATAGGGGAAAACCATCTAGGATATCAGGGTGCTTCTTGTTAGCTCGAACCTTGAGGAAGTGGCCATTAAACTTTTTATACGAGGATTGGAAGAGGGTAAGGATTCCCTTTCCAGGGATACTATTTACAGAGACCCAGAGTTGGCGGTTTAGTTTCTTTACCTCGAAGAGGTAAAGGAACACGTCTACAAAGGGTGGGACACCGAACTGGTCACAAAGAATAGAAAAGGCACGAAAAAATGCCCAGCTATTGGGATGTAGCTGGGCAGGAGCTACATTAAGCTCGGTCAAGAGTTCTTTTTCAAAAATAGACAGAGGAAGACGGAGAAGGACTCTCTTCAAAACTATGGCATAGAAATAGCAAAAGGGTTTGTTGGGAGATATGGTTTCATCACAACACACTGGCTCATCTACCGCACAAGGGTCTAGGAAAATCCAATCATCCTCTTTGCCGAAGTGGCACTTACTTTTCCTACGGATTACTATCTTTTCATGGGAGGTGTAGGAAGAGGTTTCGGAAAGGAGGTTTGGCGGTGCCCAGAGATACAAGGATTTATAATCCATGGAGGGTTGCATCTAAACACAATCACCGCAGAAAGAAAAAAATAGCTCAGACCCAACGCAGTATAGAAACAAGCAAACAAGTATAAATTCATGCAGAAGAACAGAAAAGCGAAACCTAAACAAGTATTTAAGAATTCAAGCGACAACATGCGAATGATCAAAATCAAGCATAAGCGTAAATGGGTGCAAACAGATGGTGGTCCAGGCAGAGCATGCAATTGCAAAAGATGAATAGTCACAAAGGGAGAAAAGGAGTACCTTTCACGGTTAGAAGAAGAAAAGCTTGAAGACATGAGAAGGAATGAGTGAGGAGCTCTGAACGATGAGAAGGAAAAGGTGCAAGTTTGAAGGTTTTTTTTAGGGGTTTTAGTGTTTATGCAACTAAGTTCTAAGAGAGGAAGGAATTCGAAATGGTTGAGTTTCGCTGCCATTGGTGCTAAGACACGTGTGTATGTGGGGGCCACGAACAATAACATGTCACTTCAAAAAATGCTTCGAACGTCGTGCCCCACCTACCTCTGAGAAACGGTCACGTCAGCGTTAAGGGTACTCAAGAGACTCTTCGCTTAGCCAAGCTCAGCTCGAGCCTGGGGGCTTATGTACTGACCAGTGCTCGGCTCTCGGTGTTATTTTTCTATGCTTGGTTCTTTGAGATATGGGAGGTCAGCTCGGTCATTGGCCCTGGGTAGATGGCCTTTTAGGGAAGGCCCAAAGCGCAAGAAAGTGTCGTTACGTAGAGTAATTTTATATATGCATCCACTTATAGATATGTTTGGAGCGGTAAATATAATTTTTTTATTATGTTTGTTATGGGTATATGACGATATTTCCTATTGTGTTTTTCTATTGCATATCTGTTACATATGGCTAGTTGCTAAAACCCTATCAAAATAGGGAGATGCATAGTAACAGAAAAGGCCTACGAATGGTACCTGAAGATCATTGGTGTCCATGGTAGGTGGTTTTTCTGTTACAGGTACAAGGTACAAGATTAATGTGTTTAGAATATTTTCGGTTAAGATTTGCTTATCTCCAAGGAGAATGATTGCATAGTGCATAGGCGGCAATAAAAGGAGAGTAAGTCTCCAGGTAAAGGTACGCTATTTTTTAGACACTTTCAACAGGTAACGCCCTCTGTCTCAGCGAAATCTTATTCTAGTGCGACAAGGATTTACGAGCTCGATTCCAGAAGAGATAGATATAGAAGGAGCATTCAAGTCAACTGGCAACCCAGTCAACCGGCAAAAACAATAACCATTTATAATACTTGTTTTCCTCATTCCACCCAAACAAATTTCCAAAACAAACAAATTTCCAAAACAAAACTATGACTAATCGAATTCTAAAACAAACATTCAATTAATCGATTAAAAAAAATTAGCTTAACCTTTACTAAATTTCCATCTTACTAACACTGACTGACTTTAATAAATTAAAACTGTTTATCCTGAAAGATTAAGTGACATTCAAAAAAATAATTATTCTCTACATGTGATACTCTTACAATACTTCTTAAAATTAAAACAAAGACTTGAAATTATTTTTTATGTACAAAATGTAGTATTTACATAATATCATTAGAATCTAAAGAAACCATGATTCACCTAATAGAAAGATTAAAATGAGTAGAAAACTCCAGTTTTAAAAAGTTTTTATGAATCTTGTTGATTTAGGATTCTGAAACAACTGTGACTGACAATTACAGTTATCTAATCTTTTACACTGGCACAGGAAAGAAAGTTTGTCCATTTTTGTTGTCTTTGTTGGAATAATTGGGGTGGAAGAAAAATGACAAAAAAAACTCTGACTTTCTCTTCACCCTTCCCATGAAATTACCTAACCTCGAACTTAGTTCTTACTTCACATGAAATTGAGCAGCAAAACCAGTGCATATTCAACAACTGTCATGGCTGCCCCCTCAATCATGGTGATTGAAAAATATTCTTTCTAGGGAAAGAAACTACAGTGAAAAGCTTCCAAAGCAGTGACGCTGGTTAGGGTCACTGTGATGTGATGAAGGGATTCATTTCTTCGATGGGCCTAAATATTCTATTTCAATGGAATCAATGGGCTCAAAAAATAATGCAAACCAAGAAAAAAAAAACAGTGCATGGAATTTATTGTAAAAATTAACTCTATTCAGCTACACTTAATTCATCTATTTTCATTTAATCATTGTATTAAAATATTTAAAAATGGACTTTTTCAAAAGAATTTTTCAAAGACTAATGATTTGTCTTTTATGGCAATGAATTAACACTGTTAACCCAGTCAACAATTACATACAATTTTTTTTTCTATTTTTGGAAAAAAGTCAGCAGCTCCTAAATATTTTAATTATACCCTTTTCAGGCTATAACTTGATAAATTTTGTAAATTACACATTTAACCACTATTATGTATGAAAATGTTACACCTAAGTTTAATTAATTGGGATTGAATTCATATAGCTAAAATATTTATTGTTTTATAACTATTGTTTTAATAAATAAATAGTATATACACGAATATTTTAAAAACTTAATTGCAATTTTGATACTTATATTTTATAAAATCTTTAATTTTGATAAATAATTTTCATACTACTTTCATACTACTTTTACGCAATTATTCATACTTTTGTTCAATTTTAAGTTCGGTTATTCATATTTTTCTATTATTTCGGATATAACGTGTAAAATTGGGAAACGTATGGTACTGTGAAGTAAGAGAGGGAGAAATTTGTTGTTTGATATACTTTGATAATAATTTAATGTATTTTTAAAACTGAAAAATTGAATAACATTATGGATAATTAGAAATTAAAGGGCTAAAATTACGTAAGAATTGAACTAAAATTATGAATAGTTAAAAAAGTTTCATTTATTATTTGCTAATTGTAACGATTAGATTTAATAAATTACAGCATACAATATTTTTAGTGACAATACCGGAATTAAATATTGAAATCTTTTTATATTATTATGATTGTATGAACATATATTGACTTGAATATAATGATTAATGAAAAGCCAACTCTCTTAAAATTTGTAATAAATTGATTGTACAGAAAATTATGATCTTTCCTAAATATTAAATACTTTGATTTCTTTGTCTCAGACTGACATAAATAACCATCTTAATAATATTACTATTTGTTTGAAAATGGCAAGAAAGGAAAAGAAACCCTAGACATATCATTAATGATTTTGTCTGGGGACAGTAACATAGTGAAATGAAACTTGTTTAGGGTTTGAATCAAAACTAAAGTAATTCTCTGTGGGCAGGCTCAGCACATGATCTAGAACTTTCTTCAAGCTTCCACGTGTGATGATGCCACTTCATCAAACCAGCTCTGTAACATAGTTACACATAACCCAAACACATGACTGCAACGAATTGTGACACTGCCACGTACCCTCTTTTGCATGGTTACACCAAATGCTATGCAGCCACGCCCATTCTCACCACCTATATCTATCACCTTCACTCTCTTTCTCTCTTTCTCTCTCTGTGATGAACACCTCAACCACCCTATATAACTCACCCTTATTCCTCTAACAATATCCATTCTCCACACACTTTTTTGTATTGTTATTGCTTCACTCTTTCCTTCACTACACCAAAATATGAGCACCATTTGTTCAGAACACAAGTTCCAACTTCAACCCTCTCACCAACTTCTCTCCCTCAAGAAATCCCTAAGGGAAATTGACATCCCGCCAAGGAAGCTCCTCATGCGCCGCGCCGCCGCCGACATGTTTTCCGACGACACCCTCCTCCACAAATACCTCCCCAACACCAAATCCATGGACTCCGACGACTCTGATGATGTCGGAGACCCTTATGCCTCCGACGAATTCCGCATGTTCGAGTTCAAGGTTCGTCGGTGCACTCGCAGCCGGAGCCATGACTGGACAGACTGTCCTTTTGCACACCCCGGCGAGAAGGCTCGCCGCCGTGACCCTCGTCGGTTTCATTACTCTGGGACGGTGTGTCCAGAGTATCGGCGCGGGCAGTGTAGCAGCGGCGATGCGTGTGAGTTCTCTCATGGGGTGTTTGAGTGCTGGTTGCACCCTTCTAGGTATAGAACTGAGGCTTGCAAGGATGGGAAGAATTGCAAGCGAAAAGTTTGCTTTTTCGCTCACACCCCTCGCCAACTCAGGGTTTTGCCTCCCCAAGACAGTATCAAGAAGAAAAAGTGCACCAATATGAGTCCTCATAATCATAATCATAATAATAATAATAGTAACCATTGCTGTTTGTTTTGTCATTGCTCATCTACTTGTTCACCAACTTCTACCCTGTTTGGCATGTCTCATTTTTCTCCTCCTTTATCACCTTCTTCCTCTTCCTCTTCCCCTTCTAGGTTTGAGCCTAGCCACCGTCATGGTGTTGTGAGCTACAAGGATGTGTTCTCCGAGCTTATGTGCTCCATGGAGGGTTTGAATTTTGGCGAGACTTCATATGTGTCTGCTTCAAAGCCTCACAGTCTGTCTTGGCTTGATGTCTCTGAGGATAACAAACAGTTCAATATTCATTCACCAACCATAGCTACTTGTGGAAGCTTTTCCAATAATGAGAATAGAAGATTTTTGAGGGAAGGAAGTAGAAGCTTTTCCATTAATGGGAATGGAAGGTTTTCGAGGGAAGAAAGTGGGGTTGTTGATGATGTCATAGCCCCAGATCTGGCGTGGGTTAATGACTTGCTGATGTAGGTTATTATTAATACGTGTTGAAGATGATGACAAAAAGATGCATGGTGGGATCTGTGACGAGGATTTACCAAGTGTAAATACATGTCGGAGCAAGCAACATATCCTTGGCTTCTATTGTTATTATTGTTTCGAGTACTTTCATTGCTTTCTGAATTTTGTTCAATGTTGTCAAAATTAATTATGTAATTTTTGTGTCCATTATAATTAGATTTGATCTTTTGTTCCGAGGATTATGTAGAGAAAGAAAGGGAACTGATTCATGGAATGCAATGTTGAACTTTTCTTTCTGTTTTGGATTTTTCGTTGGCTTAACTATCTTATCACCACTGTAGTAAGTAAATACGTGCCTTAATCTCATTCTCTGCCATATGGAATCATCATTTAGATTTTTTGTTGTTCTGTTCTGTTGTGTTGGCCATTGGTGTCAAAGCAAATTCAGCAGATGCTTACACATGTCAACCATGCAGTGCTTATCGTGACGAAATTTAAGATGATATATTCTCTCAAAATTTATTGTATGCGGTGCTCTATTAATTTGCTTGATTCTGGGGTAAATAGAAAATTGTTCATCCAGATAAAGATTTTTTCGTGAATCACGAGGAGGCACTCCAATTAATGTTAGGGGAAATCATATTCATAAAAAAAAGTGTGTTTGCTTTTTCTCTCTCCTTACATTTTCACTTTATATTTTTTTCTTAGCAGCATTCTTCTTCTTTGTCCTTCACTTACATTGCTTAGTTTACATGTCTTTTTCTCTTTTATGTTATTTTTTTTTTCTCTAAGTCAGAATACACCTCTTATTACGTAGAAAGTGTAACTGACTGAGAATTTAGCTTAGAATTTGAAGTAAAATTCGATAAAAGTTTTCACTTTGAAAATATAGTTCATATATCTTATTTTGAGTCACTTTTTATATTTTAAAAGAAAAATATCAAAATGCAGTGGATACTTGTCTTCTTCGTAAACATCATCTAATAAAACTGGAGCCATACTTGTATATGACGATGAAAACAATAGAGTAATTCTAAAGGAATACGTAAGTATTTTTGTTGCAAATTCCTCCCTATAGAGATGTGCTTTGTTTCTTTTCGTTCTGAGTTGGAGATCTTCATTGTTGTGATAAAGTGAGGAGGGAACTTTGCGTGAGACATTATCATAGGTTTCCTTAGATGGTTCTATTTGTTCTATTTTAGGTTACATTATCTAATTAATTGGGTTTCACTCATTGTTCAAATCCAGCATTATCTCTTCTTCTTTCATGCAGCATCCGAATTAGTCTTTTTGTTAATAGCAATTCATAAGTCATTTTCACTAACATTAAGTTTATACTATTTTTAAATTATTGAACGAGGAAACCACACAACCCATCACACTTAACTAAATACTTACATTTTTCCAAATTTTAAGAAAGTGCAAGAAAATGAGTAGATACATTGTAGGAGCGTTTAAAGAAGTATTTTTTTTATAACCGTTTGCAATTAAAGATAACTGCTTGCTTCCTAAGTTTTAAGTCACAAGAAAAAATAGTTTTACTTTTTATGATAGTGGGGTCTAGGTGTTCATGCTTTCATCAATAATATATAGGTTCAATTAATCTATTATTCCATTTCAATTTGTATTCAAAGAAAGTTGAAGATGTATCTAAAAGAAAATCAGGAAATAAAAATTAATTTTAGATAAAAAAAAATAATTAGTTGTTATAAAAATAATTAGTTGTTATAGTGACTAAATTGGATATCATTTTATAAATTAAATAAACTTTTGTGGTTTCTAAATTAGTTTTTATTATTGTTAAATGGTTTCTAAATTGATATCTAATTAGCTACTTAGATTTTTGCTACTAAATTTAGAATCTAAATAATTAGTAGTTAAAATATTGGTAGTTAATTAGATACCAATTTAGAAACTATTTAACAATAATATAAACTAATTTAGAAACCAAAAAAAATGTCCAGACTCTAAAATGGTCTCTAATTTAGTCACAATAACAACTAATTATTTTTTATCTCTAAAATTGGTTTTTATTTCATGATTTTCTTGTAAGGTATCCAAGTGATCTTCATCATATATGTTGGTGATGAGATATGACCTTATATTAACTAGAGAAAAATGTTATTTTTTACAACTAAAAAATGTAAATGTTATTTTAATAATTATACACTAAAAAATATTTAAGTATGGGGTGAATAAGCCTTAAGTTAATAAGCAGAAGGAATTCTTTAGGTGAAGGGTCATAAAAAGGGTATGGTCGGTTGAGAAGTAGGGGAATAACCACTAGTGCAAAAAGAAGAAAAGGGTACTCTTTATTTAGTGCGGCTTTTCTGTTGTCCGCTTTCGTAAAAAATGCGATGGCATTTTTGAAATTATTTTGATTTACGAATGCGGCTATTTGTATAGTCGTACTTGTAAATCAAATACGAATGCGGTTATTTGTATAGCCGCACTTGTAAATCAAAACGTTTGATTTACGAATGCGGCTATTTGTATAGCCACACTTGTAAATTAAAGCGTTTTGATTTACGAATGCGGTTTTACCTTTAGCCGCATTCGTAAATTCTTTTTTACCCTAAATTTTGAAGCGCGCCACACACATTTTCATACTTTCTTTCTCGTCTTTGCTTTCGTTTCGCGTTTGCACTCTGAGTTCATCTCCTTCTGCTACATCTGCATTCCATTTGTGTCAATGTAAGTTTCTTGAGCTCTCTTTCTTCCTCTTCATCTCGAAACATTATTTCATTGGCTGGCATTCGTTGCTCCGTCGTTTCTTCCCTATCCGCTGTCGCCGTTGCTGGCGCTCCCGTGCCACTCTTCATGTATAAATTTTTTCGTTTTTTTTACATTGTTTGGTTCCTTGCATTGGTCAATACTCTTTCATTGCCTTCGTGGGTTTTTGGTTTGCTTCGTCGTTGTTTCCCTGTCCACTGCCACTTCCACTACCGTTGTCGTTGTTGGCGCTCCCGTGCCACTGTTCATCAACGTTGCCTTCACACAAGATTGGCGGTGTTTTAAATTTTTTGATTTTTTTTTTAAATTTTTTTGGCATATACAAGTGCGGCTATAAGAAATAACCGCACTTATAAATAGTATTTACAAGTACGACTATATAGCCTCACTCTTATCTCTTCGATTTACAAGTGCGTGCTAATCAAATGCAACTATATAGCCACCCTTATAAATTTAAAATAGTCGCACTCGTTTTGCCTTTCTGTATCAGTGAACTTTGAAGTTAAGATCTCTTGGATGCTCGTGGAGGGGAAGAGTATCAGGTTTTGGGAGGATTCTTGTTGTGAAGGCGGTGTTCTAAAAGCAAGGTTCCCAAGATTCTATTCAACTTCTGTGTCTAGCCAAGCAACTTTACACCAACTAGGGTCTTGGGACGAACAAGTATGGAGATGGGAGTTGGTGTGAATGAGAGATTTGTTTGAGTGGGAAATGGAGGATCTTAACTGATAATGCATCAGATTGAGGACAAGTCCTTAGTCAAGGATTTTGAGGACCAATGGGTATGGAAGGAAGAAGCTTTGATGGTGTTTATGGTTAGCTCTACGTATAAGTCCCTTAGAAATGTTATGAGTAGGGAAACCTGACCCTTGTTCAGTATGTTATGGAGTTTTAAAGCATGACCATCAGCGCAAGTTGTAGCATGGCAGGAGTTACATAATAAAATGGCAACTAGGGACAACATGGAGAGGAGAGGTGTGGTGTTGGAGAACAGTGTTATGTGCGGTGGTGAGGAGGGACGATTAACCATGTCTTCTTTAGTTGTGAAATAGCTTGACTAGTTTTGGAGTTTGTGCTGCCAGTGGATTGGGGAGGTGTCTGTTTACCAATAAAACCTACTTCCTAGCTTTCAATCCAAACCATTACATACCACTAGAATTAACATATTAAAACCAACAACAACTTTGCATCTACTATTGTGCCATAATCCTTACACAACAACTTTGTTGAGCAAACCTGGTAGTCTTTTACAGGTTTTGTATAAGAGTTGGAACACCCCTTAAGTACTCATTCTAATTAAATTCATTCTTTGCTAATAAAAGAACAATAAAAGATACAAGGTGAAAAGTGTTTCATCTCTTCTATATTTCAGCAAAAAAAATATTTCTCTTTTCAATTATAATATGGTACAGAATTATTAACATATTGTTGGAGATCCCACATCGACTAGAGATTAGGAAATTGCATGGTATATAAGTGGGTGCAAATCTCACCTCATAAGCCAGTTTTATGAGCTTGAGTTAGGCTTAAAGTTCACTTGTTAATATAATATCAGAGCCGGTGTGAGAGGGTGTGTTGGAGATCTCACATCGACTAGAGATTAGAAAATTTCATAGTATATAAGTGGGTGCAAATCTCACCTCATAAGCCGGTTTTATGAGCTTGATTTAGGCTTAAAGTTCACTTCTTAATACATATCAACACTTTTAACTAATTATATAACTAAATTAAAGTATAAAAAGAGAAGTAATCTTCGTTTTTCAAACACAACATACAATTGAATCATATCTAAACCTAAAATATAATAGTTGCTAAGTAGGGTTTAACCACTAATGTGGGTTTAATTTCATGAGCTGTTAAATTGCGATAAGACTATAGTTAAGAAGTATTTTGAATTGGGAAGTGAAATTTAGATAAAACAGAAAGTTGGTGTTGATAAATCCATTGGAAGTGGGTATGAATTGAATGAATATCCAATTTCAGAAGTACTTAACTGAGTTTAGATACAAAAGGGGTGGGGCAATTAACATAGATTGGTGTTTTGTGGTGCTCCTCATTACTTGTTAAAGAAGAACACTAAATGATGGAGCAAAGTGGCTTTAATGGGGTGAGATTTGTTTCCTAGGAGGTAAACTTATCTGAAAGACAGATGAGGGGGTGAAGGGAATGACCCATAAGGATGTGTATGGAATAAGTCATTTTGGTGGGGTTTGTGGTTAGGTATAGTGATTGCCATAAACTCACACACACCTAATGGTGTGGGATGGGGGAGCACCCCATGCTAAAATGACCCCTTTTGGAGTTTGAGGTCCCCTCTGTGCCCTTAACTTTGTGTCACAATTTGATGTTCCTTTGTAGAAGAAAATTGAAGAGCAGCTTTTGTGGGACAAACACCCCATGCTCTTGTTATGGTTGTGACTCTAGGAAAATACTAGTACTGACACCTGTGAAATGGGTACATTTCTTTTGTCATGTATTCAAGATTTTTAACCAACTTTTGTAAATATTTCAAAAAAATAAAATCAAATATAAAACTAGTTTTATAAAAAAATTGTAAACTAACTTAAATATATTCTCAATGTTCATGCACTTTGGTACATTTCAATGAATGGTAGAGTTTGAATTGAATTTGTAGTTGAGATCTGGCTAGGGTTGCTTGGGAACATTATTATATATCTTGGCTGAATAATGAGTTGTCTCCTTCCTTATATGGCATTCAAATGGTCACCAAATTTGTATGCATCTATACATGCATGCACACATGTCTCCACCAATTGCACCTTCCACAACCTACAAAAGAATAAAGCTGCTGCAGCATGAATTTTACACGTCCTTATCTTTTATTTAATAGCGTTGCCATCACCCAAGAGCTTTTTTTCTTCTTCTGTCAAGACCATAACCTGAGTTATTTGCACTGTTTATATTCAGATTAGACATTTACCCAGGGTGCTAATTAACATGCTAATGTGCTAAATATATGTATAAAAACTTTCTTAGGTTAGACCTATGCTTCATTATAATAAGAAAACCCCTTTTACCCAAATAAGTAAAAAATCTTGAATATCTAACAAGAAAAAGAGTAATAGCAACATGGTGTTTCACTGAATCTTCTATTGTGGTCTCAATAAGGTATGGTCCCTTCATGGTAAATACCATACAAGATTTTGTTGAATTGTATAAGGAATTCATGGTTGTGATTTCGTTTGCCAATATATTTAATAAGTAACTGCGTTTGAAATTGTTGAAATTGCATGTTAACGTTAAACATTTGTTTTGAATTACTAACTCAAAATTCACTAGAGTGTACCATTTCATTAAGAAAAAATTACCCTCAAATCAAGGTTTTACATTTTGAATTACCTTATCCAAAAATGTAAAAGATGTGATGGTTGACATATTTGGAGAGTAGAGAAAGAAATAAGCCTTTGTGGAGAAGATGATGCCATTGGTCCACATGCAATTATTTTAAAGGCAATTACTTTTTACACCCCATAGTTTCTTTGTTCACCTCTGTAAGCGGTGTTCAAAAGATAAAAAAAAAAATCAAATCGTCGAATTAAGGAATATATTCTTGATTATATATACAATTTGAAATATTTCCAAATCCATAAATAATATATTCTAGTTTTTTTAATTTGAAAATCTATTTTGAATTACATAATCTCAAAATGTACTCTAGATTTTATAATCCAAAATTACACTTTTAAGTTTTAAATTGTGTAATCTGAAAATAAATACATAATCCAGAAATACATTCTAGATTATATAATTTAAAATATATTTTTTAATTATACAATCCAATAATGTATTTAAAATTACATAATCTATAATAGATTTTTAGATTATGCAATATAGAAACATATTTTGCATTTTACAATTTAAAATGCATTTTTGGATTACATAATCTAGAAACAATTCCATACTATATAATTTAAAAACACAGTCTTATTATATAATCCAAAATATATTATAAATTGTGTAATTTATAATATATTTTTGAATTTAGAAATGTATTTCATATTTTACAATGCAAAATACATTTTTAAATTATGGATGATGTAATTTAAAAATGTATTACATATTATATAATCTAAAATATATTATATAATCTAAAATACATTGTTTGAATTTTTAAATTACGTAATCTAAAAATATATTATAAATTATATAATCTAAAATATATTTTTTAATTTTTAAATTGTTATAAAAAAGTATTTTCAGATTATTATGTAATCCAAAAATATATTTTAAATTATACAATCAATAATATATTTTTGAATTACGTAATCTAGAAACATATTCTAAATTATATAATTTAAAAATATATTTTAAATTATATAATTTAGATATATATATTTTGTTATTCAAATATATTTTTCGATATATTTCGGATTTTTGCAATGCATACTACATTTTTTATTTCGAATTGCTTAAACAAATTTTTAGATTATACAAAATATTTCCAACCCTTAAATAATTTAAACATTTTCACACCGACAGAGGTGCAGGAAAAATGTAAGAAAGTGTTAAAAGAAATGTCCTATTTTAAATAATGTATGCATTACTGGTTTTTGCTTTTTTTTGGAGTTCAGTATGACAGGTTGTAGATTTGTTGGCTGTTGTTAAAATCACAAATACTATAAAAAAATCATAAAATTAAAATTAAAATAATTGATAGTTAAAATATTAATAACTTACCAATTTAAAAACTATTTATTAATAATAGAAACTAATTTAGAAACTAAACATTTTTTTAATCTCTAAAATAATTTCTAATGTAATCAATATATAACAATTAATTATTTTTTTATCTAAAATTAGTTTCTATTTAATGATTTTCTTATAGTGCTAGTTGGGTTACCAGAACAAATTAGATGTTGTTTTTCTATGCACTATATTAATTCTAACGTGCATCCAACATAAAATTTAAAACCCGAAAGTGTCTTTATAATTTTTATTTTCAAAAAATGACATCAAATGAAAAAAACACACACTTCAGACTTGTGCATCTAGAACATCATTGCCTTCTCGATTTCCATATTGGAACAGTTATGAATATCCAAATCTAGAAGCAATCAATTCTTTTTTAAACCTCCTGACAACACCATCCGAAAATTCTTTCTGGATTAGAAAAAACCAGAATTCACCGGTTTCACAAAAAAATCACCTTCTTCTCCAATGAGCATTGCTTATTACAATCCACCAACATTACCTTATCCGGTGTACACTTCTTCTCCATCTTCTTCTCCATCGATAACTCTTTCTCTCCACCTCCGTCCTTCTCTCCATTGCCTTCGTGTTTAGTAGTGTGCCTTAATGAACTCTAGGTAGTATTTTAAATCATTAAGGAAAAAAAAAACTTTCATGTATATGTGTTAAGTGCAAATCTAAATTGATCTGTGCAAGGAGAATCAGTCCAAAATGTAATGCATTAGCCATGTATCAATTAATAATTTGAAGGAACGTGAATATTTACTTCTTAAATGGTCATTATTAAAATTGGGAAAAGTCGAAATGTCGGAGAAAACAATTACTCTCTTTGATTAACTAAATCATGCACATTAACAAAATCAGTTAAAAATTTATTGATATGGGTTTATATTCTCAAATATAATAAAATAAATTATGTCATTTATTTTAAATATTTGTTATTTTTTTAGTAAAAACATGCTAATTAATTAAGATTATTTTAAAAAGTTAATTAATATATCATTCAATTATAAATGGATCTACTTGGAACAGAAAATGCTCCTTTTTAATGTTTTTTCTTCCTGCACCCCATTATTATTAACTGCAACCCATACAAATAGACTCGGGAAGCTTGTTTTAAAAGTTATCATATATGTTCTGAAAAACTTGTTTAGAAATGTTCGATCTAAAAGCTCGTTCCAGAATGTATTTCAAATGTTTTAGAAAGTTTGTTGCGAAGCTCATTTTGGAAACTTGTTTCAAAATGTATCATATATGTTCCAACAAGCTTGTTCTTGAAAGCTCATTTCAAAATATATTTCATGTATTGCAGAAATCATGTTCTATGAATTCCCGAAACCATGTTCCAGAACTTTTGTTTTGAAATTTTTGTTCTGGAAATCGTATTTTGCTTATTCTGGAAGATTTCTGGATAATATAGAAGCCACTTTTACGAAGGGTAAAATAGTTATTTTAGAATAATAACGGTGTAGTTAGAAATTAAAGGGGTACACAAAGAAAAAGTCTTTTCTAACTTGTTGAAAAGAATAATTAAGAAAAGGTTTATTTAAGTTTCAAAGTCCCTCATAATAAACTTTGGTATTTTCAACTATTACTTTTTTTCTTCTTTTTTTTTCTATTGAGTACTCAAACAACTTATGTTTTTCAATTTAGTCTTTGTTGTTTGATTTTTTAGTTAATTGTATGACATAATTATTATTTTGTCTCATCATTTTCTTACTTAGCTATTTTTAAATGATATAAAATGTGAGATTTGATGATTAATATATATTGTAATTAATTTAAAATATTAAGTAACTTTTATGGTCTATACTAATTATAATATTGTTTTATATTAATCTCAAAACATTACATTTTTAACACATGAAGAAAAGTAAACAAGATAATGAGGTAAGATAACTATTACTCATCCAAATAATAAAAAAATAAATAACAAGACTTTGTTAAAAAATTAAAATAAATATTCAAAAATTAATTAAACCTTATATATATTATAGTATGCATGTGCATGATCTCTGCTGGTGTTGGTTTAAAAAAACAAATTTTTACATGTTCATAAATATTTTTGCCTTATTCGCTTCTACTCCGCAAGATTTGTATGCAAGCACGGTGCTCCAGCACCTTCACCATCGTTGCTCGGTCCCCTGTTCCACAGAGACTCCTGGTCCTAGCGAAGATGCTTCTTCCCATGGACCTACATCTTCTGCCAACGATGAAGTATGTTTTATCTCTATTGTGTTCTTTCAACATTGATTTTTTTTACAATGTACATCAGATTTGTTATTGTCGTTATAAGTCTCATATCTACCACCACCAGAAGATGAAGAATGAAATGAAGAACCCAATTTGAAACCAATTCTTATTTGTAATTGCCATAATTATTGTTTATGTTTTCAACTCAATTCCAAACTAATTGTGATAATTATTGTTTATGTTTTCAATTCAATTTCAAACTAATTGTGATAATTACTGTTTATGTCTTCAATCTGATCTTATTTTACAAATTTAATAAGAATTCTTTATTTTCTATAAAAAAAATTAGACCTTGTTAACTATACGAGTTAGAAAAAAAAATCTTTAAACATGGTATAAAATGTATTTAAAAGTTGTAAAAATACATTTTTCAACATAATAAAAAATATATTTTAATGATTTAATCAGCATATTTAGAACATGGTTAACATTTACTAAATTTTGATAAAAAAGTTAAAGAAAAATATTACCAATAAATAATATATATATACATAATTTTTTTAAGTTAAACATTTTTATATGCTAAATTAATTTATTTATTTTTCTCAGATTATATATATATATAATTTATTTTAAGTTATAAAAAAAATAAAACAGGATATAATTAGCTTGTTTTTATAAAACTATGTTTATCTAACCAGTAATTTAAAATATATATATATATATATATATATATATATATATATATGTCATGTTTGAATTAAGATAGATTTACAATCATCAATTATTTTAATTTATAATTATTGATATAAAAGATAGAAATGATTATATTATTATTTCTTTTTTAAATCAATCAATTTTTATTTTTAATTTACTGAAAAATATAATTATTTAAAAATGTTATATAAAAAATATTTTTTATTACTTTTATATATTTTTTTAATATAATTACTAATATATCCATTCACTATCCATTTGTCACCTCACACGATACTCAATTTCACATTTCTTTGATACATATAGTCTTTGATGCCGTAAGATGAGATTTAATAAAAATAACTAATTTAGATATTTTTAAAAAACATATGAATCAAATTAATTTTTTTAAAAACTATTGTACTAAATTAAATATTATAATGTAATATAACAAAAGATTAATACTAGTTTAGCTCTTTCTTTTGTTATTTTTATATTGTCTCAATCTTCTTCTTTTTCTGTTTTATTAGTATATTGTTAATTTATCTTTGTTTTAATAAAATATTATTTTTGAAAAAAAAAATAGTAAACCTTATAAAGAGAATGACTTTTAAGAGTTGTTTAAAAAATAAAATAAATAAAATTAATTTATATTTATTAAAAATTCATATAAATTTTCTGATTTTTATTTCTAATTTGTATATCACCTCATTTTAGTTTAAGTAAAAATTTAATTTAATTATTTTACTATTTTTTTTAATAGTTTATGGAAAAAGTCCTCCAAGTATAGTTTTATTACTTAAATATTTTATTTTTTTTACTTATCTGATTGTGCTTAATGAATAGAAAGTTAATAAAAAAGATATCTATTTTTTTCCCTCTCTAAAAATATTATGACATTGTAGTCGGTGTTGTGCAGAAGTGAACACTATTAGGAAATGGTGTTATTAAGTTCGTGGGTATATGATTTCTGACAAGGAATAAATTAAAAAAAGTTAAAACTGATAAAAAAGATGGTAGACAAACTTCTGACAGAGAAAAAGTCCTTTGCAAAATTATGATCACTAAGTAGTTAATTAGGTTAGCAGACCAATGAATTGTATAGTTCATCTATTATCTACACCATAATAAATATATATAAATTAAAATTAAATACAGACAAGAGTATAAATTATTAAAGAATAATAAATGTAGTTTTTAAGACTCTGATCTATAAAAAAAAATAATTCATTTTATCCTCTTGTTTCATTAAAAACATTTAAACTGAGAAAATAAACACAATATTTTCTTAAATAAAAAGATTTCACTATAAAGCCTATTCTACTCTCAAACAAAAAACTTATTTAAAATTTGAAGGCTTTGCAATGGTGTGTTTTTTATACCCTTAATTCTAATTATATAGATGAGATCTCAACTCAAAACATTATAATAGTATGTGAAAGTTTTATCTTAATGGTGATGAGATTCATTATCCAGAGCATTGATTAAGGTATTAAAGTATAAAGTTAAGGAGGAAATTGATGAAAGGGTAGAAATGTAAAAAGAGAATGTGTGGGTGATGGATAAGGAAGTGAATGAATAAATTGGCGGTTGAACAGTGTTGTGAGTGTGACTGGTGACGGCAAAGCGCATTATAGCCGCCCAACACAAGACAACACGCAGCAGCAGCATCCAATTTGGTGCACCGCGTCACGTGGCGCTTTAATATGAAACGCTCTTTGGGTCCCACGTGCGCTCTACGTGTCATGCGTTACGCAATACAGAAACTTCCCACTCTTCTTCTCACGTTCTCATCTACGCCATATCATCTCCTCTCACTCACCACTTCCCACCCTCCGCGCGTGCTCACCAACTTACTCATCTTTTTTTCTTTGCGCTCAGTATTTTTAAAAAATATCTTTATTTAGTGTATCTCTTCAAATTTCTGTTAAATATTAATATTTTAAATATAATTTTTAATTGTTAATACAAACTATTTTGTCCACAAAATTATTTCATATTTCTTCTTTTTTATTCTTTACAAACTAACCCCACCACAGCCAACACTAAACAACTGTATTTATATAATAAATAAATAAATAAATATTAGTTTTTGAAACTAGTTTCTTGACTCCCCTATAATTTAAAATATTTTTTCTTTTATGTTCGAAAATAGGAAAGATAATGAATATAATATATATTTAATTTCAAAAATAAAATAAAAATACTAATCAATTATCTCTCCTCCTATTTAGCTACGAGTTCTTTTGGTAGGAAACTAAACATAATAGTGCAATAGAAAAAGAAAAAAATGGAAATAATAAATTATAAAAAAATTATTATATAAGAAAAATGTGTTATTTGAAGGAGTGTAAAAATAATTGAAATTCTACTAATTTAATGAGTTTATAAAAGATATTGAAAAAAATGTTATATAAAATACTTCAATATAGTAATAATAAATTACTATTCTACAGTATTAATTTAAATAAAATGTTATTTTCTTACTCCATTATTTATTTTTTTATTGCAATTTTTTTATTTTTTTCATTTTATTAAATTTACTTTAGAGAAAATGTTATCTATTGTTATGTTTTTCAGTATGGAATTATCTAATCATGAAAATATATTGGATAGATTGTTTTTATTTATTATATAATTTTATGATAAAGAACATTATATTTAATAATTTATCTTTTTTTAGATTATTTATGTGATGTTAGATTTTTTTTTATTGATTTCTCTCACCGCTTAAACTTATATTTGACAGTAAAAGAATATATGATGTTACACTTTTTACTTTTTACTAACTTGTCTAACATTTTATTCGTTTAAGAGATTGATTGATGTTTAAGAGATTGATGTATTCAATGATGTTAGACTTTTAATTGAACTAAAAAAATTCAATATCTCAAAATTTTAATTAGTGTTCTAAAATATTTAAGTATAAAACATAATTATATTTTATTTTAAAATAATAAAAACAATAAAATCATATAAAATATAAGTGTCGCAAAAGTTTAATATCTCAAAATTTTAGTTAGTGTTTTAAAATAGTTTAAGTATAAAACATGTACTTTATTTTTAAAATAATAAAAATAACAAAATCATATAAAATACAAGTGTTTTATTTGGTAAATTATATAATATAGTGTAACTTTTCACAAAGTTTGATAAAGATGCATATAAAGACAAATTAAACATGCACCAAATATCATACGATACACATATACTAAACAAACCTCGTACTAAAATAAATATCCATATGCTTTAATTACTTTATATTTGTAAGGAATGTTTATTTGTTAAGGAGATTTGTTCAAAATTAAGTATAAAACAAATATCAAAGCATCTCTCGAGACACAAGTTAATATTGTTTCTTTAATCAATTATGTGATACAAAGAACTTTTCAAATCTGACACAACTATAAGTCTTATACATAATCCACATCAATCACGAATTTTGTGCAAAAGGCTATACCAGCAAAACTCACTCCATGAAAAGGTAGAGGAAGCTTCAGATGAAAACTACATAACTTGTGGCTAACACAATTTCATTGTCTTCCCACTGATGACAACAAATAGTCGTATTGAGTATAAATAATATTATTGTCATGTCTCACTCAATGCAGACAACCACTTCTTACGTCAAGCAAACGAAGTACCAATTTGTCTTTAGATAATTCAAATGAATATTTTTTTTTGTGCCCCACAGATAATGATGCATGATATATGCGAAAAAAAAGACTAAGAAGATATACTTTGTGGAAGAAGTCAACATTGTCACATGTTATGGCTTTACCTGTTGAATCCAAGCAATGCTACATCACTCTCTGTACTCTTACACCTTTATAAGGGTAAGAAGGTTGTTCAAGAATAAGAGATTGAACACCATCAGTTATGTCACGAGTCTTATCTCCTATCTACGTACTCCATGGTAAAACATCTCGTAGAGAAATATCCAAAGCTTTGGATGTCCCATTACTTGATTTTTTAACATATTCAAGCTCAATGGAATTTATACCACAACTTTTATGATATCTTCATCCTTGTTATGCTTATTATTCACCCCTTCATTGATGATGCTTAAAAAAAATAAAAAGTAAAGAGGAAAAAATAACGAGCAAGAGGGTCGTTAAAAGAGGAAGGCTCAAATGCTTAAAATTCATGTTTGCCTGAGCATATGGTTGAGTGTGTGTAACATCATAAATTTTACCCATATATAATGAAATAAAAGTAAAACAAGCAATATCTAATTACAAATAATATATACTACTTTCTTATATGTGTATCTCAAAAGAAATATCCCTCTTCATAGGGATTTAATATATACATCAAAAGTTTTAACAACAAAACAAAACATTCAAATAAAACTATCTCATCCTCCAGCTGCTCACTAAGGAGCTCTATTACCTGCAATCTCATCTGCTCCCGTGTAAAACACGATCATCACAGATAAAGAAACCAACACAAACAAATAACAGGGTAAGCTATCTATAAAAAAAGTTTTGATATAATTCAAATTTTAAATTTATAAGCATAATTCATCAATTCTCATGCGATTTCTCAAACCATCAAGTTTTTATTACATTCATAAAATTCATATTTCATATGTCGGACTTCTACTGACTCATAACACATAGACTCTTGACTCTACTTTCGGAAGACTCGTGTGTTGACTTAGACTCAGAGATCTGCACCTGTCATACTATCTCACTGTGAAATCCACACAGTTATGCGCATAAAGAATCTCAATATCTTATCTCTCCTAGTATGACATGGTTAACTCATATAACAGGTCAAGTTAGTTATCTTTCAAACAACTTACCCATTCATATGAACCTCCTTCGACTCTCACCACCTGAATAACTTCATCTATATGATTTCATTATCTCAGGAGAGTCAGGATATCTCCTTCTAGACGAATCCCTAGTCAATGCACATCCTAAACAATCTTAACACGGTATTTTCTTTCCTGAAAATACTATGTTTTGATTAAAAAAATATATTCTAAACATTAAAATCTCCAACATCAAACAATCAAATCATTCCACAATTTAGAATTTCCAAAACACAACAATTCATTCACTAATCATATAAATGTCTTGAATCAAAAGGATTCCAAAGTGTATCTAAATAACATCAAGTTTTACTATCCAAAAAGAGAGACAATAAAAGGAGAATAAATTAAAATTATCTTTCAACTACAACTATATTCAACAGTATTTAATAAAAAGGATGAGGAAGTCACAACATGAAAATTAAAGTTTGATCACCAATTGTTAAACCCAACAACTAACTTATCTCAAAAACACCAGAATTCAGATTACAATCAACATAGCTCTCAAAATAATCAACTCATAATTTACTTTAAAAATTGTCACAAACAATTTTAGTTCATAAACTGAATCATCAGGAAATATTCAAAATATATAAAAATCATCACAAACCTTTTTCAAATACATTCAGTAATTCATTCAATTTCAAACTTATATACATTCTACACCATCTACTATATCTAAATTTTACATTTCAATCTCAAACAGTTTCCAATCTATACCAAACAAGAGATCCTGCAAGAAAATTTTGAAATTGGTGACCACGTCAACCCCACATCTAGATCTTCTAGCTTAAGGTTCTATTGGCAATTTAAAAATATAGCTTCCCTTACCTGAACTTTAGCTGATGCTCACTAGGAGCTCCAAATCTACCAAAAGCCTAAAGGTAATTTAACCTGCACCACAGAATCCTGATAAAAATTTAACTATATAACTAGGACCCTTTGTTAACAAAATTAACCCGTACAAAATCTAAAACTAACCCGTACAAAATCTAGTAAGATCAAAATTAACTCAAAAGAAAAAGGGGCCAAGGAACTTACTCTATCTGAGATTTTGATTCGGCAAACTTATAAGGTTCACTACCAGGAGTCCAACGACAGACTCCGATCGCCAAACTGATAAGCGAGGAAGTCAGAATCTTAAAGAAAAGGAAGAGAAAAGGAAAAAGAGGAACAAAACTGAACTTACTCTATAAGAGATTCTGATCGGGCAGTCTTGTAGTCTGTCTTCGCGCCAGGAGTCTAACGGTATACTCTGATAGTCAAACTGATGAGTGAAGAGATAGAGAAGGGAGAGAAAGGAAAATGGAAACTTTTAGAGAGATGGTGGTTTTTTAAAATGAAACCTGAATAACTGATTTTCTATTTATATGTCCTTTTTCATTTTAATAATAAAATATTCAGGTATCATTTAAAATATACCACTTCTACTCTAAGGTTATTTTCTAGATCCTTACAGCGTGAGCCTTAAAGAAAAGAGTAGAAGATGTGTTTACAAAATCAAAGAGTGTTCAGAAAAGAATATGTACAAGGTAAATGGGAGAACCTTTTCAAGCATCTACTTTTGATGAGCTGCAGATATTTGTTAAAATCTACAACTCAAAAAGAGCATCTCATAGTAACTGAGTTGCAGATTTTATCAAATCCTACAACTCAAGGTTGATGTAAATATGTTAATCAACAAAATAATTGGTTATTCGTTATATTATGATTTGTTTTTATGATTATTATAAAATCTTCATGTTATTTTTTTTTTGAAGCACTATAAAAAAAGGAGACATTGTTAAGGTGAAAGTTCAAATACCTTGTTATTTTGATTCAATGCTTAAACCAACAAAACATATAGCTACGTTTAATAAGATGAAGACAAGATCATCTTAGCACATCTTCTGTCACACGATAAGATATTATTGATTAACCACAATTTCTATTAGTTGAAGATTCAAGAACAAATGAAAGAGCATTCACCATATTTTTCATTTCATTTGTTAAGTGTTAAAGAACGTCAAACAAAATGAACATCATAAAGATCAACCAAATTATCTCTTAAAGAAATGAAAGAGCATCAAATGATTAACTCGAAACAAAATCTAAGTTAACACAAGAAGATTATTACAAAAGCTTGAGTCTAACACAAAAAAAATGTATCATACATATATCCCAGGAAGACTTGTGTTAAGCATTAATGTTCAAATATCTCTTGGGACACAAGCAAAGGTTGCAAGGACCATCAAATCTCTTGACACATCTATTTTTAAATTCTAACCCAACTACTTGCCTTGTACGATGTGTACTTTTACTATGAGATGGTACACAAGGCTTTACTACCAAGGAAAGTGTATATTGTTAGTCATTCAAGATGTTGTGTAAAGAAAGAAAATCATTTAAAGTTGATGAGGAGCATTAAATGCAACATTCATGTTGAAGCTCGTTAGACGTAAGGAGGATATGAAAGAAGAACTGAAATTGCTTAATGGTTATAACAACTATCTTCTTCTAGCGACTATATAAATCATCCATCAAGAAGAAGAAAAGAGAGAGCAGGAGATGCACTATGTTAAGATGTCGTCAAGATGATAAGCAATCCTAAAAGACATTAGAAAAATTATCCTAAAGCTAAGAGCAAGAGCACTGCCAAAATGTATGTATCTATTAGAACTTAGAAAAGAACACTTCTACAAGCATAAAATGCTTTCAACATTATGAAAATTAGTAATTTTTACAAAAGCATAAAATGCTTTCAACATTATGAAAATTAGTAATTTTTACAAATATGGACATTACATGCAAATACTAATGACATTCACAATCTAATTTAATTTTATGATTTGATATGATAAGATAATTATTTTCATTGCATTGAGATAATGTTTAAAGCATTTGTTCTCAAATATAATGCATTATTCGAGTTTCCAAAAGATAAAGTATGGTATATATGCAAATTGAACATAATTAATAAAAGAATTAAAATTTTATTAATAGCTTATGTTATTTAATAGTATTCTTTTTGGTGATGTTATATATTATCTTTTTATCATTAATGAAGAGAGAATCTAATCTATTTGCAAAATACATAAAGATGGTAAATCAATGATAATAAAAGTGTTTTATGAACATAAGTATGGAGAGTTAACATGTTTTCCCTACCACATCTTAATTTGTTGTGCAAAATAAGAGAAAATCTATCAAGTATAGCAAAATAAATATTTGTGCTATCATATCAAATAGATTAGTTGATGAAGTACATTAAAGGAATATGTTTTAAGAAAGACTTCTAATATAATGACTACTTTGAAAAAACTTTATAATATACTTGGGAAGAAATAAAATTAGAATGACCTAACTTTCATAAAATATTTTATCAGCAATTTTATATAAAAAAGTGAATTGTTTTCAATTCATTGTTAAATTATAATTTTATATCATCATGATTATTTATGTTAAAATTATTAAAATTAAATAATAATAAAAAAAGTGATAAAATGATTCATGTTTTAGTATGTTGTAAAAACTATATATTATTGTAATATATATATATATATATATATATATATATATATATAAACTAGGTGTTCAATAATTTTAGATTAACACAATCTATTTTGTAAATATGGTCTATTTAAAAGGAACTTTTATTGACTTTTGAAAAAAAAAAGACATAATCTAATAAAAAGATATTAAAAATTGTAACATTTTGTAAAAGTTATACCAATATAATTTGATCTCACCTCTTCTATCTTCTTCAATCAAGATTATTTAAGTGAAAAAAATCTTTAAATTTATTTCTTTTAGTGTTTAGTTGAAAACACTAAGCATAACTTTTGGATATGTTTGTCTTGGACGTTTTGATATGTAACCATTATAATTATGAAGAGTGTAAAAGTATCAAGATATTATTGTTTAAAAAAATTGAACAATTATTTAAAGAAACAAATAAAAATAGATGTACTATCTAGGAATAAAATGAAACAATACAAATCTTTGTAAGACTTTTTTTCTCTCTCCAAAATAATGTTCTTAAAAAAGAAATTTAAGTAAAAAATCAATTGTAAACTATAAAGTTTTAATTTTTTTATTATATTTTATTAAATGTATTAAAATAATATATATATATATATATATATATAGATAATTTTTTGAATTTTATGTACATCGCCTTGTTTAATTTTTAATGAGTAGATGATAGGAGTATTTTACAATTAAATATTATGTGAATTTATAAGTTTGACTTGGATTAATTTTGAAAGTTATGCATGTGGGAGGTGGTAAATAAATTATTAATGTGAGAAAAAAAAAGTAATGGTGTATATCTTACTTGATAAAAAAATATTTTTTTTATAATATAAGTGGAAAAAAAAATTTATAAATCAGTTTAATAAGTTTGAATTAAATTTAAAGTTTAATGTTTTTTAATATATTTCTTAATATATGATATTATAATTATTTAATATTTATTCTAATAAAAATTTATAGTAATATATATATACATAATTTCAGCCACAATATGTGTTTCTTAATAAGTAAACATAAATGAAAATGGTTGGAGAACATTCCTAGAACACCACAAAATATGAAATCTCTCTCACACAACACATAAAAGGCAACCATGGTAGGCACTTATGCTTGAAGTTATTTGAAAAACATAAAAACGTGATGTGTGAATATAAAATAGTAAAGTTGTTAAGTGATAAGAAAATGAAGTGATACATGCGTGTCCAAAGGAAAGAGGGGAAGGGACCCAAGAAGAAAAAGAAAGCAATGTCACTAGGTCCCACCTTTTCCCTCACACCCCTTCTGTCTTCCATCTTACTCTTCTTTCTCTTATCTTTTTCCATAATTTGGTTTAATCTACCAAATTAGTACTCTTTTCTACTTCATTCATCTCATGCTATTCATATTTAACTCTAACTAACTTGGTCTTTACATATACATAAAATTAAATATTTATAAATAATCTGGATATAATATGATAAAAAATGACATAATAATTCAACCGTACATTTTGATAATATATTAGAATGTAAGTTTAAGTTTAACTTTTTCATGAAAAAATTTGGTTTAAGTTTGAATGTTAATTTTTTGTTATTTTAGTATATAATAAATATATTAATACGATTTTAGTAACTATTCTATTAAGTGGATAGAAAAAGAGAGAAAATGAATAAAATAAAATAAAAAGTACTAAAAATAAATGTATTTGTTTATTTTTATTTATGTGTGGACGGCAAGGCGAGTGAAGAGGATAACACGTGGCGTTCAAAGTGAAGACATGGCCGTCAACACGGTGCGCTTTCTGTGGGTCCCACACAAGATATTACAAAATCTGCTGCTTTCTTTCCTTTGAACCAACACCAACGCTGCTAACCTAATTAATTAATAAATAAATAAATAAACAAATTGAAGAATGCAGCCATGGTCAATGATGCTAGTGAGCCTCATTAAAATTCTCCCACCCCCACAAACCAATCCATATCATTCTGTTAATGTAGAAGTTCAAAACTTTCTTCTTCTTCTTATGCTTATATTCTTATGATTTTTCTTTTCATTTTTAGGATAATTAAGTATCTATAATTAATAAAAACTTATTCATTATTTTTCTCTTATTTCTTTAATTTAATTCTTTTATTTATTACCTGGATTTTATTGACTTAAACACAGTAACTTATCATAACTATGAAATTAGTCTAAATTAGGTCTTTAAATAGTATTTAGGGTGATTTTCTCAAATATTTTACTTAAATACTAATTTCAAATTTCTTATATTTAGTTAGTTTTACTTGAATGACAATGACATATTAGCTTTATCCAATTTATATTATTCTTAAATAATTTATCCATACATGAATTTTTAGACTAAAATCTATGCAAAGAATCTATAGAAAATTAAATATGATGATTAATTAATAAACTATTAATAAATATATAACTCTTCTTCAAGCTTGATCTCATGCAAAAGTATATTACATGAATTACTAGGAAGAAAAATATGGCAATCAATCCATAATCTATAACCATCATGATCTAGCCCATGTCAAAAGTCTAGTGCATAAATTGGTACAAAGTCAAATATGATAGACCGATTCTATCATTAGCTCCTCCCCATTTCTTCTTCTTTATTATTCTCCTATCCTTTGTTTAAAATAATATTTTTGTCTCAGATCCAAGTAAATTACCACTTCACCCACCATGTGCTTGATCATAAGAATTCACCAATATGGTAAGACCCACATAGTGTGACGATAAATGTTCAAAATGAAAATTTATATGATAATTGAGAATAAAAAAAAAAAGACATTGATTTAGTTTATGTTAATGCAAGTAAGTAGTTAAAGATGTAAAGTGAAAAATAAGAATAATGGTAAAATGATATTTGATGCAATAGAAAAAAAAAATAGAAATGTAATAAATTTGTGATGAAGATGTACAAATGTTTTAAATTACATACAATATACTTTGAGTGACAAACTTGAAAAGATGCATGAGAGATAGGCCGATCTCAAAACATTTTAATACACTTTTATGATACTTAATAATTTAAATGATAATTTTTTTTATGATTGAGAGTTGTGTACTCTTAGATTTTTTATCGAATTGTATAATGATATATTGGTTTATGTTTGATTATAAGGAACTTATGTTATTAAATTATTTTATTAACATATATGATAGTTTTTTCATTTGTGTTCGACATTAAATGATTGTGAGGTTATTTGTCAACATGTATAACAATTTTCTCTTTTTTTTTTTTTTGCATTGTGTCATATTATCTATTGACCTATATGATGATTTCTTTGTTTGTGTTCGATACTAAGAGATGTATGTTAGATTATTTATTGACCTATATTATCTTAATACGAAGTTAGTAACAAGTCTCTAAATGATGCGTTGTTCATTTGTGTGCAATTTTGTAAAGAGTTTGATTATTCCTTAAATAATTTTTATTTATTTATTTTATTTTATGTTGCTGATAAAAAAAAAATTACCGTCCTATATTGTAACATTAGTGCTTATTTAGTACTAAAATTAATTACTTTAGTTTAATAGTTTATTTAAATATTATCAAATAAATAATTATATATATATATCATAGAATTAAAAATTAAGAAATATATTGAAAACAAAAGGTTAAATTTATTAAAATATTTTAGTGTATATATATATATATATATATATATATATAAACTGAAGTTTATTTTATTAGCATATATAAGTGAAGTAATTTGTCCAAAAACAACATATACATGTATACATAAATTACCTCATTAATGACTACTAATGGAAAATTGATTGTTTAATACATCAAATAGTAGACTTAGGAGTATCATTAGGATGATTTTTGTAAAGGATGACTCAAGAAATCTATCAGTTATTTTTTAAACTAAAACTGCTATATATATATATAAAAAAAAATTATTGTAACCCACTAATTGAACAAAGTGATTTGAATTGAATAGGTTGGTATGTTTCCAATTATTACAAAATGAATGCATAGTATGCTCCCTTGAGATAATTAGCAGCAGCATACTTGGACTTTGAATTAATTATAGTTTGCACGTATCAAGCTTTTTCTTTAAATGAGTTGTAGTAGGATAAATTTTATTTAATTGGATAGAGATAGAGTAGTTTTGTAAAAAAAAAAAAGTACACAAAACTCTTGAAAAGAATTTTACTCAAATCATGAGTACTAATTTGTTTGGTAAGTTAAATTTTTTATTTAAACAACCAATCCATGTTTATTATTTAAAATAGCTCCTCATGTTTAAGTATATAATTATTTATTAACTCTTTGAAAATTAAAATAAGTCAAACCTAGTTTTGCAACGCTTGTATTAGATGGCCAAACTAAATATTATGCAATATAAGATTAAAAAGTAATTTCATCCACTATTCAATTCGGTTTTAAAACGGTAAAAGACTTTCTCAAAATGTCTACAGAACAAACAAGTTTTAAACCATAAATTTAATAATAAAACAACTTCTCAATTTGCCCCAAACCACTAAAAACCTTCCTTAAAAACATGTCTATGAAACAAAATTTCAAATAAATTTAAAGTTGCACCTGACATAAACATTAAACTCTTAAAATTTTCGGCTATCTTTGATTTGTAAACCTTAATTGTTACATTTAAGCTTCAAATCTATGACAACAGTCAATAAACGTCTGCAGTAGTATAACTCATTGTTTCCATAATGGGGCTATTACCCATTTTAAGTTAGGTTTAAATTTTATAAAATTAAAAATATCATTTTATTTTTATTAATATTATTTATATATATTGTATTATTATATTAAAAATTTAGTATATGATATTGCACTAAAAGCAATTTGATTCCCGTTGAAATTCATGTCTTTACTTCTAAATCTTGAAGTCATGTTTTTATTTGTAATTGAACACTGCATCTTTACTTCTAAATCTTAAACACCTTGAATTCAACTGAATTCAATTCATTAAGGCTAAAGCCATTAAAGGTTGAATCCATGTTTATATTGTTTAGTTGCTCAGATCAGTAATTATGAGTAATCCAAAACTTACACTAAAAAGCTTAGGTTGAAAAACTAAGATCACTAAGATCACCAAGCTTCTTATACCACAACCGTGTGTTGTTTTTTCCATGGTCACATTAAAGACATAATGGTAACTCATCATTATCACAACACAAGGTAAAAAAAAATGCAGGAAAGTGAAAATCAGAAATTACTTAATTAAAATTAAGATTAGCCAGAATTACATATCAGATGTCACATAAAACTATACCAGATCTGAACAATTTCAGATCATGCCCCTTTGTTTTCAAAGACCTAAAAGGACAGAAAATTAACCTATCTACATCGAAGATGTAATATATGATATGTATTTATATAATTAACATCTAATACCTCATCTATGTATCTACCAAAGAAGATTAATATTTAATCTACCTAGATAAAAAAGAGAATTTTTTTCCTCAGTTCTTTCCTTTTTGCTGTTTTTGTTATAAGGGTATGGAAAATTAAGAGATTAATGGAATTTAATAATCCATAGGAGGAGCCAGGTTAAGATCGAGATTGAGTTCTCTTTTGGATAGGCAATCAACAACGGAGGAGGAATCTGAGTCACTCTGAACCGGGGCCGGTTCGAACCGAAAAGGGAATTGGTGGGTGAGGTAATGAGCCCGGTCGAGGAGAAAAACCGGACGCACGGCAGTGACGGGTGTCACGAGTAGCTGCTGCTGGATCGGGAGGAAGGGGAAGCGGTCGATGAGGGCAGAGACAGGGCGGCGCGTGACGTCACGCTCCGGGGCTGCGGACTCGACGGTGCTGCTCTGACTAGGGCTGCTGCTGCTGCTAGTTTTGTTTTTGTTGTTGTCAAGGTCGTTTTTGTTGTTGTTGGCGGTGTCGGGGGGAGGGGGGAAGTTGGTTTTGGCTTTGGGGCCGCGAAAGTTACGTGCGGCGGCATCGTAGGCTCTGGCGGCTTCCTCCGCGGTGTCGAAAGTCCCGAGCCAGACGCGGGATTTCTTGCCAGGGTCGCGGATCTCGGCGGCGTAGCGACCCCAGGGACGCTTGCGGACGCCGCGGTAATGGACCTCGTCGGCGACATTGTTTGGCTTCTTATTCTTGATGACCGTTTTGTCCTTGGCGACCATGGTGGTGACGTAAAGCGTTTAATCAGGGAGTGCTGAAAGATAGATGTTGGGTGAGGGGAGGGGTTGGGTATTTATATAAAATGTGCGGTGGGTTTGAAGAGAGAGAAAGAGGGTGGAGTGAAAGAATGGTGTGTGAGGTGTGAGTTATTAGAGAGAGAAGAAGAGAGAGAGGCGCCGCCCAAAGGAAAGAGAGGGTTACGTGGCACGCGGGAGTTTCGAGACAAGCGGCGAAGGTGGGGTTTCATGCGTGCCGGCTTTTAACCTATTTCACTCTCCTCTCAATAGACTCTCTTACACTCGCTTACCTTCTTCGTGGTTTCTTCCATATTAATTTCAATTTTTCAAAAGATGAAAATTTAAAATAAAACATTTTATTGAAAATAAAATTAGAGCAACCTCACTTTTTTAATAAAAAATCATAAAAGCCAAAATAAATAAAAGTTTAGACCTAATTGATTTTATTTTGAACGTAATAAAAAACAGTTTTGATATAAAAGGAAATTTATATCGTTTCTGAGTACCCTGAGGATGCGATAATGCTCTTGAGATTATCGCAATCCCGATAACACGTTTGTATTATTTTGTAACAATGTATTGTGAGAAATGCTTGGTTTCCTATTATTGTAAAGTTAAGCTAATAACAGTTTTTCTTTGGGGGAAAGAGTGAATGACCAAGTCTAAAGTAGTTACAAAGTGTGAGTGTTGATGGGTAAGAGGCATCAGCAATATTTCACTAATGTGAAGAGTAATTATTGTGGGTGATGATGGATAGGGATTTTTTTGAATGGTTCCTTGAGACAGTTTGGTGAATGGGGAGTGAACCTGGTGAAGGGGAACGAGTACACGCACACGCGTCACTTTCTTCCTTTTGACGCGTTTGTTTCGGTGCATCCAAAATCGCCTCCTGTCCCTGTCCCTCTCCCTCTCGTTAATCAATCAAACACCTTGTGTGCGTGCCGCGACTCCCTTCACTCTCCCACTACCACCGCGCCACGCGTCGCGTGCCGCACCGCGCTTTTCATCTCGTGTTTTGCGCCGCATGATTCCGGAGGGAGCACACACGCCCGCACTACACGCGTGACGGGGCGAGAAAGCGAGTACTCAAACGTAATCGTGCTATATTTGTGCGTAAAAGCCTGAAGCTAAGAAATAAAAAAGTGGAAAACCGTAATTGAAAATGTGGAAGTATGGCAAAAAGGTAACACCGATTACGGGATTGGGTTTTTTGGGTAATGAGAGGGTAAATTTGTTTTCTCTTTTTCAACATAACTCAGTAGTTGACATTAAGCAAATTTACATGCTGATGCGACGCATAGTTATTTATAGAATAACTTTTTTTTTTCAAAAATATTTATTTAAAGTTACCTATTTACTTAAAAGAAATTTATGTTTATGTATGTGAGATATCTAAAATCTAGGTATTTAAAATCAATTATATTTACATAAGAAAAACTGTGTAATTTGTCAAATATAATTTGGTAAAATTGACTTAAAATTTTAACTGGATTTTTGTGTGAATATTTTAAATTAACTTTTAATTTAAGAATTAGTTAAAAATTTTGTTAAAATTTATTCATTGTATCTAATAAATAAATTTATTTTAATAGGTTATAACGATTTTTATATGCTATTTTAAGTAAAAAATTGTATAAGTTAGTTTATATTTTATTTGTTTTCCTTTAATGATTTTTAAAAACCTACTCATTAATAACCAAAATATAATATGAATACGAACAAAAGCCAAAATTCAAAAGTGTAGAGAGAAAAATAAATAGTTAGATATTTTTTCTATTTTAACTATCGAAAAAATGAAGTTATTATATTTACCATAAACTCTTGCATTATTAATGTTAAAATCCTAAACATAAGGTCAGTATAGGACAATCAACAACTAATATAGAAATCTTCCTATATGTTAATGTTTTTGTTGTTATAAGATATTTTGCTTCATAAATTTATCATTAAAATTAATTATCATCAAATTTAAGTTCTTATTTTTATGTTTTTCTTTGTTGTGAATGTTGATCTAATGTTAGGTTTTGTCTAATTATTAACGAATTTTGGTCATTTTTGACACACGTTGTTGATTGAGAAGTCAAATTCTTTTTTTATTTCGCATTACAAGTTTCTTTCTGCAAAAATATATTATTTGTCTTATTAGAAGTGACAATAATAAATGTCCCTTTTTATCAACATCTTTCTTATTGCTTCTCATTTTTTATTTTATATTTGTGACATTATTAGATTACTTTTTTTACCTTACACTAGAGTTAATGACCATGTAACATATATGTGAGGTTATAGGCCGAACCCAAACATGTGGTGAACGATTTTGATATTGATTCCTGAAAATAAGAAAATATGAATCCTGCATTTATTATGGGGGTGAGGATCTCAAATATTTAGCCAGATATGCAGGATAGTATTTAATATTGAAAAAGGGTTATAAAAAAGGTCAAATATGGAGGAAAAGAGAGGATACTCATTATAAGAGAGGAGGAATATCGATCAAAGGGATAAAACACTTCGGTTGGAGACCACTGTTTATGGTTAAACTGAATGCTTTAGTTTGGGATACATCTTCCTTGGCTAGAACATTTTGGCACCTACCATGGGGTTGCACCATACATTCAAAATAAAATGCGGCCAACACGATGCACTATGACAAATGGAGAAGAAAATGGTGAACCAGATGCATTACAAAACATGATGGGAATGATGGAGGACATGAGGAGACATAATGAGGAAAGGTCGGAGGAGTCTAGAAGAGTTAAGAAAGAAAAGTGTTAGAGGAATCCCTTCGAGTTCATAACTAAATTCAAAGGAACAACGAGGAGCTTGAACAACAAATCAGAAATCAACTTCTTGGAGATTGCCAAGAGGAGGATGTTGAACCAAATTTTCAACCATTTTCGGAGGCAATATTGAGAGAGTCCATTCCACCTAATTATGAAAAGAGATGATACCCATTATAAAAGAGGAAGAATACCAATCAAAGGATATAACACTTCGGCTAAAAACTACTATTTTTGACCAAAGTGAATGCTCTAACTTAGGATATATCTTCCTTGCCTAGAAGAATATCTATAAATATCTATAAAATTTAGGGGTTATATAAGTCAAAACTTTGAATTAATTGCATAATGAATCTATCCTCCTTAGTTGTATTTGATAATTACATTCATTTTCACTATTTGAATAGTTTATATAAGGAATATGTTATTTGATCTAGTTTATTGGAGATTTAAGGAGATTCAATGAGTCACATGTCCATACATCACCACTAAGCAAATAATGTGAAGTTATAAAATTATATTTATACAGAAAAGAAAGGGTATTATTTGACCAATCTTAAGTGGTAAAATTGACTTGTAAGTTTGAGTGAATATTTTACGAGTATTTTAAGTTAACTTTTTAGTTTAGGAATTACTTTAATTTTTTTAACAATTTTTGAATGCTATATTAAGTTATTTTTTATACGTTAGTTAATATTTTTTTTATATTTTTTCTTTAATAATTTTTAAAAAATTATATCTATTTTTCATTGTTCTAAAAGTAAAAATTTATTACTCTATTGATTTATCTATTAGGTGACTCTTGTATATATTTAACTTACTTATTGCTATTATGAACAACTCTATATAAAGAATCAAAATTCTCTCTAAATGTATGAAGAATTGTTTACTAAATTAGTTTATTTTTGCATGTTCAAATGTTAATTTGAAGTGTGAAATTAGAATTATAAGAGATAATGACCTTAAAATTAGGAATTAAAGAATATTAATATAATTTTCATATAGGATAGTCCATAATTATGGTTTTCTTTTGTTGCTAACTCTCTTGAAACTAACTTTGTGACAAAATTTTAATTTTAATTTATTGATTGATTTTGTAACATCCTTAATTTTACCCATATATAATGTAATAAAAGTAAAACAAGCAATATCTAATTACAAATAACATATACTACTTTCTCATATGTGTATCTCAAAAGAAATATCCCTCTTCATAGGGATTTAATATATATACATCAAAAGTTTTAACAACAAAACAAAACATTTAAATAACTGTTCACTAAGGAGCTCTATCACCTGAAATCTCATCTGCTCCCATGTAAAACACGATCATCACAGATAAAGAAACAAACACAAACAAATAACAGGGTAAGCTATCTATATAAAAAGTTTTGATATAATTTAAATTTCAAATTAATAAGCATAATTCATCAATTCTCATATGATTTCTCAAACCATCAAGAGTCTATTACATTCATAAAATTCATCTTTCATATGTCAGACTTTTACTGACTCACAACACATAGACACTTGACTCTACTTCCGGAAGACTCGTGTATTGAAATTAGCATCCAGAGACCTGCACCTGTCATACTACTGCTGTGAAACCCACACAGCCATGCACATAATTATCTCAATATCTCATCATCTCATCATCTTCATATGACAGGGTAAATCCATTTGATATGCTCTGATCAGTTCTTTCAAACCTCAGAATCAGCCAAATGGACCTCCTTCGACTCTCACCAACTGAATAACTTCATCTATTTGATTCCATTATATCAGTAGAGTCAGGATCGTCTCATTCACAGGACACTCACAAATCAATACACCCTAATAACAATCTCAACATGGTATTTCCTTTCCTGAAAATACTACGTCTTGATCACACTTTAACCTCATTACATACATCATTTAACATATCAATGCACCACTCAATCACTTCATATATATAAACTTTCTAAACAATCCAAATATATCTCAAACTTTACTTAAAACACATAATTAATTCCAAATATATGCTCTTTAAATCAATCATCTGAAATCACACAACCACTTCTCATCAAACATCTCACTTAAGTAATTCAACCAAAATATTCAAAAAGAATAGTTCAACTCATTTATATTATCATTCAAACACTTTCAATTCTCAATCACAAACAGTTTCAACAAATTATTCCCATAACAGATTCAAAATCAACCATTCCAGTGAATATATTACTTTACTCTTCAAGAGAGACAATCCTGCAAGCAAAAACAATTGGAATTGGTGACCACGTCACCTCCACATCCAGAATCTTCTAACCTAGGGTTTTATTGAAAATAATAAGACTAGCTTCCCTTACCTGAACTTTAGTTGATGCTCACTAAGAGCTCCAAATCTACCCAAAAGCTTAAAGGTAATTAACTCTATTTAGGATTTTGATCGGACAATCTTGTAGAGTTCATTGGCAAGAGTTCAATGACAGACTCCGATCGTCAAACTGATAACTGAGGATGTCAGAATCATAGAGAGAAGGAGAGGAAAGGAAAAGGGTACGAAAATAAACTTACTTTATCAGAGATTTTGATCGGGCAGTCTTGTAGTCTTGGCTGCCAGGAGTCTAATGGCGTACTCTGATCGTCAAACAGATGAACGAGGAGGTCAGAATCTTAGAGAGAAGGGAGAGAAAGGAAAAGGGAAACTTTTAGAGAGATGGTGGTTATTTTAAAATGAAACCTGGATAACTGAATTTTCTATTTATATGTCATTTTCATTTTAATAATAAAATATTCAGATATCATTTAAAATATATCACTTCTACTCTTGTTATTTTCTAGATCCTTACAGATTTTATTAGTAACAATACATTAATCAATTAAGTATTTTTAAAATAAAATAATGTTTATTATTATTATTTTATTAGTTATTAATAAACATATTGGTATGAGAAGATTGTTATTACCATGAGTATATAAATAATAAAATAAAAATCTTCCAGGGATAAAAAAAATACAAGAAACAAAAGCATATTTGTTCATAAAATAATTTTCTTCTTTTGTAATTTATGTACTCAAATATTAGGTGTTGTCTCCATCATTGTTTGAAATCCACACAGCTATGCGCATAAATAATCTTAATATAACCTCTCTCCTAGTATGATAGGGTTAACTCATATGACAGGTCAAGTTAGTTATCTTTCAAATTGTACAGGACAGGAGCTCGGTCCTCGGTTTTGGACCAAGTACTACTCGGTTCTCGGGTAGGGTAAAAGTCAACTCGGCCATGGACCTGGAGTCAAGGTAGCGGTGTTGGGCATGTTTGGTTAATGGGCCTAATTTTCTAATGATGTGCTATTATTTAAATTCAAGTTGTATGTGCTTAAAGCTAAAATATAAAGAGATATTTTATGAAGATATAAGATAAAATATAAAGAGACATTTTATAAAGATATAAGATAAAATATAAAGAGATATTTTATCTGTTTGCTGCACGTTGATAGATGTTGCTAACCCTAAAAAGATAGGGAGGTGTATGTATAACAGAATGTGGCTTGCAGTTTAGCACCTAAAGGTCATTTGGTGCATGTGGTAGGTGGTTTTCTGTTAGAGATATAAGATAATGTGCTTATTTTCAGTTAATATTTGCTTATCTCAAGTGTAATTGATGCATGTGCGGTTATAAAAAGGGTTTGAAACCCTAGGTGAAGGTACGTTAGTTTTAGACGCTGTTTTTACACACTACACTGAGAATTATTCTTGCCTTTGTGAGCCCTTACTGACTTGAGCGTCAGAGTGCAAACAACCGTAAGGGCGCCCTCTGTCTTTACATGTAAAAACATTCAACAACCAAGAGAAGTGCAGATTCTAGAGGAGACAGGCGGAGCTTGAACTAGTCGTCAGAGTCAACCGACGGCTAAGTCATCGACAAAAACATTTGGTGCCCATCATGGGGCCTGATAAAACTAGGTCCTACCCACAATCGTGATCAGAGCTATCAGGCGATATGAGGAATACGAGACAAGGGATATCTGGACAACAAGAAAGCGACAATGTTACCATGCAACAAATCATGGAGACCATGAAAGCCCTCCAATTAGTGAATGAAGAAGCCAAGGCTGACCAGTTAAGGCCATTCCTCGAGCGTGGAATGTGGCAAACCTCAAGTTGTATTTCAGCTAAGATATTCTTACTTAATGCTTTCTTTTTGAACAATGGGTGATAAATTTGTTCTTGGAAGATGATGCATTTAGCGTTGTTGATTTATTTGAATTGGCACATGATAAGTCGACCTAGCTCGGTATAAGTACGAGCATAGGCGCTCTGTGGGATTGATTTGTTTGTTGATTTGCGTAAGCACAACACATGTAAGTCAACCTAGCTCGGTGTCAGTACGACCACTCGAGTATAGGTGCCCCGTGAGTAAATGATTACCCAGTGACAGGTAAGACAAGGGGCATGTGTACCATGCAGGAGAGCTCGTCATTTGGACCCAAGTGTTTGAGGTAGGTCATCTCGGTGTTTGGGCGTGAGAGGTAAGTTGTGAGCTCGACTCAGATGTTGGTCAGCCCAGAAAAGGAAACAAAGATAAAGAGATATTTTATCTGTTGTGATATTATTCTAGAGATAAAAGATAAAGAGATATTTTGTTTGTTGTGATATTATTTTGGAGATAAAAGATAAAGAGAGATTTTATCTGTTGTGATATTATTCTGGAGATAAAAGATAAAGAGATACTTTATCTGTTGTAATTCTGGAGATAAAAGATAAAGATATATTTTATTTGTTTTAATTCTGGAGATAAAAGATAAAGAGATATTTTATCTGTTATGATATTATTCTAGAGATAAAAGATAAAGAGATATTTCATTTGTTATCATGTTAATCTGAATTATATTATTGAACAGTGCAGTGGTATAAGGTGGCACCCTTTTTCCCTTAAAGAGGGTTTTTTAATGAGATCATCGAATAAATGTCGCTTATGATGCATTATTGTTGCTGATGCTTATTGTTACTTTACATATTGTTTAATTTGTGAGCAAGTGCATAAACGAGTTATTCAGAGACGTAGGTAAGTCGCCTAAGTCGGTGTCACTCAGGCTGTAGGTGCTCTACAGGATGAGCAAGTTACATAAAAATGCTATCCAGAGACGTAGGTAAGTCGCCTAAGCCAGTGTCACCCGGGCTGTAGGTGTTGTGCAGGATGAGCAAGTTGTGTAGATAAGCTATCCCGAGACACAGGTAAGTCGCCTAAGTCGGTATCACCCGAGCTTTAGGTGCTCTGCAGGATAAACAAGTGCATAAATTTGGCTAAGTGTAGGATATGTCGAGCTAACAACATGGTCGATACCATGTGAGAACTAGACACTGTGAGGGATGAGCAAGTTGTGCAGGTGCCCGTGATCACCCGAGTTGGGCGCTCTGTGAGATGATTTCAAGTTGCATAGTTTAATTGTTCAGGGGTATGTTGGCAAGTGCCTTGCAAAAGTTGATGATGACGAGGGCACGTGACCAAGCAGAAAGCTGAGCTAGTATGTCGAAAGAATCACCATGCCCAGAAGGGCACAATTATCCGAACATGCGTCACATAGAGCAGTACTTGGCGAGATCAAGGTAGGAATGCCTCTGGATGCGCCACATTCGAGCATTAGCCTGTAGTGGCTATGGAAAACAGTTCAGTAAAGGCCAAAGCACTTTAAAGCCTCTTTGCTTAGCCAAGCTCAGCTCGAGCCTGGGGGGCTTGTGTACTGGATAGGAGCTCGGTCCTCAGTCTTGGACCAACTACTACTTGGTTCTCGGGTAGGGTAAAAGTCAGCTCGGCCATTGACCTGGAGTCAAGGTAGCGGTGTTAGGCCTGTTTGGTCAATGGGCCTAATTTTCTAATGATGTGCTATGATTTAAATTCAAGTTGTATATGCTTAAAGATAAAATATAAAGAGATATTTTATGAAGATATAAGATAAAATATAAAGAGACATTTTATAAAGATATAAGATAAAATATAAAGAGATATTTTATCTGTTTGCTGCATGTTGATAGATGTTGCTAACCCTAAAAAGATAAGAAGGTGTATGTATAACAGAATGTGGCTTGCATTTTAGCACCTAAAGGTCATTTGGTGCATGTGGTAGGTGGTTTTCTGTTAGAGATATAAAATAATGTGCTTATTTTCAATTAATATTTGCTTATCTAAAGTGTAATTGATGCATGTGCAGTTATAAAAAGGGGCTGAAACCCTAGGTGAAGGTACGCTGTGTTTAGACGTTGTTTTTACACACTACACTGAGAATTATTGTTGCTTTTGTGAGCCCTTACTGACTTGAGCGTCGGAGTGCAAACGACCGTAAGGGCGCTCTCTGTCTCTACAGGTAAAAGCATTCAACAACCAAGAGAAGTGCAGATTCCAGAGAAGACAGACGGAGCTTGAACCAGTCGCCAAAGTCAACCGGCGGCCAAGTCACCGACAAGAACACAAACAACTTACCCATTCATATGAACCACCTTTGACTCTCATATTCCACATCTCATAATATCCAACATCACACAATTAAATCATACCAAAACTTAGAATTTCAAAACACACAAAAATTTATCCAATAATTGCATAAATATCTAATTAAAGGATTTTTCAAGGGTAGATGCTTCCTAAGAGCTCCAAACCTATCAAAAGCTCAAGGGTAGCCTAACTTGCATCATAGAGTCCTGATAAAAAAAATCTAACTATATCACTAGGACCTTAAGCTAACAAAGATTAACCTTGAAGCCAAAAGAGTCACATGCAAATCCTATGCAGAGACAAACCTAACAAGTTCATAATTTGACTCATAAAGAAGAGCAAGAATGAACTTACTCTATTAAAGATTCTGATCGAGTAGTCTTATTAATAGACCCAAATCCATAAGAAGATGACCATGGATGCCAACTTTGAAAGGTCATCTCAACAAGCAAAAGAAGATTCCATCAATAGGAGGAATGGTCAAGGACCAAAGCATTTGAAGTTCTTTCTATTAGTCTTCTTAATTTTTTTTAGCCTTGTTATATTCACTGCATTTTTCGTTTTGAATATGTTACTTGTTATGCCTTTCTTTGATCTTGCTTTTTACTTTGAGTCATGTGTTCTTTAGTGTTCTAGGTGTCCTTACTTTGATTCTCTTTGCTTGCTTTTAATTGTGAAATTTACAATTCAATTAGAAACTTGTTTTAGTAAAAGTTGATGTTAAGTTCCAAACATATGATTGCAAGTGTTCAATTATCTTGAATCCACCAATTTTTTTTTTGTGGAAAATTGAATGTTCTTGACACTTTGCATGATGCAATTAGGATAAAAAAAAACAACAAACTCTTTTATTAAAAAGAAGCAAAACAGTACCACTTCTTTACAAAAATAGTGAGCAATTCACGTTGATACCATACAACAAGGGTGCTTTGTTAAAAAACAGTGACGGTTTCATATAAAAGTGATATTAAAAACAACAAAGCATTTATTTCTAAAGGCATCTTGCTTATCATTTGGTTTAGAAATTCATTTTGCACATCTATGGATTCAACTTGATTGACAAATTGTTTTCTACTTTATGGAATTTTGTTCCTTGATTATATATGGGTAGTTGTACTAATGTGGCTAGTACAAAAGTTGTGGAGAAGTTAGCCTTACCCACTATCTCTCATACCAAGCCCTATAAATTACAATGGCTTAGTGTAGAGGGTGAAATCATGGTAAATAAACAAGTCCTCATAAACTTTGCAATAGGAAAGTATAAAGATGAGGTTTTATGTGATGTTGTGCCCATGGAAGCAACTCATGTTCTTTTAGGAGGGCCTTGACAATATGATAGACATGTTTTACATGATGGCCTCACCAATACAATGTCCTTTTCCTTCCAAGGGCGCAAGGTTACCTTAAAACCCCTCTCTCCCCAAGAGGTTTATGAGGACCAAATAAAAATGAAAACTAAAAGAGAAAATGAGAAAGCAAAAGAAGGACATGATAAAACGAGTCACAATACCTTATCAACTAAATCAATCATGTTGACTCGTGCTATGCCTCAACTTGCGCCTCCAAGGTGTTCTTCTTCTCTTTCTTTTTCATTACCCAAGGTTCCTACTTCCACACCATCTTGGTTAAAGAATGTTAGGGATGATTTTTACATACCTCCTAATGGTTTTCACCTTTTAAGAGGACTTTTTCCAAAAAATATCATCATTCCCAAACAATATTTTCCAACATGGTCTGTCTATAGGACCTCTTTATCTGAACTCCTAACGCTTAAAAATGCCAAGTCAAGTTTGCCTTTCTTTTCTTCCATTGTCTTAATTGATAGCAAACTGACTTTGATATATGCAGGAGTACTAAATTCGTGGTCGAATTCTCTCCAACTTGGGGGGCATAATACGACCCAAGCCCAAGCCTGAGGCCCAAGACCAACCCATGATCTCATCATCCATCATGTCTCAGAAAATTACTAAGAGCAAGGGCACAAACATTAGTAGATGAGTTTCAATTGATGTCTCTTTTTTATTTTCTTTAGAATAGAATTAAATAAAACATAAAAGGGAGGTGTGGATAGGAGTTTAGGGCTTACAAGAAGAAGTAGCAAAGTCACACTTTCCATGTGAAGTCACACCTTCCATGTGACTTCGTTTTAGCGCCATTTTCAAATGGTGTGCATTTGAAATTTCCCACCATTAAATCCGGCCCTCTAAAGCTATAAATAGAGGTGCTTGGCTCATGTAAAAATACATTGAATTTGAAGTAAAGTTACTATACACAATTTGTGTGAGAATTAGGGAGACTTGTTTCTCCTAGCTTAGTCTTATCTTGTGAGTCTTTGGGAGCTCTCAAGTGGCGGCAACCTCACTCATCTTGGAGTCTATTCACCTTCCAAGTGGCGTGAATCTCTTCCCTTGCTTCAACCACATAAGTTTTCCTATCATTCATCTTCTAATTCCATTTCCATTCCATATCAAGTTCTAAACATGTCTTGTTCATTTGTTCTTGGTTTCAATCGGTAGACTTGTGTTGTTTCTTGAATCTAATTGGTTGATTTGTGTTGTATGCTAATTTCAATCGATTCATTGTCCTTTAATTGTATTTCTATTAGGTTCATATTAATTGTCTTGTGTTCTTGATTCCGCACCATTAATTGTCATTCATAATCACCTATACTTGTGTTTTTCCTTTGGTCTTTGGAAATGAACCTTCACATCTACTTAATACTTGTTAAGTTAATGTCCAGTGGGGATTTTCCTTAGACTTCTCACCATAATTGCTTAAGAATTAATGATCCTAATTATAAAAAGTGTCACCTAATGAATCAACCTAAAATCAACTCACATCACTTATAGTATTCACTGTCAGGAGTTTGATGGCGGACTTCGATCGTCAAACTGATGAGCGAGGAGGTCAGAGTCTTAGAGAGAAGGCAAAGGAAAGGAAAAATGAGTTTTTAGACAGATGGTGGTTCTTTTTAAAATGAAACCTGAATAATTGAATTTCTATTTTTATACTATTTTAACTTTAATAATAAAATATTCAGATGTCATTTTAATTGTACCAATTCTACTCTAAGTCTATTTTTATCGGTCTTTACATTCTGCGTAGTGATGTAATTTTAGAAATTTTGAGTTTTGTTTTGTTCTTGGGTGGGATGGTGCATGAGGATTGTTTAAGGTGACCTCAGTGGAGGACACCAAGGTCAAGTTCTCTAATCTCGGTGTGAATGTAGTTAGTCACAGTAAATGATGACCTGTATAGGAATAATTGATTGCTACCAAGTTTCTGCACACTGATCAAATATTTGAAAATCAGGCTTACTGTTATTCTTAGGTGGGATGATGCATGAGGTGTGTATAAAGTAACCCTAGTAGACAATACCTAGGTGAATTTCTCCAATGTCACTATTATCGGTGTATAATTATTATAGTGGACCAGTCGAACTTGTAGTTATGTACAATATTTATAATTTATGTTTTAGGTTAAACAATTTGATTAGTCAGTGTATTTGTGTTACCAATGTTACATTGTTCAAAATGTTTAATATAATCAATTTCATTTTTTATATGATAAATAAGTTTCATGTGTGATAAACAAACCAAATTCACCTCATTCATCATTCTCCCTGACCACTGTGTAGTGCAAAAACTTAAACCGTGTCACTACATCCTAAACCATTTTTGAGAATGAGCAACGCATTAACCTCAACCATACAACCATACTCGAGTCCAATTGGTCACTACTTCAATAAATGAAATCTTTCATACTAAAACTAATCACAATCTATAATTAACCATAATTTTTTTTAATAAGATTATAACAATAATATTAAGAAAGTTTAATTCATAATTACGATTGGAATAAATCTTTATTTTAAACAAAAATCTATTTGACTAAGTTAAATTAAGATTGTAAGAATAAGAAAATAGATAAATAACACTAACTAAGATGAAAGAATATTATTGTAATTACTATTACTATTATTAATATTTTATTATTATTAATAATATTATTAAAATTAGTATTAATATTAAAATTAATTTTATTAATATTATTATTATTATAATTACTACGACTATCATGATTATTATTATTTTTAATATTATTACTATTAATAATAATATTAATATTATTACTATTATTAATAATATTAAAATTATTATTATTAATATTATTATAATTACTATTATTATTAATATTGTTAATAATAATAATAATAATAATAATAATAATAATAATAATAATAATAATAATAATAATAATAATAATAATAATGTTAATAATAAAAAACTAAAACTGCAATCAAACAACACATGAAAAAAAAACCTTCCACTATACTGTACAAGAAAAAAACTAAATTTGCAAGGACAAACAAAAGCTAAAAAAAAAACCTCAAAATGTAAATAATTTGAAATATTTTCAAAAAAGTCCAAGGATCATAAATTATTAAAATATTAATATTTATTGTTAGTCTATGTGAAAATATGGCCACCCATTTCCTATCTTTGACAAATTTTAGAAGTTTTTTTTTCTCACACTTAATTGTCCAACCTCCCTTGGAAGCTGCAATAAAGAAACAATTGCTAACAACTTAGAAGAAGTACTCTGAAACATTTGCACACACTAAATTTTTGAAGTTTGTATAGTAATAATTCAAAACAATAAAGGAAACTCACTAACTCACTCACTCTCAAGAGGATCTCATCATCACTTTTTGACGTCACACTCCACTAAGCGTCAAGTTCCAACGTTAACAACACACTCAAATGTTTTTAACTTTTTTCTAACATTAACCGTTGAACCTCACGGTCCCACTCCACTACCACTGCACCGCCTCATTTGAAAAAAGGTTACGGCTATAAACGCCCTCTTTTCCCAACGGCTCCCCACACACCAATCTACATTTACGCTTCATTTTACAAACCATACTACACAACTTCAATCTCACTAAACTCACTGTCTCTCAAATTCAAATTCACATTCACATTCATGGATTGTTTTCCTTCCCCTTATCACCATCACCACCGGTCTCGAACTAAGTCATCGTCGCGTTCGGTTCGCAAAGACGAGAACTCGGTTCCGGTCGAGCCTCTTCGAATTTCACTCGACTGCGTTCAGTCACCGCCGGCCAAGCCTTCGTCGTCGTCTCCGCTGTCTCTCCTCCGATCTCCGACAAGCTCTCTTCCGCTCAGGGAGCTTCTCCTTCTCTCACCTTCTTCCGCGCGGAGATCCAAGGCGCGGTTCGACGAGGAGGCGCCAGAGGCAGCAGGAGTGCGGCGCCGGTGCAAGAACCGAGCGGCGTCGCCGAGGAGCTCGCGGCGGTGTAGGCGCGAGGAGAAGGAGGGAGGTCCGGTGGAGGAGGCTGTGAAACAGAAGAAGAGGAGGCACAGTGGGAGACACAGGAAGGAGAGGCTGAGCTTGGTGCCTTTTCAACCACCTTCAACTTCATCTCCAAGTATGAATAAATGCAGTGTTCCTAATTACTAATTACTAGGTTTTAGAGGTTATAAATGTTAGTTATGAATGCTCATAAATTCTATTTAGCTTGACTAATGTTTGATGATTAAAATCTACCTTGTGGTCACACATTCTATTAATGAGTAAGATAACAATATCAACTTTTATTTGATGTGTAAATAGCTTTTATACAGATATGTGTTCAATTTATATATTTTTCTCTTTTACTTTAAACTAATCACAGGCCAACTTAAAAAAGTAGTTATTATAATTATGATTGAATAATAATGTAAAAACTAAATTTCATAAACTAAAATCTTTTATATCATTTGTTACATAACATTTTGAATGAGGAGATAGATAGTGCTTCCGTAAAAGGCAGGAAATATTTCTGGCTCTAGTAGTTCATAAATTAAATTCTAATTTAATACGTTTTGTAAATCTAATTAATTTTTAAAAAATTTATTTTAGTAAATTTGGAGTGTAATTTTATGATATATATCTTGAATTTCCTTCTGTATTATGAGGAGAGAGTAATTTAACTGAATTTTGTGATTCTTTGAGACCGGAACAGACTTTTGCATTTTGAAGGTACATATACAGACACACAAAGCTAAATTTTGTGCACTAAATTTGGTGGTTTTGCTAGATTTATGTAACTAAATTTAACTGAGTTTAACTCTTGTTTGTTGCCCTGTTTATTTGATTTCATTTAATGTTATTTTGAAGCATAGTATAAATGGATTGATGCGTTTACTTTGGCTTGATGTTTAGAAGCTGATGAAGAGAATGGGGGTGATCTAGATCGTGTTGGAGCGTTCATTACTGATTTGGTTATGTGGAGAGATGTTTCGAAATCGACCCTTTGGTTTGGTTTCGGGTGTCTTTGTTTCTTGTCTTCTTGCTTCACTAAAGGAATCAACGTTAGGTCTGCAGCTTCTCTCTCTTAGTGCTTCTTCTTTTTTTGTTTGTCGCTCTAGTAGAAGAGTCTGACACGTTCCCGGGGTCACCATTTCAGCATTTTCTCGGCCATATCACGATTGGCAATTCTCTTGTTGGGAGTTTCCTTCTTCTCAAACACAGTTTTCCAAAGGTAATACAAGCTTAGTTTGTCATTATGATGCTTTTCTTTTAAAGCAATCGTAGTTTTGGATTTGAATGCACTTAAGGAATTTGTGTGTGAATGTGTTCAGAAACCAGATTGAGAAAAGGAGTTTTGCCAAGTTGAAAGAAGATGACATTTTACATCTTGCAAAATTGATTCTTCCTGCATTAAATTTTGCAATTTCAAAGACTAGAGAGCTGTTTTCAGGAGAACCGTGCATGACCCTGAGAGTAATCTCTTAAACCAGAATCTTGGTTTCCTAATTGTTTGCAAAATTTCTTTTTGTGTTAGTTTATTCCATCAGATTGTATTTTAACTTTTTTTGTTGCAGGTAGCTCCTTTCCTTCTACTTGGAGCGGAGTATGGTCATCTTATTACAATTTGGAGGCTCTGTGCCATTGGTGAGGACATCATGAACTCTCATGTTCCGCATTGTCATGTTTTATGATATATTTTTGTTTTGATAATGCATATCTTACTAAATTGCTGTATGCATACATGAGCAGGATTTTTTGTCAGCTTCAGTGTACCAAAGCTTTATTCCTGCTACTCGGCTCAGATAAATCAGCGAGGTATAATTCCAGCCTCTTGTTGAAAACATTTTAGGTTATCCAGATTTGTATTTTACACTAAGGCTTTGCCATGCAGTGGAGTGCTTGAAATTGCGATTGGTGGACACATGGAATGCTTGTACTCACAAGAAGAAAGTGGTCGCTTTGGTGCTTATCACATTCTGGAATCTATCTACAATAAAGACTCGAATCTGCACAGGTAACTCTCCAGTAAGCTACTTGTTTAAGTAATTTTAACTAGTTAATCTGACCAACATATACTATTTTACTGCCTTTTGCAAAAGGATGCATGACTATTTAAGCATCAACAGTCTCCAAAATTGTAATGCTAATCTAGTCTCATCTATAACTTAGAATATAAAAACAGTGTTACCTGAATACGCATTTTTGCTCCTTACATATTTACTTGGTGGAATACCTTTAAAAGATTCATTCTGTCTCAAAATCTGGATGATGTAATGTGACATGTACATTTGGCAACATTGTACTGGTAGTTGATTCTTGTGATGTAATTTCCTTTGCAGCATTTATATTGCTTGTAATACTCAGATATTTCCGGCAAGATATCACGGAACATGTAGAAGCTGATGGAATGGCAGAGAAGGAGCAGAATCAGGCATTGGTGGTGGTGGCAGAACCTGAGGAAGAGGAACCGCGGCATGCACTAGTGGTGGCTGAACGAAAGCGCCAATGCTAGAAACTTTGTTCATCCAGCCATTTCTTTACACTGAGCACGAATATGTAGCTTGCACCCACAGATGGCTCATTTCTTTGCAGTTTAAAATTAACAATAAAAACGTGCTTTCAAAATCCCACATGTGTTGACTTGTTCTGAACTGGTTAGAACCGGACAGAATACTATCAGAGCTATCTGACAAAAAATATTGAATATTATACTACAACAGAAAAGAAAGCAACATAATACCAATAAATAGAGCGGAAAAATAAAAGAGATAAAGAGGAAAAACACACTCGAAACTTGTTAACGGAGTTCGGCCAATTTATCCTAATCTCCGAACACAACTGAAATAGCCCACTTTTATTAATGTGGGAGAAGATATGACAAATTGAGATATTTTATAATGAAGGAAGAGAGGTTAATTTATAACCCTCAAACTTCCTTCCCAGACAATGAACCCACCAATGTGGTGAGATTTAGGATTAAGCCAAAAAAGTCAACAAATCTCCACCTTGGCTTAATTTCAAGTCACACCTAATACAAATCTTCTCAAACAAACATAACAAAACCAATCTTTGCGGTGCTTCAAATTTGCGTCTATGGGTGCCAACTTCAAATGTGCAAGATATTAACCAAGTCTAAATAGTGTTCAAGCTTGGCCCTTGTAACCACCTTGAGGAGCATATCTGCAAGATTCTCCATAATGTGAATCTTTTGGAGAACAATCTCCTCTTCTTCGAGAATCTCACGCACAAAGTGATAGCGAACATCAATGTTTTTTTTTTGATCGGCAATAAAAAATAAATAAATAGGAACCACTTCAGGGGTGGTTCAACCCTTATACACGTGCCGGCCTAAAACCTTCAGACTTACAAAACAAGCCTAACTCAGGAGATTAACCTCATGCACACCAAAGGTTCTAAACACCAGTCAAAAAAGGAAAACGAGGCTGACCTACAGTTAATAGAAACCCACAACCAGACCTTTACTTGTACCAAAGAAAAAACTTCAGAAGCATCCCCCACTCCTTTATTAAAAATAATGTTATTCCTGTGCTTCCACAACTCGCTCACCACCCCTACCCAAAATGTGGACCAGACGTTATTAACCGTTTCAGAGGCACTGCTCAACCTGTAATTATCAAAATTACACTTTGGCTGAATATGAGACGCCATCGAAACCCCAAGCCACCTATGGCACAACCCCCACACCCGCCTAGCAAAACTGCAATCGAAGAACAAATGACAACAAGACTCTTCCACCAACCCGCACAAACCACACGCCGAGCTAACCACCAAAACCCCTCTTCTACTCAAATTTACCCTGGTAGCAAGCTTGTTTTCCAACAGCCTCCAAGCCATAAGAGCTGCAGAGGGAATTGCCTTGCTCTTCCATAGCTTACTGAAAATTGGCGAAAGCGAAGTCTCTTTATCCTTTCTAACAAGATTATAGGCAGAATTAACCGAATAAGATTGGGAATCCCCTCCCTTCCAGATCCAACCATCCACCTCACCCGAAACAACTCGAGCCTCTAACAGAAGCTGACCCAACTGCTCCGCCAACGACTTCTCCCACTCAAAAAACGGTCTTCTCCAAGACAACTGCCAAACCCACTCACCATTTGACCAAAAGCCAACCTCAAACACCTTAGCGTTCTTGGAAGAGCTAATAGAAAACAACCTTGGAAATGAACTCTTCAGTGACTCACCGTTCAGCCACCTGTCTTCCCAAAAAAGTATATCCTTCCCTTCCCCTATTTTCCACTTGAAACCATCTGCAAAACTTCTTCCCCAACCCTCCGAGAACCACACCTCTTTCAAATCTTTCCACCATAGAGAACACCTTCTACCTCTTCCTTCCTCTCCCAGGCTTCTCCACCCTCCATATTTAGACTCAAGGATCTCCTTCCAAAGGCCTCTCTCGGTCGACCCCATCTTCCAAATCCACTTCCCCAATAAAGCCAGATTGAACAGTCTTACATCAATTACCCCCAACCCCCCAAACTTACGTGGCTTGCATACCTGACTCCATGAGGCCCAAGCCATCTTCCTTCCTTCTGCACCCCATCCCCAAAGGAAGTTTCTTTGCAACCTAATCAGCTTTCCAGCCACCCCCGAGGGTAATTTAAATAAAGACATATAGAATAACGGAATAGAGGATAACACCGACTTGATCAAACAAACCCTCCCGGCCATCGACAAACATCTTCCCTTCCATCTGCTTAATCTAGTCTGAACCTTCTCGATCACCCCATTCCAAAAATCCCCTCTTTTATGACTCCCTTCGACAGGCATACCCAAGTATATAAAAGGAACAACCATCGTCTCACAATTGAGAATAGCTGCAAACCGCTGGAGCATTCCCTGGTCCAAACCCGTCCCACCAATCCTACTTTTCCCGAAGTTAACCCTTAACCCGGAAGAAAGTTCGAAACAGTGCAAAATCGCCTTAATGTTAAACACGCTTTTGACATTTGCTTCACAGAAAAACAAAGTATCATCTGCATATTGTAACATATTGACCTTTACTTTATCCTTCCCAACCTCCAAACTATCAACCAACTTCTTTTCCTCCGCTACCCTTGCCACCCCAGCCAAACCTTCTGCTACAATGAGGAATAGAAAAGGAGCTAACGGATCTCCCTGACGAAGACCCCTTCTAGGAAGGAACTCCCTAGTTGGGCTCCCATTTACAAGGACAGAGACCGAAACCGACTCTAAACAACCTTTGATCCACTGAATCCAACGATCACAAAAACCCAACCTCCTTAACATATAGTAGAGAAAATCCCAACTCACTGAGTCATAGGCCTTCTCGTAATCAACTTTGAAGACCACACAACTCTTTCTTTTTCTCTTGTATTCTTCCAAAACCTCATTCGCGACAAGCACACTGTCCAATAAACCTCTTCCTTCAAGAAAAAATGACTGTCTGACATCTATAATTTTTCCAATCACCTTTTTCAAACGCAAGGAAAGCGCTTTAGAAATGATCTTATACAGACAACCTACTAAAGAAATAGGTCTAAACTCCCCTAACTGCTGTGGATTTTCTACTTTTGGAATCAGACAAAGAAAAGACACGTTTGAACCTCTTGGCCAGCTGCTGTTACCCGCAAAATCCTTTACCGCCAACACCACGTCCTCTTTTAGAATGTCCCAACAAGATTTTATAAATCCAAAATTAAATCCGTCCGGACCGGGACTCTTTCAACTCTCACACCCCCAAACCGCTGCTTTCACTTCTTCATCCGAAAACTCGCCAACAAGCATTTCATTGTCTGCTTCAGAGATGGAATTGAAATCGACGTTATCCATTCTGACCTGACAACCATCATTCCTAGCAAACCTTTCTTCAAAAAACTCACAAACCTTAATCTTCACCTCCTCCTTATTGTCACTCCATTTATTATTGACGAAAATCCCGTGCAGTTGATTCCTAGCCCTCCTCCATTTTACCGAAGAGTGGAAGTACTTCGTATTAAGATCCCCCTGCTTGATCCAACTTTGTCTTGCTTTCTGAAACATAATCGCCTCTTGTTTAGACTTAGAGACAGATAGTTCGGCAAAGAGGGACTTTCTTTCTTCTCTTTCTGGCTCATCTAACCCGTCTTCATCATCGCGCAAGTCTAGCTCGTCTAACCTCTGTTGGATTTCCTTACTAGACTGATTCGCATCTCCAAAGACCTCCTTGTTCCACACCTTTAAATCTGCTTTCAATCTTTTCAACTTTTCTTTGAACACAAAAATTCCTCTTCCTACCACCTTGTATGAAACCCAACTCGATTTAACAAACTCCTTAAAACCACTATCTCTTTGCCACACATCCAAACACCTAAAAGGTTTCGGACCCTAATCCACTGAGACTTCCTTCAGCAACACTGCGCAATGATCCGAGATCGATCTGCTTAATACAAATTGTTGGCTGTTAGGCCACAGATCCAACCATTCTTTGGATACCAGCACCCTGTCTATTCTGCTCTTCACCAGACCATTAGGTTTGAACCAAGTAAACTTCCTACCCACCAACGGGATATCCGCCAATTCTGAACTTTCAATAAACTCATTAAAACCCTTAATTTCTCTAGAGTAGTCAGATTCCGACATCTCACTCCTCCTTTCCTTCTGCATTCTTATTGAATTAAAGTCCCCAATGATACACCATGCCTTTGAGAGTTGCCTCTGTCTGAAAGTGCCAACCTCCTTCCACATCTCTTTCTTCTCCCTAAGAGTATCAGAGCAGTAAATATTCACAATGGTAAGGTGTACACCATTTCGTCTCTTCCACAAACCCTCTAAAACCGTGAAGTTTCTCCCATTTACGAAACTGGAAAGCTGGAACGACTTTTTACTCCACATCGTAAGCACTCCCCCTGCTTTATTTATTGCTTTGTTTTCCACCCAATCCACTTCATTGGTACCCCAAAGAAGACACACCTTCTCCCTGCTAAACTCCGAGCACTTTGTTTCTTGTAAACACACCATATCCACTTGTTCCCTACTGATCAAATCCCTTACATAATTCCTCTTTATAACGCCTCCCGCCCCTCTTATATTCAGACTAATTATCTTCATTAACTGCCTTTCTCCTTTCCTTCCACATCTTTCTCGTAGTTACTCCACCTTGATTAGATAGCGAACAAATACTATTTAAAACTACTTCTTCTCGGTCTGGGAACGAAAAACCTGCCTCTTTCCCGACTCCCCAGACACTGGAGGCTACATTCTTATCCGTCTTCACCCAGAAAATCCTATTACAGTTCTCAATAGCACTATCGGAAGCAAACATTGAATTCGACTCACTACCAGATTGATGGACCAAAAATACTTGGTCCACCTTAAGTTGCTTTCCGACTTTATCTCGAAGTAAAGCTCAAACCTCCGTGAATCCTCCACTTCTTCTGACTTGTTACCATCTATCGACCCTCTACTCACCAAACCGTGGCTTTCTTCATTTCTGTTTAAAAATGGTATCTCGTCCTCGCCCTCTTCATCCACCCTTACTCCTGCTAATTCCGAAACCTCCAAAGAGATTCCGGGCCTTATTGATTCTCCAACCCAACTCTTACTTCCCAAATGTTCCAGCAAAAAGCCTTTTGCAAGAGCCTCGGTATCCGCATCTTTGCAACCTTCCAATTCTTTTCCACCTACCTCTTTAATTAAAGCCTGTTGTGGGCCTACCTCCACGTAATCTGCATCTTTGCAACCTTCCAATACTTTTCCACCTACCTCTTTAATTAAAGCATGTTGTGGGCCTACCTCCACGTAAGAATCCCACCCAAAATCCTTCCCACTCACATTGCAGATTTCCGCGCCTACCCCATTAACTCCTTCCAACATCCTAAGGGACCCACGGCCTGCAATACCCCTAGAATGCCTCCCCTCCACGTTGGAACCCACTCCACCCTTTTCGGAACTACTCCCTAATAACTCCTCTTCTACACTTCGTAACCCGCGCTCACCAATGCATGAGCTTCCTTCATCAATGCTCCTCCTACCCCAATCTGAAGTTGCCTTGGACTTATTGGGAATACATGCATCAGACATTAAAGGTGAACTCACGCTTCCCACCTTTGCTCCTAGAAAATCGTTCTCCATTAAAGCACCACTTAAAGCATCTTGAAAAGGCACTCCTTCACCTTGCTTGCGTACCCTACCTAGGGTTGATGATACCCGCCTGCCCTGGACGTCATCACCACCGCCGTAAACCTTCGTTCCTCCACCTCCTTCGTTGCCTACCTCCCCTCATCCAACCGCTTCGAACTCGGATTCCGCCGAAACGCCTAAGCTTGCTCCTACACTTCCCTCCTCCAACCGCTTCGAACTCGGATTCCGCCGAAACGCCTAAGATTGCTCCTACACTTCCCTCCTCCGAGCTTGCCTCTGTATCCACCTTCGAGCCTCCTCCATCCCAATTACCGCTAACCGTCTTGTGGAAAAAATCCGGGAAACTTGCCTCTTCTTCAAACGACACCGTGCACGAAACTCCATTGATGCTGAGGACCTTCGCCACTTTAACTACGCTGTTGAACTAGATTTTAACCCGTGTACGCACGTATTCCAACTTTTCTTTCTTTTTTGTTGCTTCATCTATCTCCACCACCTCCCCTACCAACTCCCCTACCCTGAAAAAGCACTGATCGCACCACATTTGAAGCAGGATGCCTCTGCACCGAAGCCACATTGATCTCTCCTTCACTGCAAAGGACTCATCCCAAGGTGCAACCGTCAAGAACATTTCATCAAACCAGGCTTTATTTTCAGTTAAAATCTTACTCAATCCTTCACCTTCATCACATGACAGCAACACGTAACTTTCCCCAAGCTGCCTTATACTGACATGACTAAAGCCACCCAAGACAAAGCACTCTTTCAACGCCTGCATGCAAGACACCACCTTAAGGCTACCCACATAACAACCTTCGAGCCATGAAGGAGACTCTAAAACCACCGTCAGTTCAGTAACCTCTTCTCCCTGTGCGCCACCTGCATTCCCTCCAGTCCCGCTCTGAGCTACCTCCCCCGAAACAACTTGAGCAAACGACTGTTGCTGCTCCGTCCGACCCCGATTCCAGTTCGTCCTGGGTTGCGTCGCTCTCTTCCTTGGCGGCCAGCCAACCCAGAGCCCTCATTTCTTTGCACCCTTGTACCCTCCGCCCTCTGGTACTTTGGAAGATTTACCTGCATCTTCCATGTACCAATCCATATTGAGTCCAACTCTCTTTCCAGAGATACAACGTCATTCACTCCCTGAAACCTTACGAACCCAAACTTTTGATTCCTTGCATTGAGCTTTCTTGAAACAAAAACATCCAGCACCCTTCCCCACCTTTGAAAAACCCTCCATAAGTCTCTCTCCTGAAAGTGTTCAGGAAAATGTGTGAAAAAGAAAGAAGTGTCAGCCATCTTCAGAAACTTACCCCACCGGAAACCTAACGGCAGTACGTATGATGGTATCAAGTTTCGTGGAGCCCCATTCTGTAGGAATTGTATACTACTCACTCACTGTAGCGAACATCAATGTGCTTCGTCCGTGCATGAAATACTTGATTCTTTGCTAAATAAATAGCACTCTAAATATCAAAATATATCTCAAGTTGTTTCTGACCAACTCCCAAGTCTTTAAGCAACCCATGAAGCCAAATTGCTTCCTTCACAACCTCTGTAATCGCCATATACTTTGCCTTTATCGTAGACAAAGCCACTGTAGACTACAAGGTAAACTTCCAACTAACTGACGCTTTTGCTAAAGTGAACAAATAGCCAGTTGTAGATCGTCGCTTATCCAAATCACCTTCATAATCAGAATCACAATATCCAACTATGCATTGTCCAAGTGATTCATCTTGCTCAAATGCCAATCCAACATCTACGGTATTTTGGATCGTAGAATCCATTTAACAGCTTGCCAATGACCCTTTCCCGGATCATGCATGTACCTGCTAACAACACTAACAACCTTTGAAATATATGGTCTCGTACACACCATTGCGTACATCAAGCTTCCAACTACATTTATGGGACTTTTGCCATGTATTCTCGTGCTTCAACCGTCTCGGAGATAACGACTCCTCAATTTCAAATGAGGAGCAAGTGGGGTACTTACACGTTTTGTATCTTCGTGCATACCAAAACGTTGTAGTACCTTCTGCAAATACTACTTCTGTGACAGCCAAAGTTCCCCCCTCTCTCTGTCCTTGTTTATCTCCATGCCGAGAATCTTCTTGGCTTCTCCTAAATCCTTCATCACAAACTCTTTACTCAACTGAGCCTTTAACCTGTCAATCTCAACTTGACTCTTTGCTGCAATCAGCATATCATCAACATATAAGATTAAGTAAATGTATGAACCTTCTTGAAGTTTGCGCAAATACACACAATGATCATATTTGTTTCTCTTGCCCTTCTGACCCTTCATGAACTTATAAAATCGTTTGTACCACTGTCTCAGAGATTGTTTCAATTCGTACAACGATTTGCTACCCAATCTTCTTTACAAACAACCTTGTATCCTTCTGGTTGAGTCATATAGATTTCCTCCTCCAAATAATCGTGTAGGAACGCAGTCTTTACATCAAGTTGAGCTAACTCCAAATTCAAATGTGCTACCAATGCACACAAAATTTAAATGGAAGAATGTTTAACAACTGGAGAAAATACCTCATTATAATCAATTCCCTCCCTCTGAGCAAAGCCTTTAGCAACCAACCTTGCCTTGTAGCGAACATCTTCTTTATTAGGAAATTCTTCTTTCTTTGCAAATACCCATTTGCACCCAATTGCCTTCTTACCTTTTGGTAATTATGCTAGGTTCCACGTCTTGCTTGTTCTTCTTCAAATACTGCATCTCCTCTTCCATCGCACCTGGCCAATTACCACTCCCTGAACTCAGAATGGCTTTTGGGTAAGTTGATGGAATGTCATCAGCATCTGGAAGTGCATAGGCAACCATATCCATGAAACGAGCAGGCTTCTGAATATCTCCTCTTTGTCTTCTAATTGCAATTGGCGCCGATTGCTGTTGAGGTTCTTCGGTAGGAACCTCTTCCTTATCTGACTCTTCTTCTACCATAGGAGAGTCACTAGTGGTGTTTCGTGTTTGGATAACCACTGTTTGCTCAAATTCCACCTACTTCGGAGCACACTCCACCTGCTTCGGAGCACACTCCACCTGCTGCGGAGTATTATCAACTCCTTCTGGATTTACCTTCTTTAACATGACAAATTCATCAAAGGTAACATCCCTGCTGATAATCGTATTCTTTGCCTCTAAACACCACAAACGGTATCCCTTCACTCCAGGATTAAAGGCCATGAAAAGAGCCCTTTTTGCCTGTGGATCCAACTTTGATTCAATCACATGATAATATGCAATATAACTAATAACATGAAAAGAATCATAATCAGATGCAGGTTTTCCAGACCATACCTCTAACGGGGTTTTTCCATCTATAGCAAATGATGGAAAACGATTGACGAGATGTTGAGCGTATTTCACAGCCTCAACCCAAAACTTTCTGCCTAACTCAACATTAAACAACATACAACAAACTTTCTCCACAAGTGTCTTGTTCATACGCTCCGACACCCCATTTTGTTGTGGTGTTTTTCTGATAGTGAAGTGCCGAACTATGCCACCATCTTGGCATACCTTCAGGAACGAATCACTCTTGTATTCTCCTCCCTTGTTTGTTTGGAGAACTTTGATCTTGCTTCCTGTCTGGTTTTCAACTTGAGCTTTCTCCTTAAGGAAAATTCGAAGTACATCATCTTTGTTCTTCATGGTAAACACCCAAACTCTCATGGAAAAATCATCAACAAAAGTGACAAAATAATGCCTACCTACGATTGACGAAGTCTTGGCAGGTCCCCACACATCTGAATGCACATAAACTAGAATACACTTGGTATTGTGAATTGCAGTGCCAAACTTCACTCTTCGTTGTTTTCCAAGAACACAATGCTCACAAAATTCAAGTTTGCAAGCCTTCGTACCTTTCAACAATCCCTGCTTGGCAAGAATTTGCAAGGATTTCTCTCAAGCATGTCCCAACCTCATATGCCACAGCTTCGTTGCCTTGACATCCTTCTTAGTGTTAGAAGTTGTTGCCGCTACTGTCCCACCACTGTACTACCTTGGTAGTAATACAAATTGTTCTTCCACATGCCTTTCAACATCACCAGTGCTCCTGAAGTTGCTTTAAGAATTCCTTCTCACATCATCACAACTACGTCTTTAGATTATAAAGCCTTTAATGAGATGAGATTCTTTTTCAACTTTGGCACGTACCGCACATCCCGCAAAATTCTGGTGGATCCATCATGATTCCGCAGCTTGATTGAACCTATCTCGGTTGTCTTACATGGATTATCATTACCCATGTAACACAACCCCGCCATCGAGTTCTTGAAATTCAAATAACCATTCCCGAATGGGACACATATGATACGTACAACCTGAATCCAATATCCACTCATTTGGATGCGATGATGTTGAAGGCGAGACAATAAAAGAGATATATGATTCCACATCACTTTTGCATTCTGCAACATTTGCATCTTGCGGAGCCCTCCCTTTCTTCTTCAGTTTTGGGCAGTCTTTCTTCCAGTGTCCTTTCTCATGACAGAAAGCACACTCATCTTTGGCAACGATTCTCGACCTTTAAACTTTGATGGAAACCAAGTAGAGGATACTCAAGCCCATGAAGCCCAAGCCCAACAAGGGGCCCAAGCCCACCAAGGGGTCCAAGCCCAACAAGGGGCCCAAGCCCAACGAATCACTAGGAGCATGGCAAGAGCTTTGGGACAAGAGTATAATAAGATGGCTCTTCTTATTTCTTTTATAGAATAGGGGTGCGGATGTAATAAATAGGTGTAAGTAGTAAGGGAGGTTAGGGGGGAGTGTAGATAGGAGTTAGGAGGTGCCAAACTAGGAAGGAAAGTCACACTTCCTTCATTGTCTAGTTGGCGCCGAATTTGAGTAGCATTTGAGGCTCATTTGGCTTTGCATTTCAGCACCTCATAGGCTATAAATAAGGTGCTTTCCTTTGTATTTTTCAGATTGGAATTTTGAAGTAGAGAGACTATACTCAAATTTAGAGAGAAATTGTGAGTCTTGAGTCTTCTTCTTCCTTTGCCTTATCTTGTGAGCAATGGTGAGCTTCAAGTGGCGGCACTCCTTCACTTATCTTGGAACTAAGCTCCAAGTGGCGTGAATGGCTTCTCCAAGTCTCAAAATCCAGCAAGCTCCTTTCTATAAGTGTTCTTCTTTCATTTTCTTTCAATTCCATTCGGTAGTTTAGCATTTCTTGGTGTTTCCTTTCATTTGTGCCGATTAGATTTGTGTTTCCAGCTTTGCTTTGCAATTTCTATTCGGTGCAGTAGCATTCTTTCCATTTTCTGTTCGGTTTTTATTTGTGTTCTTCCATTCTTTGTTGTTTGATTCCATTTGACAATATATGGACCTCCATATGAGTTTTGGTTGGTGCAAAGTCTTGGTGAGTTCTTGAATTAGAACATTGATCCAATTCTAAGTAAAGTGCCATTTATGACCAACTCAAGTTGCTCCTAAGAATGTCAAAGAATCATGTATTCTTGTTGTTGCATTCACATCAAACTTAGACCTTCCTCTTTTCCCCTTTATCTGGCTTTGCTGACGACCTCTTGCTACCAATGCTTCTTCTGATGTCGTTGATTTGCTTTTCATCTTATCCTGCTTTCTCAATTAATGACTATACAAAGCAGAACAAACAACATTTAACGACACATTCTCCTTCCCGTGAAGTAGCGTAGTCTCCAAATGTTTAAATTCATCAGGAAGAGATGATAACAACATCAAAGCCAAATCTTCATCCTCAAACTTCACATCTAAATTTAACAGGTGTGTTACTAATTGATTAAACATAGTGATGGATTCATTCATAGTAGTACCTTGTTGGTAGTCAAATTGGAACAACCTTTTCTTCATCAGGAGCTTGTTCTGACCACTTTTTTTCAAAAATTTTCTCCAATGCCTTCCACAGTTTTTGTGCAGAAATCTCATTTTTTAAAGCATACTTATGCTCTCTGGACAAGTAGGATCAAATAGTTCTGCACACCAATCGGTTGATGATGCTCCGGTCTTTATCCTCTACCTCTTATGGTTTCTCTTCCTTAAGACTGGAGCATCATCAACCGATTAGCGTGCATAACTATTCGATCCTGCCTGTCCAGAGAGCAGAAGTATGCTTTAAAAAATGAGACTTTTGCACACAAACTGTGAAAGGCATTGGAGAACAAGTTTATGAAAAAGAATGGTCAGAACAAGCTCCCGATGAAGAAAACGTTGTTCGGATTTGACTACCAACAAGGTACTACTATCAATGAATCCATCACTATGTTTAATCAATTAGTAGCACATTTGTTTAATTTAGATGTGAAGGTTGAGGATGAGGATTTGGCTTTGATGTTGTTATCATCTCTTCCTGAGGAATTTGAACATTTGGAGACTACGTTACTTCACGGGAAGGAGAATGTGTCGTTAGATGCTATTTGTTCTGCTTTATATAGTCATGAATTGAGAAATTAGGATAAGATGAAAAGCAAATCAACGACATCAAAAGAAACATTGGTTGCAAGAGGTCGTCATCAAAGCCAGACAAAGGGGAGAGGAAGGTCTAAGTCTAAAGGTCGAGAGTCGTTGCCAAAGATGAATGTGCTTTTTGTCATGAGAAAGGACGCTGGAAGAAAGACTGTCTAAAACTGAAGAAGAAAAGGAGGGCTCGGTAAGATGCAAATGTTGCAGAATGCAAAAGTGATGTGGAATCAGATATCTCTTTGATTGTCTCGCCTTCAGCATCATCACATCCAGATGAGTGGATATTGGATTCAGGTTGTACCTATCATCTGTGTCCCATTCGGGAATGGTGTTGAACCAAGTGGTGTTCAAGCTTTGAAGAATCCAAATCCTTTGAAGGATGTTGAAGGCTAGACTGTGCTTGTTGTTGCTTAGCTGTCTTAGATAGGATCTGGGGTAGATTGTTTATGTAATCCACTCTTGATTGAATCCAAAACATAAGCATTCTCAATCTTTTTAAAAGAAAAGTGTTTTTCAAACTAAGTGAAAAACAACCGATTGTTTTGTCGAAACAATCGATTGTTTTATACTTAGGAGTTTTTAGAAAAGGTTGAAAACTGTTTTTCAAATGGTTGAGCTGTTAAAACCAAAACAACCGATTGATTCGTGGAAACAACCGATTGTTTGTTTTGGTATCATAACAGAAAAATAGTTTGTGCTTTGACTGAGCTTTAAATGATTTTCTAATTGTTTACGCTCCAGTTTTTAATGCTTTGACCAATCTTTAAATGCAATAAATAGTTTGTTAAGATTTGATAACAAACATTATCCTTGAATTATTCAGAAAAACATATTTGAGTTGAAGAAGTTTTTACACAAGTTTTTGAGATTTTCAAAGAGTTGAGATTGCTTAGAGATTGAGATTGATCAAAGAGTGTGAGATAGGATTTCTGCTTGTATTGATTTCGGAATTGCTTCTATAACAAGTGTAATCCTTGTTTCTGTTGAAGAAGAATCTTTGTGTGTTTGCTGAGAAGTGTTGTGTGTTCTTGAGGGGATCAAGATCAACATTCTTAGTGTTGGTGTGTTGGCCAAGAGAAGTGTGTGTCTTGAGGGGATCAATGTCACTTTCTTGGTTGTGTTGTAAATGATCTAGGTTTGATTGCTTAGTGGTGTTCCTCAATGGTTTCTGAGAAGACTGGATGTAGCTATGGGTTTAGAGTGAACCAGTATAAATCTATGTGTGCATTTTCTATATCCCTTAACTCTTTAAATTCAGTTTTGATATTTGTAAACTGGTATAAACAACCGATTGCTTCTGCGAAACACCCGATTGTTTATGCGAAACAACCGATTGTTTCTGCGAAACAACTGATTGTTTTTCTGGTGCTGTGCTTTTTGCTTTGTGTTTTGAAAAACTGATTTCTTAATCAAGATATTCTCGAAGTAATTTCATTCAAGGCTTAAAAGTTTTCGAAATCCCTCTTTAAACCATTCATCCCCCCTCTAGTTTAAAGCCACACATTCTAACAAATGGTTCTTTGAATTTCAAGAACTCGATGGCGAGGTTGTGTTACATGTAGGAAAGCCGAGATAGGTTCAATCAAGTTGTGGAATCATGATGGATCCACCAGAATTTTGCGGGATGTGCGGTACGTGCCAAAGTTGAAGAAGAATCTCATCTCATTGGAGGCTTTAGAATCTAAAGGCGTAGTTGTGATGATGTGAGAAGGAATTCTTAAAGCAATTTCAGGAGCACTGGTGATGTTGAAAGGCGTGAGGAAGAACAATCTGTATTATTACCAAGGTAGTATAGTGGTTGGGACAGTAGTGGCAACAACTTCTAGCACTAAGGAGGATGCCGAGGCAACGAAGCTGTGGCATATGAGGTTGGGACATGCTGGAAAGAAATCCTTGCAAATTCTTGCCAAGCAGGAATCGTTGAAAGGTACGAAGGCTTGCAAACTTGAATTTTATGAGCATTGTGTTATGGGAAAACAACGAAGAGGGAAGTTTGGCACTGAGTATCACAATACCAAGGGTATTCTGGATTATGTGCATTCATATGTGTGGGGACCTGCCAAGAATTCATCAATCGGAGGTAGGCATTATTTTGTCACTTTTGTTGATGATTTTTCCATGAGAGTTTGGGTGTTTCCCATGAAGAACAAAGATGATGTGCTTGGAATTTTCCTTAAGTGGAAAGCTCAAGATGAAAATCAGACAGGAAGGAATATCAAGGTTCTCCGAACAGACAATGAAGGAGAATACAAAAGTGATCAATTCTTGAAGGTATGTCAAGATTGTGACATAGTTCGACACTTCACTGTCAGAAAAACACCACAACAGAATGAGGTGTCGAAGCGTATGAACAAGACACTTGTGGAGAAAGTTTGTTGTATGTTGTCTAATGCTGAGTTAGGCAGAAAATTTTGGGTCGAGGCTGTGAAATACGCTTAACATCTCGTCAATCGTTTTCCATCATCTCCTATAGATGGGAAAACCTCGTTAGAGGTATGGTCTGGAAAACATGCAACTGATTATGATTCTTTCAATTTTATTTGTTATATTGCATATTATCATGTGATTGAATCAAAGTTGGATCCACGGGCAAAGAAGGATTTTTTCATTGGTTTTAATCCTGGAGTGAAGGGATACCGTTTGTGGTGTTTAGAGGCAAAGAAGATGATTATCAGTAGGGATGTTACCTTTGATGAATCTGCCATGTTAAAGAAGGAAAATCCCGCAGTAGGATAGTACTCCGCAGCAGGTGGAGTTTGCTCCGAAGCAGGTGGAGTTTGAGTAGACAGTGGTGATCCCAGCACGAAACACCACTACTTACTCTCCTATTGGACAGGTGCCATGGAAGAGGAGATGCAGTCTTTAAAGAAGAACAAGACGTGGAAGTTGGCACAATTACCAAAAGGTAAGAAGGCAATTGGGTGCAAATAGGTATTTGCAAAGAAAGAAGGTTGGTTGCTAAAGGCTTTGCTCAGAGGGAGGGAATTAATTATAATGAGGTATTTTTTCCAGTTGTTAAACATTCCTCCATTCAAATTTTGTTGGCCTTGGTAGCACAGTTGAATTTGGAGCTAGCTCAACTCGATGTAAAGACGACGTTCCTACAGGGTGATTTGGAGGAAATCTATATGACTCAACCACAAGGATACAAGGTTGTTGGTAAAGAAGATTGAGTTTGTAAACTTAGCAAATCGTTGTACGGACTGAAACAATCTCCTAGATAATGGTACAAACGATTTTATAAGTTCATGAAGGGTCAGAAGTACAAGAGATACAAATACAATCACTGTGTGTATTTGCGCAGACTTCAAGATGGTTGCTACATTTACTTACTCTTATACGTTGATGATATGTTGATTGCAGCAAAAAGCCAAGTTGAGATTGACAGGTTAAAGGCTCAGTTGAGTAAAGAGTTTGAGATGAAGGATTTGGGGGAAGCCAAGAAGATTATCGGCATGAAGATAAGCAGGGACAGAGAGAGGGGAGAAACTTTGGCTGTCACAGAAGCATTATTTGCAGAAGGTACTACAATGTTTTATTATGCACGAAGATACAAAATGTGTAAGTACCCCACTTGCTCCTCATATGAAATTGAGTACTTTTTTTTATCTTCGACGACTATTGAAGCACGAGAATACATGGCAAAAGTCTCATAAATGCAGTTGGAAGCTTGATGTATGCAATGGTGTGTACGAGACCAGATATTTCAAAGGCTGTTAGTGTTGTTAGCAGGTACATGCATGATTCGTGAAAGGGTTATTGACAAACTGTGAAATGAATTCTACGGTACCTCCAAAGTACCGTAGATGTTGGATTGACATTTGAGCAAGATGAATCACTTGGCCAATGCATATTTGGATATTGTGATTCTGATTTTGCAGGTGATTTGGATAAGCGACGATCTACAACTGGCTATTTGTTCACTTTAGCAAAAGCGCCAGTTAGTTGGAAGTCTACCTTGCAGTCTACGATAGCTTTTTCTATGATAGAGGCAGAGTATATGGCGATTACAGAGGTTGTGAAGGAAGCAATTTGGCTTCATGGGTTGCTCTGATAGTTGGGAGTTGGTAAGAAACAACTTGAGGTATATTCTAACAATGAGAGTGCTCATTTAGCAAAGAATCAAGTCTTTATGCACGGACGAAGCACATTGATGTTCGCTATCACTTTGTGCGTGAGATTCTCGAAGAAGAGGAGATTGTTCTCCAAAAGATTCATACTACTAAGAATCCTGCAGATATGCTCACCAAGGTGGTTACAAGGGCCAAGCTTGAACACGATTTAGACTTGGTTAATATCTTGCACATTTGAAGTTGGCGCCCGTAGGCACAAATATGAAGCACCGCAAAGATTGGTTTTGTTATGTTTGTTTGAGAAGATTTGTATTAGATGGGACTTGAAATTAAGCCAAGGTGAAAATATGTTGACTTTTTTGGCTTAATCCCAAATCCCACATCGGTGGGTTCATTGTTTGGGGAAGAGGTTTGAGGGTTAAAAATTAACCTCTCCTCTTTCATTATAAAATATCCCAATTTGTCATATCTTCTCCCACATTAATAAAAGTGGGTTGTTTTAGTTGTGCTTGGAGATTAGGCTAAATTAGCCGAACTCGGTTGACAAGTTTCTGGTGTGTTTTTCCTCTTTATCTCTTTATTATCCTGTTGTATTTATTGATATTATGTTTCTTTCTTTTCTGTTGTAGTATAGTATTCAATATTATTTGTCGGGTAGCTCTGATAGTGTTCTATCCGATTCATTTGTTCTGAATTGGTTCAATTCACTAATTGTGTTGTTTTAGTAGGAAAATTACCCGATTTTCTCAATACATGACTCATTTCTTTGCAGTTTAAAATTAACAATAAAAGGGTGCTTTCAAAATCTGCCAATATGAATATTTGCAATCAAAAGGCATTGATAGTCCTAGTCATCATGTTCGTTCAATAAATCATAATATTTATTTCTTGAGACTTAGCATGAATGTATCCTGCGTCGACGGGGCATGTCTTTGTAGCTAGTTGAAAAATAATTAATGTACTTTTTTTTGCACAAAATGATTAAAGTTAGTGCTCAAAATAATTAAATATTAATATTAATAATTATATACTAGGAAATGTAGTTAACATCTAATTTATCATGCGACTGAGTTATTCAACAACGAGAAGCTTCGTTTTTGCTGCATTAACATTCCATTTTTGATTAGTGTGAGAGTCATCCTGGTAGACAAAAGAATATCATAGACTATGACATTATTAATTTATGAATATTAATGAGCTCAGTGGCTTAACAAGCAACGAAAATACAAGACTGCTTCCGGATATAAGAACACTTTCCTAAAAGATTTCTTACAATAATCCAAACTTCCCACTCCTTACTTTCCTCTCACCAAATACTCACTCATCCACATTGGGCCCCACTCGCCCTTTCTCATTCTCTCCATTATTGGGTCTCACTCTCTTTTGGCAGCTTCTTCCTCCACCTCCATGACTTATTAAAACACCCCATAAATTTAAAAATTCCAAAATTATTCTTCAGTGAAAAGTTAACAATAAAAAACACAATGTTTATGGTTGGTAGGTGAGTGGGTTGAAGGTGGTCGTGGTGGAAGTGGCTGCTGTGGTGGTGGTGGTGTTAATGGCAATTGACGAAACTTCGTGGTGTGGTGTAATTTTCAGGTAAGTTTTTGGCGTACTTATCCATGATTGCTGGAAGAGGTATTTATAGATTTTTTGTGTTCTGGATTAGGTAATCCGATACATCAACGAATTAACTAATCCGTAAGTTTCAAAATTCAGTAATTATGTTCTGGATTATGTAACATGGAACTAACTCCCAGATTCAAATTAACATTTCGGCTTGGGATATGTGTAATACATCATTGTGTTTCGGATTAGTTAATCCAGATCCGGGAAAAAGTTTTGTGTTACACAATCCGGAACATAAGTATTGACTTTTGGAACTTATGAATTAGGTAATCTGAAAATTTACTGAATTCAGAAATGTAGCGAAACTGATGATGACTTGTTTTTGGATGCGTGTCCAGATGATATTTTTTAGTTATCAAATAACTTGGAGATTAACCAATTCGAAAGCTATTTTTGAGTTATCAAATGACTTATGGATTACCCAATCCATAAGGTAATTTTGAGTTATCAGACAACTTATGGATTACCTAATCTGAAAGTTATTTTTGAGTTATAATTTGACTTATGAATTACCCAATGTGGAAAGTATTTTTGAGTTATCAAATGAGTTACGGATTACGCAATCCATAAGGGAAATTGAATGCAGTTTTTAATTTGCACAATTGTGTGAATTTCAATAAAAATTAGAATAAAATGGAAATTTATGTTTATTAATGAAGGTGGAAGTATGGACGTGGAGGTTGAATTGTTTACAAAAAGATCTGATGAAGTAGAAATGATGTCCGGTATGGAAGACTTGATGAATTTTGTGTGTGAACATGCATTGGTTGAAGGGGACTATGGTACCCATTTTACAATAAATGAGGTGAATACCATTTCTTTTCATTCATGTTTAGTGCATTATAATTTTTAGGAATGATTTTGTAATAGTGTAGAAATAACTTTGTGTAGGTGTTTCCTTCGCAAGAAGACTTACTTGAATGGGTCCGTAGGATTGGTTATGGACTTGGTCTTATTATTGTCATTATTAGTTATGACACAACAAATGGAAAGCATGGGGTGAAATACGTATGTCTTGTTAAGTTGTGAAAAAAGGTAGGTACAAAAAGTGCAAGGATGATTTGGAGGTTACTGTAGTCAGTACTAAAAAATATTATTGTCCCTTTAAATTGCGAGGTAAACCTATTGGAAATAGTGAAGGTTGGGTACTTAAGGTAATATGTTTAACTCATAATCATGATTTCTATGATACAAAAATTTAGAGGGTCATTGTTGATATCGCAAGTGGGACTTGAAGCTATTGTTTGTGATAGAGATCTTGCTCTGATGAATGCCATCAATATTGTGTTTCCTAAACCAACGAATCTTCTTTGTCAGCTTCACATCAATAAGAATGTCAAATCAAATTGTAAAATGTTGGTAGATTCTGTCGAGGCTTGGCAAGTTGTGATGGATTCGTGGAGGTGTCATTGACTGTACAGAAAAGTTTGTGAAGTGTTAGACAAATTCATTAATGCACTTCGAAAATACAACATCAAACAAGTATGTTTGTAAATATTGGGATGCAATTTATATCAAAAAATGCTTTTACTTTGTTCAGAACGTGTAAAACGCCTAATTTTTTTATGTTTTATACTTATACAGGGTCGAATAATCTCATTAGTCTTTGAAACGAGTATTACAAAATAGCGTGAGAGACTTGTGCTCGTGTTAGGAAGCTATAAAACACATTATTGTACTTCAACATAACAAAATCAAGCCATTCTTTCAAATGAGTTTACATCTCTTAAGACACACATTCAATGTTAACTAGTATAAAAGGTTGGTTGGCTTTGTATCTAAACATGCTTTGATTCACATTGCGAAGAGTTTGATCAAGTCAATCTTGTTGGTTTTGATATTGAACGTTGTGGATGTGTGCTTAGACGGACTCACGGGTTACCATGTGCTTGTAAGTTTACTAGATATGTTATGGGTGTCATTCCACTTAGTGAAGTTCATGTTATTTAGATTTATCTAAATGTGATTCATCATTTGAGTTGTCAATTCAACAAGAATGAAATGCCATTCTATCTCGGTTCAAATAGGTTGATATTTGTGGCAAAGTGAAAATTAAGAACAACTTGCGTGAAATTGCTTACCCGGACATGACGACAATATATGCACCACCTAATGTAGTTAAGATAAAAGGATCCCAAAAGAGTCAAGCAAACAAATTTCAGAGGTCCACAAAATGTGAACCTTCATATTTTGAGCATGTAGATCACATCCATTTTGTACATGATAGCTCATAATCTTTGAAGACTTCTAAGGGAAAGGGAAAGGTTAAGGTGATCACCAATATTAATTTCATTCAAAATGTCACTGTTATATTTTGGATGTAATAGATGTCAAAGTTGGACATTGTAGGTTTCGTGCTATTGCTTCATTGCAGGGGATGGGTCATGGCCACTCGTCAAAATGGATTTATTCATAGAATATCTCAATGGCATGAAGAATACACAACATTGTTAGGTGGTCATCAAGAAGTCCCTACTGGTGGATGGGTTGTCAGTCGTAGGTGAATAGACATACCAATCATGTGCATTGATTAATTCAATGTGTATGTTATCTAATTCACATTATTGTATTTTGCATACTAGTGTTGAGAAATGAATGACAGTATCGGATATGGGATACATAATAGGAATCATATACAGTGTTATCTTAGTCTGTTTTTCATTGAAACAAAACATTACCATTTTCCCATTGTGTACTACACCACCCCATATCGATGTTAGTATACTTAGATTAATATGTATTGGCTATGTGTATGATTCGCACTTTGTGTAGGTATGATAATTACTCATCACATTACTTATATTCCATATTTTGCTAATTTCCATTTGTGGTGCAGGTAAAAATGCATGATGATTGTCTCATACCTACCGCTGACATTTTATGGTGTACACATTCTTACCCAGAGGCAAGGTTATGACCATCATACTACATTAGTCTAATGCAATATTTTACCCAATTAATCGATATTAGTACGACATATGTGAATCTTGGAGACGATTGATATAAACATAATTTATTACTTGAGTTGTGATTCATAATTTATTCCCGTTTATGTCAGATAAAAAAAACACTATAACATAAATTCATTAAACCAAATTATACAAATACAAAGTTACTATTACTACAATCATGTAATAAAAAAAATCAATGTCGTCCATTGATTGAACATGATCGTCTAGTGTACACCGCTCCGGGATAACTGCAACATTGGCTTCATGCTCTCATATGCTATAGTAGCTTCAGTGACCTAACGACAATCTATCATGTGTTGGAGGATAGTGACAATGAGCCTAAATATACCCTGCACAAAGTTCAAATAAATTAAAGTTGTTCAAAATTAAAATTAATATATTATTTAATCACATATAACAATAAAAAATCTTATCGGATGTGCATGCTCCTCTTGAGACGAGCTACATAATTGATTAGCATCTGGATTACGAAGGCGAAGACGAGGTACAACATTACACCGATCTCCAAGATCAGCTCTACCAATGTATGAGAATGACACCATCCTAAACCATGACATGTACTCAGGAACACATGCAAATGGACTAGAAGCAACTGTCAAACCTATCACACAGGAGTCAACAAAATGCAACCACCTTTGGTCAATGACATGTACACTAAGACCCTCAATCTGCATTAGTGGTCGTGGAATGCTCTGCTTGTAGCCAAATTGCATAACACTCATGACGTTTATTTCAGCAAGTGTACCGAGTCAGAAGTAATAAATTATTCATAAGGATGAATATCAAATCCCTAAGGAAAAATTTGAAAATCACAAGGTATAATATTCACTAAATATCAAAAGATGTCCAAAATTTTGTTTGTAAGGTTGTTGTCATAAATTTAAGTAAGAATTTAAATAAAACAAAGTAAATGAGTTAAGATAATTCAATTGAGAAAATTGAGATTAGGGTTAATCCTTCTCACTCGTCTGTATTTTAAATGAATAAAAACATATGACATTCCAACTTTATTGACATTGATGCACATATAAAAATCATTTATATCGATTCCTCATATATAAAATTTTTAAGATTGTGTCCTAAAATCGATTCCTCACATATTTATAAAAATATTCTTATCATTACGAACAAATGTTATAAAGCAATTAACATTTCAAATATATTCTTAGCATTAAAATATATTAATCATTATTATTTATGTAAGATACTTAGAAGTACTTTTCAGTCAATTCTAAGGATCAAAATCATGAATAAAGATTCAAACTTTAAGAATAAAATGATAATACCAATATCAATGAAGAAAAAAATATTATAAATAACTATCGCCTCAATACATAAGAGTTTAAATAGATTACTCCCAATCCCAAAGGGAAGACTTAGCCACTTATATTGGCCATTACAAGCATGGAAAACAAGAAAAAAAACCATGGTGTTTCTCCTTTACGACTTCCTCCTCTAGGGTTTTCTATCTTTGATTATCCTTCCTTTGTCCTTTAGGGTTCCGCCTCAAACCTTCTATTTAACCTCATTTGATGTAGGTTAAGTGACATCTTGCTCAAGCAAGGTATTGCGTGCTTAAGCAAGTTTCACAAGAAAACCCTAACTTCACTAGAGTAAACTTGTTTAAGCGAGCCTGAGCGAAATCTTGGACGAGTTTGCTCTAGAGAGCAAGTTTGCCTCTAGAATGATCTTTCTTGGGCGACTTTTCTCCTTGTCTTAAACTTGTCCATTCCTCCTTTGGCCCTTTATCTCCATCTTCCCATAGATTTCTGAAATTAGCACAAACTTAGGAATAAATCATTCTTATTCATTTCATAATCCAAAAATATGTAAAAAGGTTCAAAATCTTAAATCAAAGATTAAATTATAACTTTATTAACAATTAAAGTCTATAAGTGCCTATCTTTTTTAAATATCATTGAATTGTGACATTTATCAACTTCGCAAACCTAGAATCTTGCTTGTCCTCAAGCAAAGTAAATGAATATAAATAAATCATATTCAAGTTCAAATATCAAAACAACTTTATTCACTAAACAATAAATTAAATTAGAAAATTATGGTGCTTCCAACTTCAAAGCAAGATATAGATACAATCAATTTCCAGAATAACAACTGAAACAATGAAATGTCAATTTATCAAGGAATTTCTTCTCATATTCTCACAGGTAAGTGTTTCTCTCAATTTCAACTGAATCCTAACAAATAAAAATTGCTTTTCATTTCATCCTTATATCACAATCACATTAGAAACATGAATATGAAGGTTTTCTGCAGGGTTGTAATGAGGTTGGGCTTCCAAAATTTTTTGGTTTTTCAGATAACAAAATGCACACTTAAAAGAAAAAAGAACATATCTACAATCCAAGTACAATGCATATGTTCTATCAAATATCCAATTTCTTTGACCTTAACACTTTTTCCCATTTTCTTTTCTTATTTTCTTATTCATGATTTCAATTTTTTTTTCAATCAAGAAGAATAAAAATAAATTATTCCTATTTCCAACCCAAAGAATTATTTAAACTTAACATATTCAAAACAACTAAAACCAACCATCCTCTTTTCTATATATAAATTACATCTATGTTCTCATTCCTTAAACATGCGAACAGGTAGGAAGATATATTAGTTAAGGTTCAAGGTGCAATAATAAAATAAAATTCTTGACTGAAAAAAGGGCTATCACAAAGATATAATCAATTCAAATAAAGGTTGGTTGTTTGTGTTGATCAAGAGTGATTAGGTGCTTTGAAGAATTCAAATTGTGCTTTGAAGAATCCAAATCCTATGTGTTTGATGCAAGGTTGTGTTGCTGCTGTGTTTTGGAAGGGATCTGGGTAGTTTTATTTGTAATCCACTCCTTTGTTGAATCTAAAGCTAATATGTTTTAAATCCTTATTGAAATAAAGTGTTTTTCCAACTAAGTGAAAAACAACTTGTTGTTTTGTCGAATCAACCGGTTGTTTTACTCTTAGAAGTTTTTGAAAAGGTTGAAAACTGTTTAAGTTTGATTGACTTAACTGCCAAACCAAACAATCGGTTGTTTCGTGGTTTCAACCGATTGTTTCTTTGAAAATTCTAACAGAATTCTGTTTTGGTGGTTGAATGTGATTTAAATAATTTCCAACTGAATACGTTCCTTCATTAAATGCTTTGACCAATCTTTGGAAAATATAAATAGTTTGTTTATGTTTTCAAACAAGAAAAGAGAAACAAATTTGAGTTTTTTAGTTGTGAAAGAGTTGATTCAAGATTTGAACATTCACATCAAAGCTTTGGGTTTTCTAAGAGAGTGGAATAGGGTTGCATTTGTATTGATTTCAGATTGTTCTGTAAACAAATGTATTCTCTTCTCAACCTTCTGTGTTTCTGGTGTTGTGTTGCCAAGGAGTGTTGTGTGCTCTTGAGGTGGTCAAGATCAATACTCTTGGTGTGTGATTTGCTAAAGTGAATGTGTTTCTTGAAGGGTTCAAGGTCACTACTTTGGTGGATTGTGTGTTGTAATCTGGTTTGATTACTTAGTGGATTACCCAATGGTTTTCTGGGGACTGGATGTAGCTCTTGGTTTAAGAGTGAACTAGTATAAGCTGTTGATGTATCTTTCTCTTACCCTTAAACTCATTTAAATTCTGTTTTAAGTTTTACTGGTATAAACAACCGATTGTTTCGCAGAAACAACCGATTGTTTTTCTGTTGCTTTGTTGTTTTATTGCTTTTGTTCTTGGCTAACCTGATTCCTGTTCTGGATTCATACAAAGAATTTTGTTAAACTTTAAAAAGATTTCAAAAACCTCCTTTAAACAATTCACCCCCCACCCCCCCTCTCGTTTAAAGCCTTATATTCTAACAATTTGACCTTGGGTTTCTAATTAATACAATTGCGTTAATAATTTTTATGCTCTTTTATCATGCAACATAAAGTAAAAGAAGTCAAACAACTACAATTGTCAATTCATCAATGAAACTTTCAAACGGTTTAAGATTCACACACACTTACTTGGCTTAATTAGTTTAATTCCTTATTGCTTATTATTTTTTGTTCCAACTAATTATCCTGTTTAATTTTCATGTACCACATTCTCAACCAAATTTGAATATGGATTCAACACATTTTCTTTTCCAACCCGTGTCCATATCATTTTACTGTTCTAATCTTAAACACAAAGCTTGATTAATAATTTCCCACAATTCAAATTAATATTCTAGTTCTGACAATAACATTTAAGAACAAAATAAAACTAGAAAAACAACTCAACAAATAATATAAAACTAAAAACATAAGCAAATTAAACAAGTGAAAAAATAACTAGAAAGATGAAACCATGTTTGTTCTGTTTTGTGTTCAATTATCTCTTCTTAGCAACTCATCCAACTCTGTGTTGAAATCCTCATCTACATTTGTAGATGCTCATACTTCATCTGCTGCACCTACCCCCCGGAAAAATAATACATGTCCCCAGGCCATGTAACATGATCTTCAAACTAATCCAGAGGCATACAGGGGTAGGGTTGCATTTGAGAAAAGTTGTGACAAGCTACTTGATGCAGATGCATCATTCCTATGTTGCATTTGCACTTACTCCCATGTGGCTCTTTGTTCTAATTGCTTATGCTCCATGATGGTGCGAAGACCTTTCATTTGCTCTAGCATGGAAGATTATTGTGGGCCAGGTTGGTGCATTGGTGACTGATGGATGGGAACATCACCAACTTGCAGAGGTTGTTCTTCTATATTACTGCAATTGTGTACAATAAACTTATAATCAATAGATGGTCTAATGCTTACTATATTGAGCTGCACATAGAGCAGTTATTAAAGTAGGAAACTCCAAGGAACCTTTTGCCTTCTTGTTATTCTGATTTACCTCCATTTTAACAAACTTATAAGTCTCATAAGATAATCTTGGCTATATCATTCGAATAATCTTCTTTTAAAAGGCAACAAAGAAGATGACACCTGAGAGTATTAAAGTATGAAACATGACCAATAGGCACAATGTTGGCCAACATGAATACCATCCATACTTGGGATAGAGTCTTCATATCCTTTGGTAATGTTCTCCAAGGTTTCCCTACTGGCCCCACCTGATATGAATGATTAGATAGGCAACAATAAAACCTTAGGTTTTGGCCCTCAGCTAGTGAGAAGTGCAATCATCATCCTTTTTTAATTGTATCGGGTTCCCCAAGAAAGCATTGATAGAGTTCCTATCAAAATGTATCAAATTTCCTCTAACCCTGGACCTCATCTTCTGAAATGCTTGGCCTCCAATCCAGACACTAGCATAAAATTCTTACACGACCTTGGGACCATATTTAGTCAAAGGTTCTAGTAGTCTCATCCAATTTCTTCTCTACAACCCATTTAAAAATACATCATATTCTTCAGGTTGCAATTGCACTCGTCTTTTTGTGATGAACGTCCAATTCCTAATTTCTTCATATCTTCATTTCTTTTCCCTATCACTGAATTGATTCCTTGTTGGAGGTTCAGGAGAATTGGAGTCAATCCTCACTCTTTTCCTTTGGCTGTTTGTGTCGCAGTGCTCTTTGTACAACCCATTATTTTCTATAACACCATGATTACAATAAAAATCTTCAAACACATCAATTTGTCATAGATACATATCATTAGAAAAAAAATGTCCATTTAAATCCAACTTTCATAGTGTTGTATCAAATAGTGTGACATGACAAGGATATGCACCAAAATTTTAAAACCAAATCACATGATTTGTAAGAAAACTTTTATATAAGCATTTTATCATACACCTGGGCATCCTTAAAAATGAATTTAATAAGTAAATGGTACCTAACTAATAATCCAAAATTATAAAAAAAAACCTTCAATTAACATTCACCAAGTTCTTCTTCTTCTTCTTCTTCTTCTTCTTCTTCTTCTTCTTCTTCTTCTTCTAAAGGGAAAAAGTTCAACCCTATCCCGAATTTCAAGGTTTAGACCAATTTTGAATCTATCAATGGTTTTTCTAGGCTTTTCTCTTATTCCTGCCCTCAACATAAGTAACTCCATTTTTTGTATGTATTCTTCTATAGTTCTATCTCTTTGTTGAAGTCTGTGGAGTTTATACAAAAACTCTCTCTCAGATTTCTCATCAAAGTTAGGATTTCATCTATGTCTATACCTTTCTTCCTCATGCCCTTTTCCCATGTTTTGATTGAGAACTAATTGTCCAAACATTCCTCTCAACTCATCCATTTTTTTATCTGTATTTTCTCTATGTTTTTCTAATCTTATTCTTAATAACCTAGCCTATTCTTTCCACCCATAGTCATCTTTTGTGTTTTTATTACTACCTTGAACATGTTGAAGATAGTTTTTTATTCTCAAAATCCATGAAGTTTGGTTGAAGGCTTTGTTGTTGCTTGTGTGTGTGAGTTTTGAATAGTTTGAATTTGTAATCCACTCATAAAATTAATCCAAGGTTATTTGATTTTTAATCGTTTTTGAAAAAGATGTGTTTTCAAAGAGAAGTGGAAATCAACCTGTTGAATTGTAGTTTCAATCCGTTGTTTTACACTTAGGATTTTTTGAAAAGGATTTGAAACTGTGTGACTTTGGTTGACTATGCTGTCAAACCAATTCAATCGGTTGTTTAAAAAAATCAACTGATTGTTTTTTGACTTTTCTTAACAGAGTTTTGTTAAGTTAGTTCAATCTGTTTTAGCTGATTTAAAACTGATTTGACTCTTGCATTAAATGTTTTTAACAACTGATTGGAGTATTGTTTTACGCTCCTAGTTGTTATTGATTCACAAGACTGCTTTCAAATAAACTTTTTCCAAGATTGCTTAAGGCTTTGGATTTTTTCTAAGAGTGGAATAGGATTGTATTTTCTTCTTTTCAATAATATGTGATTGTATCCGGTGTGATCATTCATTTTCTCTTAACAATTGTATTTTTGTAATAACTGTTGGTGTGCAAATTCAGAGGGTGTTCTGAATTTTGTATTTTGTTTGCCAAAGGTCATGTGTGTTCTTGAAGGGTTCAAGATCACCACTTTGGTGTGTGTATTGTAATCAAGGTGTTGTGATTTCATAGTGGAATTCTCAGAGGTTTTCTGGAGACTGGATGTAGCTCTTGGCTAAGAGTGAACCAGTATAAATTTACCATGTGAATCTCTCTATCCCCCATCTCTTTAAATATGTTTTTGCTTGAAGTTTATAATTGTTACTATAGATAACTGATTGTTTCGCAAAAGCAACCGATTGATTTTCTGTTGTTCCTATGAAAACTATTTTTAAATTCAGCTGAACATATTTCTGATTAATTGATTTTCCTTGGTCTTCATTGTCCTTCAAAATTTGCAAAAAAAAATTTATAAACAATTTACCCCCTATTGTTTAAGGCCTATAATTCTAACAATTGGCATCAAGAGCTACGTTCTTGAAAGTCATTCAAGTTTTGATCCTAAAATATTTTTTTCATGGCTGATAAACTATCCTTTGGGGAGGGTGCATCTATTAACATACCACCTCTGTTTTCTGGTGTGAATTACAAGTTTTGGATGGTAAGGATGAAGATCTTTGTAGAATCAATTGATAAAGGAATTTGGGATGCAATTCAAAATGGTCCTTTTGTTCCTATGCTTGAAAATGATAAAGTGGTTTCTGAAAAACCTTGGTCCCAATGGACTGAGGATGAAAGCAAAAAGGCTCAATATGATTGTATTGCAAAGAATATTATTACATCTACCTTAAGTTCTGGTGAGTTTTTGCAGGGTATCACAATGTGAATCTGCAAAGGAAATGTGGGGTACTCTAGAAGTCATTCATGAAGGAACAAATGACGTGAAGAGAGCAAGGAAGAAGAAAGGGGAAACAATTGCTGAAGTACAAAAGAGGTTTACTAATATTGTCAACCACCACATGAGTCTTGGAAAGATGTTTGAAAAAAAGGAACTCAACATCAAAATTCTTAAGTGTCTTGACAGATCTTGGCAGCCCAAGGTCACAGCTATCTCTAAGTCTAAAGATTTAACGTCTATGACCACAACTTCATTGTTTAGGAAGCTCAGAGAACATGAATTGGAGATGAACATGCTGAATGTTCAAGAAAATGAGGATAAGCATGTGAGGAACATTGCCCTGAAGATTGCTGGACACAAAAACTGTCAAGACTCAAGTGATGACAGTGAAGGAGAGACCTTGAGCTTGCTAACCAGGAAAATCAGTAAATTCCTGAAGAAAAACAGCAACAAGAATCAATCTTCCAACAGGTATAATAGTAAGAAACTTAATGATTTTAATTCTAACAAATATACCTGCTTTGAATGTAGTGAACAGAGACATATTAAAGTTGATTGCCCTAACAATGAGAATAAAGAAAGATGAGCAAGCAAGAAAGGAAAAGCCAAGAAAGTCTACATTGCTTGGCAAGATAATGAAGTTTCTTCCTCTAACTCATCTTTAGGAGATGAAGAAGCAAATCTTTGCTTGATGTCAAAAGAAGAAATGATGTAAGCAGTGTAAGTTCCAACACTTCAATTAATTTTGAAAACTACAGCCAACTTCTTGATTCTTTTAAAGGAACTCATGAAGAAGCTAATAGGCTAGTCCTTTCAAATAACCGGTTGAAAGGCTTGAATAACTGGCTGAAAAATAGAGTCAGAGCATTCATCGCTTGGTAAAAAAAATGAATTTTTCTTTCCATCCTCTCCATAAATACATTACTTTTATGAGAAAAATCAATTAATTAATGTTTTCTTAAGGTTAGGGTTATAGGCATTTTTGGAATGATGCTACTATAGGAGGTCTTAATATGATGTGACATAGTTGATAAATAACTTTGGCTTTTAAATGTTGCAAGGATTCAACTCTTGATTCATTTTGTACCGAAAAATGTTAGTATAAAGAACTTAGTCTCTTAAATAGATCTCAATACTTTTAAAAGATTAGTCTTTAATTTCATATAAAGAGATACCCCAGTGTATCTGTTAGGAACCAAGAATTATAAAGAGAAGAAAATGGGTTGATACTAGGTCTATGATTTCTGCTTTCGACATTCATGAACCAGCTTTTCAATCTCATTTTTTTCTGGTAATGAGAGTATTTGTATCGTTTGAGGTTTGGAATTGAAACTCCCTCTCCTTGAGGTAAATCACATGAACCTGTTTTCTGCAAGGTGGTAGTCCAACCAAATCATGAAAAGCATTTGTATTTATATCTAACATCCATTCCACTGTGGATGGCACCAACACAAGGTTTGCTTCATCCTTTTCTTGAATCAGATCTATAACATACCCGATATCATCTTTCTACAGTTGATGTTGATTTTGGCTTAATCCCAAGTCCCACATCGGTGGGTTCATTGTTTGGGAAGGAGGTTTGAGGGTTATAAATTAACATCTCCTCCTTCACTGTTAAATATCCCAAATTTGTAATATCTTCTCCCATAATAATAAAAGTGGGTTGTTTCAGCTGTGCTCGGAGATTAGGCTAAATTGGCCGAACTCCGTTAACAATTTTCTGGTGTGTTTTTTTCCTCTTTATCTCTTTTATTATTCCGCTCTGTTTATTCAATATTATTTGTCGGGTAGCTCTGTTAGGGTTCTGTTTTAGTAGGAAAATTACCCTTTTTTCCCAACAAGTGGTATCAGAGCCGAAGGTTCGCCCTTGGGTTGTTTGAAATTATTTGTAATATTGAATATTATATTTTGAGTTTGTAATGGCAAATCAAGAAGAAGAAGAAGCGAAGGATGTATTCAGAGTGTTGGGCTCCTCGTCATCATGGTCGAGGTTCCCGGTGTCCACTTTGAAATTGGCGGTGAAAATATTTGATGGCACTGGACATTTTGGCATGTGGCAAGGAGAGGTCTTGGACTCTCTTTTTCAGCAGGGTCTTGATATTGCTATTGAAGGAGCGAAACCAGAAGAGGTAGAGGAGAAAGACTGGAGCATCATCAACCGGTTAGCATGCGGAACTATTCGATCCTGTCTGTCTAGAGAGCAGAAGTATGCTATAAAAAATGAAACTTCTGCACACAAACTGTGGAAGGCATTGGAGGACAAGTTTATGAAGAAGAGTGGTCAGAACAAGTTCCTGATGAAGAAAAGGTTGTTTCGATTTGACTACCAACAAGGTACTACTATGAATGCACACATCACTATGTTTAATCAATTAGTAGCAAACCTGTTGAATTTAGATGTGAAGTTTGAGGATGGGGATTTGGCTTTGATGTTGTTATCATCTCTTCCTGATGAATTTGAACATTTGGAGACTACGCTCCTTCACGGGAAGGAGAATGTGTCGTTAGATGTTGTTTGTTCTGCTTTATATAGTCATGAATTGAGAAAGCAGGATAAGATGAAAACCAAATCAACGACATCAGAAGAAGCATTGGTGACAAAAGGTCGTCAGCAAAGCCATACAAAGGGGAAAAGAGGGAGGTCTAAGTCTAAAGGTCGAGACGTTGCCAAAGATGAGTGTGCTTTCTGTCATGAGAAAGGACACTGGAAGAAAGACTGTCCAAAACTGCAGAAGAAAGGGAAGGCTCCGCAAGATGCAAATGTTGCAGAATGCAAAAGTGATGTCGAATCAAATATCTCTTTAATTGTCTCGCTTTCAGCATCATCGTATCCAGATGAGTGGATATTGGATTCAGGTTGTACCTATCATATGTGTCCCATTCGGGAATGGTTCTTTGAATTTCAAGAACTTGATGGCGGGGTTGTTTACATGGGTAATGATAATCCATGTAAGACAGCTGGGATAAGTTCAATCAAGTTGCAGAATCATGATGGATCCACCAGAATTTTGCGGGATGTACGGTACGTGCCAAAGTTGAAGAAGAATCTCATCTCATTGGGGGCTTTAGAATCTAAAGGCCTAGTTGTGACGATGCGAGATGGAATTCTTAAAGCAACTCCAGGAGCACTGGTGATGTTGAAAGGCATGAGGAAGAACAATCTGTATTACTATCAAGGTAGTACAGTGGTGGGGACAGTAGCGACAACAACTTCTAGCTTTAAGAAGGATGCTGAGGCAACGAAGTTGTGGCATATGAGGTTGGGACATGCTTGAAAGAAATCCTTGCAAATTCTTACCAAGCAGGGATTGTTGAAAGGTACGAAGGCTTGCAAACTTGAATTTTGTGAGCATTGTGTTCTGGGAAAACAACGAAGAGTGAAGCACTGCAATTCACAATACCAAGGGTATTCTGGATTATGTGCATTCAGATGTGTGGGGACCTGCCAAGACTCCGTCAATCGGAGGTAGACATTATTTTGTCACTTTTGTGGATGATTTTTCCAGGAGAGTTTGGGTGTTTACTATGAAGAACAAAAATGATGTGCTTGAAATTTTCCTTAAGTGGAAAGCTCAAGTTGAAAACCAGACAGGAAGGAAGATTAAGGTTCTCCGAACAGATAATGGAGGAGAATACAAGAGTGATTCGTTCCTGAAGGTATGTCAAGATTGTGGCATAGTTCGGCACTTCACTGTTAGAAAAACACCACAGCAGAATGGGGTGTCGAAGCGTATGAACAAGGCACTTGTGGAGAAAGTTCGTTGTATGTTGTCTAATGCTGAGTTAGGCAGAGAGTTTTGGGCTGAGGCTGTGACATACGCTCAACATCTCGTCAATCGTTTGCCATCATCTGCTATAGATGGCAAAACCCCGTTAGAGGTATGGTTTGGAAAACCTGCAACTGATTAGGATTCTTTGCATGTTTTTGGTTCTATTGCATATTATCATGTGATTGAATCAAAGTTGGATCCACGGGCAAAGAAGGCTCTTTTCATGGGCTTTAGTCCTGGAGTGAAGGTATACCGTTTGTGGTGTCTAGAGGCAAAGAAGACGATTATCAGCAGAGATGTTACCTTTGATGAATCTGCCATGTTAAAGAAGGTAAATCCAGAAGGAGCTGATAGTACTTCGCAACAGGTGGAGTATGCCCGGAAGCAGGTGGAGTTTGAGCAGACAGTGGTGATCCCAACACGAAATACCACAAGTGACTCTCCTATGGCAGAAGAAGAGTCAGATGAGGAAGAGGTTCCTACCCAAGAATCTCAACAGCAATCAGCGCCAATTGCAGTTAGAAGACAGAGACGAGATATTCAGAAGCCTGCTCGTTTCATGGATATGTTTGCCTATGCACTTCCAGTTGTTGAGGACATTCCATCCACTTACCCATAAGCCATTTTGAGTTCAGAGAGTGGTAATTGGGCAGGTGCGATGGAAGAGGAGATGCAGTCTTTGAAGAAGAACAAGACGTGGAAGCTGGCACAATTACCAAAAGGAAAGAAGGAAATTGGGTGCAAATGGGTATTTGTAAAGAAAGAAGGATTTCCTAATAAAGAAGATGTTCGCTACAAGGCAAGGTTGGTTGCTAAAGGCTTTGCTCAGAGGGAGGGAATTGATTATAATGAGGTATTTTCTCCAGTTGTTAAACATTCCTCCATTCGAATTTTGTTGGCCCTGGTAGCACAGTTGAATTTGGAGCTAGCTCAACTTGATGTAAAGACCGCGTTCCTACACGGTGATTTGAAGGAGGAAATCTATATGACTCAACTAGAAGGATACAAGGTTGCTGGTCAAGAAGATTGGGTTTGTAAACTTAGCAAATCGTTGTACGGACTGAAACAATCTCCGAGACAGTGGTACAAATGATTTGATAAGTTCATGAAGGATCAGAAGTACAAGAGAAGCAAATATGATCACTGTGTGTATTTGCGCAGACTTGAAGATGGTTCCTACATTTACTTACTCTTATATGTTGATGATATGCTGATTGCAGCAAATAGCCAAGTTGAGATTGACAATTTAAAGGCTCAGTTGAGTAAAGAGTTCGAGATAAAGGATTTGGGGGAAGCCAAGAAGATTCTCGGCATGGAGATAAACAGGGACAGAGAGAGGGGAAAACTTTGGCTGTCACAGAAGCAGTATTTGCAGAAGGTACTACAACGTTTTGCTATACACAAAGATACAAAACCTGTAAGTACCCCACTTGCTCCTCATTTGAAATTGAGTAGTCGTTTATCTCCGACGACTGATGAAGAACGAGAATTCATGGTGAAAGTCCCATATGCAAATGTAGTTGGAAGGTTGATGTATGCAATGGTGTGTACAAGACCAGATATTTCACAGGCTGTGAGTGTTGTTAGCAGGTACATGCATGATCCGGGCAAGGGTCATTGGCAAGCTGTGAGATGGACTCTACGGTACCTCCAAAATACCTTAGATGTTGGATTGGCATTTGAGCAAGATGAATCACTTGGTCAATGCATAGTTGGATATTGTGATTCTGATTATGCAGGTGATTTGGATAAGTGACGGTCTACAACTGGCTATTTGTTCACTTTAGCAAAAGCGCCAGTTAGTTGGAAGTCTACCTTGTAGTCTACGGTGGCTTTGTCTACGACAGAGGCAGAGAATATGGCGATTACAGAGGCTGTGAAGGAAGCAATTTGGCTTCATGGGTTGCTTAAAGACCCCCAGAAACAACTTGAGTTATATTCTGACAGTCAGAGTGCTATTCATTTAGCAAAGAATCAAGTCTTTCATGCACGGACGAAGCACATTGATGTTCGTTATCACTTTGTGCGTGAGATTCTCGAAGAAGAGGAGATTGTTCTCCAGAAGATTCACACTACGGAGAATCCTGCAGATATGCTCACCAAGGTGGTTACAAGGGCCAAGTTTGAACATTGTTTAGACTTGGTTAATATCTTGCACATTTGAAGTTGGCGCCCGGAGGCGCAAATTTGAAGCACTGCAAGTTTGTTTTTGTTATGTTTTGAGAAGATTTGTATTAGGTGGGACTTGAAATTAAGTCAAGGTGGAGATTTGTTGATTTTGGCTTAATCCCAAGTCCCACATCGGTGGGTTCATTGTTTGGGAAGGAGGTTTGAGGGTTATAAATTAACATCTCCTGTTAAATATCCCAAATTTGTAATATCTTCTCCCATAATAATAAAAGTGGGTTGTTTCAACTGTGCTCGGAGATTAGGCTAAATTGGCCGAACTTCGTTAATAATTTTCTGGTGTGTTTTTTTCCTCTTTATCTCTTTTATTATTTCGTTCTGTTTATTCAATATTATTTGTCGGGTAGCTCGGTTAGGGTTCTGTTTTAGTAGGAAAATTACCCATTTTTTCAACAGTTGATTTATCATCTTTTTAAAAGATGAACCTTAGCTTAACGTCTCCTAAACTTGCAAACCATTCCAATCCCAAAACCACATCCACTCCTCCTAATTCAAATATGTAGAATTTGTTGAATTTTCATTCCTTGCAACTCCAAGATATTTCCCTTGCACTTCCCTTGACACCGTACCTTGTGGCCGTCTCCAACCTCTACAACATATGGAAGAGTTTCTTCCGGTTCTAACCCACATCATGGCATCATATTTTTAGAAATAAAATTATGAGTTGCCCGCAATCCAATAATACACCACCCCTACGTCCCGATTTTTCCTTGAACCTTTCGTATCATCAACAATTTTCCTGTTACCAACATGTGTAGTTGCTTGTTTGTACATACATTAATAGGCCCAAATTTCTCATCACATCTGAAACACAATCCTGCATTTCCTTATCAGATAATTTTCTAACAGTTTCCCCTTGATTACAAGGATTAAACACGGATGGGGAAGAACACCAAAAACAAAGGAATAAAAGACTGGAAATGAAACAAATGAGAGGATAAAAAGAGAAAGCAAGAGTAAAAAATACACACTCCACTCTTTCCTAGGGATATATATTATCCCTTGAAAAGTTATCCAGCTTGTACTAATTGACAGTTGTGCTGAAACATACTGAAAAAGCATAACAGAAAATCCTAACAAAAAAGGTTCAATCCAATTCTTACAAAAGACAAAAACAGATCCTTTTCTTCTACCATTGAAGCCAATTGATTACCTCCTCCCCGTGCATATCTTGTTGACAACAAATTTGTGAAGTTTGTGAGACTTGATAACGAGTTCAACTTGTTGCTTTCAGTGAAAATAATTGGAATCGTCAAGTTTTTTCCAATGGAATTTGGAAAGAACTGGGGAACTGATGGGAGGGAGCTTAAATTGACCATTGTGGATCAATTACTGACTCATGATACCACACCAGAATTTAACATGTCGAAAACAGAGAAAAGCTTTAACAAACAAGAACTGAATATTATTTTCACTCACTAACAAATTACAAAAACAGTCTATATATAGACTCAAAAGAGGTTACACAACCATAACAGAAAACAGAAACAGCAAAAACAGTAACAATTAACATTCAGTTGAATAACTGAATATGTACATTACTAATATTTCAAATCTGTTAAATAGTTCATTAGCCTATTTCTTTTGACAGACAGATATGCCATTTTCAGATTGAGTAATTTCTAGACCAAGAAAATGATGAAGCATTCCCAAATCTCTCATACTAAAACTCTTTCTACATAGACTGTTTAAAACACTCTATCAATTCTAAACAGTTTTGAGTGAACATCAAATCATTCACATATAATATATAATCAGCATTCTAACACCATCATGCTTCATATAAAGTGTATGTTCATATGGAAACTTAAAAAAGCCTTCAAGAGATATGCATCAATATGACTATACCAAGCTCTAGGACCTTGTTTCAGTCGATAAAGAACCTTTTTAAGTCTATACACTTTATACACTTTTCTTTATTTAATTAAACTACGGGTTTGTTCTATAAATACTTGCTCCTTGACATCAAGTTGATAAATTGGTCAAGAATTTTGGGCTGCCAATGAAATTATCATCCTTACAGTTTCTAATATTGCTACTAGACAAAAGCTTTAGTGTAGTCAACTTCATCATTTCCTTTTGCCATTTTTCTTCCTTCATAGCATCTTCAAACAAAACTGGATCACAATCGGAAAACATGGCAAACTGTGAGACATGTTCAAAATCTACATTAGGACCAATTGATACCTCGTAATCTTGCATCCAAGTGAGTTTTCATCTGGTTCGTCAAGACTTTGTAAAATCTTGAGTTTCTTGTTTCACTTGTAGAGTTGTAGTTGGTTTGACAACTGTTTCATGCTCTTCATCATTGGGAACAACTTTTGCTTTTTTGATCTCTTTTGGCGTATCCTATGGCCAAAATTCATTCTCATTAAATACCACATCTCTGCTAACGACTAGCTTCTTTGTGACAGTATTATACAACTTATAGGCCTTGGATTTTAACTTAGTCCCAGGAAAAAGAGACACTGTACACTCTTACCTTCTAGTGTGGTTTATTTTGGTCTGGTATGGTTGCACATGCCAAACAACCAAAATTTTGAAGTAATGGACAACTGGTTTGGTGCCACTCCAAACTTCTTCAGGAGTCCTTTTAAAGGCATTGGATGTTCTCATGCTAAGCACATGATTACTCCATGCAACTGCTTCTAACCAAAATGTTTTTGGTACACCAGATTTCTTTAATATGCTTCTCACCATGTTGAGTAATGTTTTGTTCTTCCTTTAATTCTATTGAGAAGTATAGAGGGCGGTAAGCTGTCTTTTGATTTCATTTTCTTCACAAAATTTTATGAATTTAGAGGAGTTATACTCCCCTCCTCTATTAGATCGAAGCATCTTAATGGAGTTGTTAGATTCTTTTTCTCTCAGTATATTAAACTGTTTGAGTGCTTCAAATGCTTTTGATTTATGCTTTTGCAGCTCATCAATCATCATCTGAACACCTTCTCAACGATCGTGACATCTTCAATTTTTATTTTTATTTTTTATTTTTTTTTATTTTTTTGAAAAAAGGGGACAATTTTATAAATAAGGATAATTGTTCTTACAATTTTCACCGTACATTAAAATTAACAATAGAACTTAACTTACACTAGTTATTATGGTGGTTAGCAGACAGATAAGCAAAAATGATGGAAACCATGATGACCAGCATGACAATCTTCAATTTTATCATCATGAATTTTGAGCTTGTTTGCAATCTCCATTGTCTTGGAGAGGTACTCTGAAACAGCTTCTGCTTGTTTCATCTGCAATGTATCAAATTCAGCCTTGAGACTTTGTAATGGTTGCCTCTTGGCTCTAGCTTTCCATTGATACTTCTTCAATGAATCACAAATTTTATTTGATGTCTCCTTGTGCAAGATAGTCTCAAACACAGCTCTGTCAACTGCTTGGAAGAGGTAACTTTTAGCTTTTAAATCCTTCAGCTTCAAGTTGCACCAGTTGCACCCGCAGCTAGCTCATGAACCCCTAAGTCAACAATGACCTTCGGAAGTTCTCCATCAACAAGTTCCAATGATCATAATGATGCCCATCAAAGCGAGGAATTGAAGGCTGTAGATAAATGTCATTTGTGGCCATTTGAATGTGTTCTGAAAAGGACCTTTCGGAACCTGGCTCTTGATCCACTTGTAAACTAAAGGGACAATGAATATGGAAAATAGAAGACAACGTAGACCCTTTCTTATTATATAAATAAAAAATATCTTGACACAATTTAACTAGTCTCCAATTAAACTAGAACTCCTAAAACATGATGCACGGATATACACAGTTACAGCTCCAAAACTGCTAAACTTGTTCTTAAAGATAAGGTAGACTAACTATAACCTATTCAGATAACACTACTGTCAGGAAAAGAAGGGAGACAAAAAGGAAAAAAAATAAAGTGACCAGAGAAGGGAAATATAATTATGTCAAGTCAACCATACTGTATGCAGGAATTTCGTGAATTCCAGCCTCCATTATTTCCCTCCTCAGATCAGCAGCATGATCCCATCTTTCCTTTTCCGCATTCATGCTTGACAATAGCACATATTGGCCACAGTGTTGTCTCTGCAATTTAAGCATTTTTTTTCCTATTTCTTCTCCTAGTTCTATAGCTCCATGAATCCTGCACGCACCCAAGAAGGCTCCCAAAACAGATGCATCAGGCTTAAAAGGCATATTTCTTATGATCTCAGCTGCTTCTTCAACATGTCCTGCTCTACCCAAAAGATCAACCACACATCCATAGTGCTTCATTATTGGCTCTATTCCAAAGTCCTGCCACATTGATCGAAATAACTCCAATCCTTCCCTGACAAAATTTCCACGAGCACATGCTGTAAGAACTGCAACAAGAGTAATGCTGCTTGGTTTCAACCCATGAAGCTTCATCTTCTCAAACATGTCCAGAGCCTCCTTCTCTCTACCATGGCAAGCCAACGAAGAAATCATTGCATTCCAAGTACATACCTTTCTGACTACCATTTGTCTGAAAACCTTCTCAGCATTACTCAAGCGCCCCATCTTCCCATAAAGATTTATCAACGAAGTTCCCACATTTACTCCTAACTTGGCCTCATTCATCAGTACATATCCATGAACTTGCTTTCCACAATCAAGAGCCACTCTACCGTCTAAATTGGCACAAGAAGAGAGCACACTAGCACAAGTAGCCTCATTAGGCTTCACCAAACCACGCACCACGTCCCCGTGACTCATCATCTTCCCGAAAAACCGAATTGAGGCACCAAAATTCCCATTCAAAGCAAAACCATTCACAACAGTTGTCCATGAGTAAACATCCTTTTGGGGCATGCGTTCAAAGAATGCCACAGCAGCCTCCATGTGCCCATTTATGGAAAAAGCATTGAGCATGGCATTGCACGCAACAATGCAAACCATAGGAAATTCTTCAAACACCCTGTGTGCATGAGGAAGGAGCTGGTTTCTTGCATAGAGGGCAAGGAGAGAGGTGAGAATGAAGGGATCAGACAAAAGGCCACGCTTGAGGGTTTGTGAGTGAAAGGTAGTGCCCAAAGGAAGAGGGGAAGATTTGAGAAGGGGAGAGAAAGTGTGACTGTTGGGTGGAGCTTGGTTTGCAAGCATATAAGTGAAAAGAAGAACCTTGTGTTTGTGTGTATGATAGGCACTGATGAGAGCATTGTAGAGAAGAGTAGGCATCCATTGATCACTTAGTGGAGCATTTGGATAATGAAGGAGGTGGCCATTAGTGACTATAAGAGAATGAATTTGCATCATTTGTTTCGGATGCTTCTTGCACCTTTGTGTTAGTTGCAACAAAAAACCACCTGAGCAACTCATAGCACTAACTCTGACAAAAATAAGGGAATTGGAGAAACATTGTTTCAATCGGTCTTCAATGGCGTTTTGAAATGACACAAATCTAGAATTTTACTTTGAAAAGGTTACAACGTGAAATTCTGAGAGAATAAAACAATTGCCACTCATGCTAAAGACCCAATTAAGGAATAGGAGAAAAGCTTGTTGCTTTACGACTTCGATTGAGTTTTGAAATCAAAATCAGAATAATTCGAGAACCGTTACTTTAAAATGCTAAGAACAAAAAAGTTTGAAACCATAACCCAATTCAATACCGTCATCTAAATAATTATATATTTCAATCCGATTTTATTGAAACCACTTTCTAATAGTTTCATGCATTTGTCCAGAACTGGAGAAAGATTATTGTTGTAGGTCTTGAAATTGCCTTTTTATAAACAATAAAAAGTGATTTTTATCTAATTTGCAAAACGAAAAAAGATGTTGCAAGTGAAACGGTGCGTTTTGATCTTTGTTTGGTCCCAGTTACTGAGTTAGTGTTTTGCTATAAAAGAGAAAAAATCACGAGTTTGGAGGGTAAAATTGGGAATGGACGCTATTGGGAGTGGGTGTTGGGGGTTGTGGAAGTGGAATCCGCTACCGCAGTCTCGACGGCGTCGTGTACGCCGCAATTCGGGTTCGGCGGGTGCAACCGGCGGAGGTGGTTACCGGTTTCCGGTTAAGCAAGCGGTTACCGCCGCCTCCCTCGCCCTCACCGGCGACACAATCGCTCAGCTTAGCCACCGTTGGACGAAAGCGAAGGAGGGTGGTGACAATTTGTCTCAGGTGAGCACAAAGATTGTAACCTATTGCTAATTCAATGAAGGAAGAGAAAAAAAATGGTGGTAAAATGTGTGATATTTTCTTGTAAAGGACGGTTAGTTTTACGTGAAATTAGTATCGCCCGTTGCTTCTTTGATTTTTAGAAGAATTCGTACCTTTTCGGAGTCTTGTTTATGTAGAATTAGAATGCTTGAAGTTTTCTGACTGAAATTCTTTAGTGTTTCTGCTATGTCATTTGGATGAATTTATCAAGTTGAGAACTGTATATATGTTTTTTAGTCACAAAAAGGACAATTTTCATTAAGGGACAATGATTCCACGTTTTTATAAATAAGGTTCTATGTTTCATATTACTTTATAGATTTTGGTATTACTTTATTAGACTTCCATAACCACTGGAATGCCAATAGAGCAAAATCATAGGATTGGGAATAACAAGGAAAGTGGAGAAGATACAATATCAAAGACTTCTGAGAAAACTCATTTATATATCTATCACACACTAGGTCAAACATAACCTAAATAGTTAAATAGTTAGTGTAGTTAGTCAATTCATGCATGATCCAAGAGAAAGACGCTTGCAGGTAGTCAATAGAATTATTGAGTACTTGAAAGTCTATCCGGGAAAAGGATTGCTATGAAAAAAAAAAGGAAAAACTTATCATGAAAGTAAATACTGATGCAGACTATGCCGATCAATTGTTGATAGAAGATCCACAACAAGCTATTGCATGTTCTTTTCTTGGGTGGAAATATGGTGACATGGAGGAGCAAGAAACAAAATGTAGTTGCAAGATCAAGTGTAAAAGTAGAATTTAGAGTAATGGCTGAGGTGGTTTGTGAACTATTATGGGTGAAGATCATACTCAATGATCTCAAAGTAAAATATGAAGTTTCTATGGAACTGACGTGTGATAATAAGTCCGCCATTAGTATTGCACACAATCCAGAGGGGGAGTGTTGGGTAATATAATTAGAAGATAATTATTCCATAACTAGTGCAGATTCTGTTTTTGATTTATTAGGACAGATTTGGTATCTTTTGGAATTTTAATTTGTATAACTTTAATTACCTATTATTTCTTTCCTTAATTAGGTTATAAATAATTTATAAATTTATATTGTAATCACATTTGCAAATAGATTCAATCTTTTTCTCTCAACTCATGTGCAATGTCTTTTGATCATGTTGAGATGGTAGATGAGAGCTGCTATTTTTTTTTCTTTGCAATAATAATGCTTAGTAAAGATACTTAGAGGGTTTGTTATTATTAACCAAAAGGGCTATTATAGGATGAACTGTGGAGCCACCTTTCAGACCATGATTGGCTACGAGCCCTTCGAATGGCTTCCTATGGATTCCTTTGGTATGGTCCTGGTTCTTATGCCTGGTACCAGTGTCTTGACCACTTTCTCCCCAAACCAACGGTACAGAACCTAATGTTAAAGGTACTATGCTTCATTTATAGTTATATTTGATCTCATTTACTGGAGCTTGCAGGAGTTAAGCATTGTTTCTCTTTGTTTCTTCTCTGGCAGGTTTTACTAAACCAGATTGTGTTAGGTCCATGTGTCATTGGTGTTGTTTTTGCATGGAACAATTTATGGCAACGGAGACTCTCTGAGCTTCCAGAAAAATACAGAAGAGATGCTCTTCCAGCATTACTTTATGGTAAATCTTGTTGTCTAATTATTAATTTTTGTATCACAACTTATTCATGCATATTTTACATAGGTTGATGCTAGTCTTTGTATCTTGTCTTTGCAGGTTTTAGATTCTGGATCCCTGTCAGTGTATTAAATTTCTGGTGCGCATCTTCATATCCTTCAATTTAATCTTCTATTTATGTTTACCGTTTTCCCTTTCTTAATGAATTAGTTCAATTTTGGAAATCCCAACAGAAATGCAAAAAAGAAAAATGGTTCTCTTTCCAACTTGCCATAAAAAATGCTCTATTATAAATGAGAAAGACATTTTCATCTGAATAGAACCATAAATCTTAAGCTGAGCAATTTGAACAAATTCATTCTTAAGACATCTTCGTAGAATGAGTGATTTTTGCCTATCAAATATTCCTACCAGTGTTGTGAGGAGATTGATACTTATTTTACACCATTTTATTACTACCTAATCACAATTTATACAGATATGTTCTGTTATTCTAAATCCCTTAGCAGAAATAGAAACTGCTACTAAGGCAACTTGCAAGTTGTAACAATTAAATTAGTTCGTGTTGAATTTATCTATTATAACATAATGAGCAATGGTGTCAAACAGGTAGTACAGTACCATATTCAGATTTGCAAGCTGTTTTTATATCATGAATATGAAGTTTCTTCCCTTGCTTTAGTGAATGCCAACGTTTAAAAAAACTACACAGTTTTGAATGGAAAACTAGTGAATTGATCATCAGTCAAGCTATTCAACGAAAAATAAATAACATTGGATGATCATATAACCAGTGAAAAACAGTTGTGGAGAACTGGTTTGAACCGATTTTTTTCTTTTTCTTTTTTATTTCAAACTTAAAAAGACTTCTTTTACAAAATAAAAGCTCAATGCCAACTTACATTTTCTATGGAAATATATATTTAATTAATTATCACAGGTACAACCATGGTTTCATGGTCAGATTAATGAAATGTGAACAAGTTAGGAGTAGTGCCCTTACCAGTTCAAGGACTACTTAGATTTCTAAAACCTTGTTGAGCACTGATAGTCTACCATCTGCAACTAGTTCTTATTATTAAGGCCTTTTTATTTTACTTGGTATCCCAGCGTCCTCTATTTTTGGCATTAGCCGTGTGAGAGTGCCCTTGTTGTGTTTGGTGTCTGGGTTAGAACCTATGTTTCATAGGCTGGATATGTTATTTTGCCCCTCTGTGTGGCAGTTGCAGTTCCTAGACTGTTTTGCATGTTGAAGTGGTAGGACCTTACTTATGCAACATCAGGGTCTTTTAGTTTTTAATTACTAACAGTTTAACAGCAAAGCTATATAAGTATACATTTTATCTTGCTTTTAATTCTCATGTAGAAGTGATCCAATCCATAGTGCAAACTTCTTGTTTTATTTAATGTAAATAACATTTAACTCTTCACCTTTTAAATCCCTTGATGGGGGATTTATTCTACAGGAACTTGTGATCATGTAGGTTTAACAATGATGAACTTCACTAGTGTTGAGCGTACTTGCTCTATAGCTTTCAAATGTGTCAGTAATCATCTACTTATTTATGGTTTGATTTGTTTACATATTCAGTCTTACATTCCTTGGCTATTTTTGTGGTATATAGGGTGGTGCCTCTTCATGCTCGAGTGGCTTTCATGTCAATGGGCTCAATATTCTGGAATTTCTATTTGTCATCAACAATGACCAAGTAAAATGCATGGTTTACCAGGAATTTGCTTTGTTTGCAATTTTTACCTTGTGAGGTATTTTGTGAATACTTTATTTTTGTTTACCTTTTATAAGTTGGATGGTTACAGCTTTACATCAACTTTTGTTTTTGTAGATTAATCAGAATCTGATAGTGTTGGGGCAAAATAACAATTGTGGAGAATGAGTCATGACTTTGGAAGTTTGATGTTACTATTGGTGCCACATGCATGAAGTTTTTGCCTGTTGAAGAGCTTTCATATGAAAAATAATTACGTTTTTTCTCCAGTGCTGACAATTGTAAACTTTAACTTTCATATGAAAAGTTATACTGTTGGGTGTTAGCTTTCAAGAAGGAATGCTATTTCTTTAGATAATTTTGTGTACGTTGTTATGAATGATTGTTGAATCCGATTATCAGAAAACGGGAACAATGTGCATTATATAGAATTAATTGTAACTAAATCTAATTAATTATAATTAAAGTTTATGGTTCTTTGACTGTATGTTAAAATTATCACAATTTATTCTTTACAATATCAGATGATTTTCGGACTGCGTTTCTGTAAATTTTATCTACAGAAGTATAAACATATATTTAATTATTTTTTTACATAAAAAATATATTTTATTTTATTTTTAAATTATTGAAACACTCATTCACTAATTAGCATATAAAGAGCAGTTGTATATTTTTGATTAGTTTTTTTAACATGGAAAATTATTTCAATTTCTATTTTTCTAATTTTTGAAATAATCATTCACTTATTAGCAAATAAAGAGGTATTACACATATTTTTATTCAACAAATGAACTGAATCAGTATGCATATTTGTAAGTCTCCTAGGTTAAGACAATTATATATGCTGATAAATTTAAAAAATACAAAACAAAACATTTGAAACAAAAATAATCAATGAAAATAATTTAGCAATTTTTTATAATAATATAATTGAAGCAATATCGTAATTTAATATCATTAAATGAGATTTTTCAAGGACCGATTCATTCCATTCACTCAATGGCTACTGTAATGGAGGCATAACGTCTGTAGAGCGACAACTATGACTAAGATCGATCCTATTGGATAGTAGACAACCTTCCAACCTTGAATCGAGTAAGTGAAGAGGCTTATTTAGTTAGGGTTGTGGAAGTTTCTAGAACATGAGTCACTCAACCGTCACATCTCTACCATGCCCTTAACTCAACCATTATGTCTCTACACAAGTCGCTCCATGTGGCAGCAAATCAGTGGTCCTGCGTTTCAAACGTCTTAACCCATTTTACACTGCCTTTTATTGTCTCTTCAAACCATTATTGTGAAGAAATTCTACAAACTTGTGTTAGTTCTTCTTCTTCCTCTAGGATTCACATTCTGAAAGCACCAAATTCTACAACAAAAACACCTTTGTTACTCTATAGTACATTGAACACATTCTACTCTATTTCTGAGGTTTTATTTCTTGTCATTAAGTTTTCTTTAAACACCAATTTTATGATCCCTGGTATTTATTGGTCTTGTTCTTGTATCACTGTATTCTCCTTGCCCTTGCATTCTTTTCCCCTTAATCTTGGATGAAATGGATTATGATTCCTTCTATCCTTGGGTCAAAATGGAATTATTAAAAGAGACCTTAGTGTACACTTATGTGAAGAAAATTATAGCCCTTTGAGATCTTCAAGCCCTCAGCAAGACTAATGAGAAAAACATTAGAATTTGAGCGTGTGAGTTTGATGAACCCATTTGAGGACAATGACATTGAGGGCTCATTTTTCTTTTTCTATGCCACGATTTTTATCAAGTTAAGTTTACGACTGCCCATAGATATTTGAAAAAGAAATTTTAATTCTCACAAATGTCACCCCATCCTAACTTCACTCTAACGATTGAGCTTTTATCCAAGCCTTCAGCATCATGTGCACACACTTCGGCATCATACCTACCTCTAACATGTTCTTTTGTTTTTTTTTTTGAGTTTAAATTATATTCTTGTCAACTTTGAGCGTCTTTGAATAATCTAAGTGGGTCGTGACTTAGTACTCTCTTCCGGTCCTCTTATAAACGTTTCAAATGTCGTTTTTTTAAGATCTAACCTTCCCCAAGAGAACCATGTTGGTTATTAATTCAGATTTTATTATTATTAATTCAGATTTTATTACTCTTAAACTATTTTTTACCGTTATATTGCATTAATAGTTAGTTTACATGGCTGTTAGTATTATTATTTTATAGCTTCCAGTAATTGTAATTTTATTATATATATATATATATAATTGAGTAAATCAAAATTAATAATATCAGTTTTGCAATGTTGTGCAATTACGTTCAATCAATTGCTACAACCTTTTGTCTTCTCTTATTTCCTTCAATTAGTTCCTACAACTCGTATCAAGAGCTAGTCTGTTATCATGAACTCTACCCAATTATCAGTCCCTATCCTTGATGGACAAAATTACAATCGGTGGAGTGTGCAAATGAGAGTTTTGTTTGATTATCCTGAGTTATGGGATGTTGTTGAGAGTGGAGTGTCTGCATTAGTTGCTAATGCAACTGAGGCGCAACGAGTAGCGCATCGTGATCAGAAGAAGGACAATAAGGCTTTGTATCTCATCCATCAAGGGATGAATAACGAGAAGTTTGAGCAGATAGAAGGAGCAACAACTGCCAGTGAGGCTTGGACAATTTTGTCAACCAATTATAAAGGTGATGATAAGATCAAAAGGGTGTGTCTTCAAACCCTAAGACGCCAATATGAATTGCTGCAGATGGAAACCACAGAGACTATTGATGTTTATATAAACAAAGTTCTTGCCTTGACAAATCAGATGAAGAGCAATGGTGAAACACATTCGGAGCAGGCAAAGGTGGAAAAGATTTTGAGGTTTTTAACTCCCAGATTTGAACATGTTGTTGCCGCAATTGAAGAGGCCAATGACATTTCAAAAATGACAGTAAGGTTATTGTATGGTTTCGTACGAGCGCATGAGCGGCGGATGAATGAAAATAAGACTGAAAAACCAATTGAATAGGCTTTACAAGCACAAGTCTCAATTGGTAGATCCTATCATAAACATGGTACTTATTGTAGTAAAGGTCGTGGTGGCCAGAATCATGCAGGCGCTGAGCAAAACAACATTGGTTCCAATCACAATCCAAGTTCAAATAACTCTTGGTGCGGTGAACGTGGACGCGGAGGACGAGGAGGCATTTATAATAAATCAAATGTTGAGTGTTATAATTGCCATAAACATGGCCATTATGCAAATGAGTGCACATCAAAAGGTGATAATCATGCTTCCAATTGTGCTCAAGAAGATAGTAATCACGAACAAGATGAAGAGGATCATGAAGTATTAATGACAACCACATCAAATGAAACCCCAAACAACCAGACTTGGTATTTGAATACAGGTTGCACAAATCACAGGTGTGGTCAGAAGGAGCTGTTTGCATATTTGGATGACTCATTTCGCACAAAAGTGAAATTTGGTGATGGCAGGTTCGTTCCGGTGATTGGAAAATGGCGAATTCTTATTACATTGAAGAATGGTAATCACAGGTACATCTCTGATGTTTTCTATGTACCTGACATAAAAAGTAATCTGTTGAGTGTGGGACAACTGGCCGAAAAGGGTTACATGATGCACATAGTTGAAAATAAATTCTCAATTTTTGATAAAAAAGGTAATTTGATTCTTAAAACCTTTTTATCAAAAAACCGCATGTTTCCAGTAGATATTCATATGGATGATTTCAAGTGCTTGAATGCAATAGTGAATAATGAATCGTGGTTATGACATTTACGCTTTGGGCACTTAAATTTTCAGAGTTTGGAAAATCATTCCAAAAGAAATTTAGTGAATGGTTTACCCCATATTCATCACCCTGATCAATTGTGTGAGGCTTGCATTTTTGGAAAGAATCACAGGATACCATTTGTTAAGGAGCCTTGGCGTGCAAAATTTCCTTTGGAGCTTGTTCATACAAATGTTTGTGGCCCGATGAACATATCATCAGTTGGAGGTAATAAGTAGTTTTTAACCTTTATTGATGATTTTTCAAGAAAAACCTGGATTTATGTATTGAAAAGCAAGGATGAGGTATTCCAGTGCTTTAAAATATTTAAAGCATTTGTTGAAAGAGAGAGTGGCAGACAAAATTAAGATGGTGCGTAGTGATGGAGGAGGTGAGTACAAGTCTAATGAATTCAAGAGGCACTGTGAAGAACTTGGGTTGCAACATAACATAACTTGCCCCTACACACCTCAACATAACGGAGTTGCTGAGAGAAAGAATAGAACAATCATGGACATGGCGAGGAGCATGCTTAAAGCAAAAGGTATGCCAAATTATTTTTGGGCTGAGGCAGTAACATGTGCGGTATATTTGATAAACAAATCACCCACTCAGAGTGTTCCTAACACAAGTCCGATTGAGGCATGGAGTGGATTCAAACCCAATGTGCAACACTTGAAAGTATTTGGGTCAATTACTTATGCTTATGTTCCCAAGGCAATAAGATTGAAGTTGGATGATAAGGCAGTGAAGACCATTTTCATTGGATATAAGCATGGAGGATACAAACTGTACAATCCAATGACAAAGAACGTGATTATTAGTCGTGATGTTACATTTGCCGAAGATGAGGAATGGCAATGGAATGCAACAACTGAAATGGATTCGAAAAAACGATATATTTACGTTTTGAACGATGATGTGGAAGATGGAGTCACTCTTGAAGCACCTACAGTTCAACCTGAAGTTGTAGTTCAACCTGAAGCTGTAATTCAACCTAAAGTTGCAACTCCAATTGCAACTATGATGGAGCGACCAAGAAGGCAGCAGCGACAACCTGTACACCTTCAAGATTGCAAAGTAAATCTTGATGATAAAGTTGATGACAGTGGAGATTTGGTTCACTTTGCTTTTCTTGTAGAATCAGAACCTGTGATACTTGTTGATGTCATTCAACACCCCAAATGGCAAAAGGCTATGAATGAAGAGAATTGATGGCGATTGAGAAAAACAATATCATGACTCAAATTGGAAAGGTTGTTCCAAATCAGAATTAAGGGAGGATGTTGGTTACTAATTCAGATTTTATTATTATTAATTCTGATTTTATTACCCTTAAACTATTTTACCGTTATATTTCATTAATGGTCAGTTTACAGGCCTGTTAGTATTACTATTTTATAGCTTCTAGTAATTGTAATTTTATTATATATATGATTGAGTAAATCAAAATGAATAAGATCAGTTTTGCAATTTTGTGCAATTACGTTCAATCAGTTGCTACAACCCTTTGTCTTCTCTTATTTCCTTCAATTAGTTCCTACAAACCAAACATCTTAGAGAATTTTCCATTATATTGGACTCATAACCCTTACGTTCAAGATGCTCAGAAATTAGAAGGATATTACTAAACGTGAGAATTGTGAAAAACTTTACAATTTAGAGACAGTGTTTGACTCGACCATCCCCCTAAAGTTTGAATATCGAGCTATGAATTTAAAATCTTATATTTGTATACCTCCCCCTCGCCATTTTATATTTATATTTATTTTGTAATTGGCTTGACCAAACTTTTTTGTGCATATAGTTAGATGACGATATCTTGGAAAGAGATGGCACGTCGTTTCAAAGATATGAATACGCAGAAGAACACGGAGAATGTTGGTGTTGGGGTTGGCCCTAGTAATGTCATTGTTGAGTCTGATGACCTAGAGGCGACTCCTCAAGCCCTCCATTTTGCCAAAAAAGGGTGAGGAAAGTTGTTGCCGACCCGCTTCCTATTCCATCGGCAAATTCAAAGTCTAACAACCAAGGATCGGAGGTGAAGATGCTAAAAAAGGAGTTTTTTGGACCCTAACTTCAACTTCTCAGCACATAATTTATCACATAACTTACTAGAGGATGATGTGTGTATGTTGGACGGGAAAAGTCTGACCATGCTCTATGAGGGCCAATAAGGGTTACTGGGCAAGGTTCGAAGAATGAGAAAGGGAGAAGGCGATCCTATCTTCTCTTATCAAAGAGAAGGATGATGAAATCCTTTCTCTGAAGGAGAAAGAGGGTCACCTAGAGAGGACATGCACGAAAAAAGAAAAGGAGGGCAAGACTACGGATAATGATGTGACCATGAAAGGAGAATCGCCATCTAAAATAGCCCAACTTTACAAGAAGATGACAAAGAAAAAAATTACTATTCAAGACTAGGTAAAGCATCTCATGCTAAGACACAAGGCCCCACCATCCCTCAGTAGATCATCCAGAGCATAACACCTTAACATGGGTCAGGATACCAACTATTCTTTATTTTAATCTTTTTAAGACACTGGTGCAGAAAGGTTAAAAGAGGGCGGCCATTTTCACTTTAAAACGGTGACTTTCTAGCCACATTTGATTTACACGTAGTCTTATATCCAACAGATAAGAAGGCGCATTCTTAAATTCAATTTATAAGGGCGGTTATGGTAACTAGTCGCATTCTTATATGCTTCAGAATGATTTATAAAAGGGATGTGTAATGCATTTAAGAATGCGGTTATTTACCATAGCCGCCCTTATAAATTGAATTTAAGAATGCGGCTATTTACCATAGTCACCCTTATAAATCTTTGCGCTGCATATAAGAATAGGGCTATGGTAAATAGTCGTCGTTGTATATTGGTATTTTTTTTACTACATTCTGTTAAATGTTAATTCCCATATAAATTGACCTGTTCAATTATAACTCAGCCAAGCAAATACATAAATTCAGAGAATCAAATTATATATATTGATAAAAAAATGTATTACAAACACTAATAATATATCTTTACTTATATTCCTACCTATTTATCTAATTTATACACTATTCATTAGCTATCATAGAGTTATTAAAATTTAGGAAATATGTGGACCAAGAATGTCTCACATATGTTATGGCTTCTGAAGACATTGGTCGCTCATTCAGGAAGTTCTGCATTACAAAATAAGGTTCACATAAATTAGTGTTAAGATACATATATGTTAAAGAATTATAAAAATAATTTACCATCATGTTATTTTCTCCCGATCATTTTTAAGGCCTAGTCTTACAATGGTAACCATCCATTGCATAATGTAATAGCCACACTCATAGTTTCTTGGTTGTCTATTACACTATAACTCAGTAAAAAGTAAAAGTTAATATTGATAAACAATGAAAAGAGAAAGACAAAGAAATACAAACCTTTATTCTCATCCACTTCAAATTTTGATAATTTGAATTGAATCGACCTTTTAGAATGTTATATCCACACCATGATTTGATTAATACAAAAAACCGCGTTAGTAGATGCTTACTTAGTAACATACGAAGTTAAGTTTATAATGTACTTACTTATCAATGATATTATTCAGATGTGTGGATGGCTTCTTATGTAGGGAACAAAACCACACAACAGTTTTATCAACCGTTGATAAGACAAATAATTGCCAATGACCCCTATATCATTCCTAAAAGGAGTTAGTAAATATTTAAAATATGAAATAGTAATAATTGATGACTTATAATTAAACTTACTCATTAATATAAGGGCATAAATAAATTTGTTTTCCCTCTTTTTCCAGGGTGTTAGTGATGTATGATTGGGTTTCACTTTTCTTTGTTCTAGTGGGATTAATATATGAGGGATCTAAGAATCCATACACATCTTCATTCTCATCATTGATAGAAACTCCATGCAAAAACCTACAAGTTATTAGTTAAAGCATAATCAATAATAATTTAACATAAAGTAAACCTTTAGGAGGTGTTTGAAAATCATCCCTAAAATTCTTTAAGAAAGATGGTAACTAGGTAGAAACCTTTGGTAACGAAAAAGAGAAGGAAGAAGTATATCGTGAAGGCGCAGTTATTTTTGTGAGGTCTAACAAGAGGAGACCCTTTTTACTTTCCTCAACTTTTTCATTTTCTCTTTTTGTGTTTATTTGTATTTGTTCTTTAGTTGCCAACTTAGTGCTTTTAGTTGGACAGTTGGTAGCGATGTGCCCAAAACCTAAACATTTAAAACATTTCGTATTGGGGGTTTTGGTAGGTGACTTAGGTGTAGAAGTGGAAGGTTTAGGATGTCTAGGATTGTAAGTAGAATCTTTCTCAAAATCTGAAGGAAAAGTTTTGGAAGAAGATTTGTTTTTATTTTTCCAAGATGATTGGTAGTAGCCATCATTATGAGAGTTTTTGAAATGAATTTTCTTTGAAAGTTGAGATTCAACCTTGATGGCAAGGTGAACCAATTTTTCTAATGATGAATACTCATAAATTTCTACCACATCTTGGATTTTCCTTCTCAATCCACTTACAAATTTAGCAATTTTGGACTCCTCACTTTCATGCATGTCAATTTTAGTTAAAATTGTTTCAAGCTCTTTAAAGTACTCATCTACACTACTAGGTCCTTGTTGAAATCGTTGGATCTTCAACAAGAGTTCCTTCCTATAATAGGGAGGAACAAACCTCGTGCGCATGCATTCTTTCAAATCATACCAAGAGACCACAATTGGCCTCTTGTTTAGCCCAATGTCCATTACAGATTGTTGCCACCATTGTAAGGCATAATCTAAAAAAACTAGGAAAGTTATCCTAACCTTTTGGTCCTCAGGGACCTTATACACATTAAAGAGTTTTTCAACTTTAGCTTCCCATGCTAAATACAAAGTAGGGTCATTGTACCCACTAAAACTATCTAACTTTACAAAATTAAAAGAATGTTGTGGTTGTTGCTGGTGTTGATGGTGTCGATTTGCAAAATTGTGCACTCGCCAATCATGTTCTTAACTCTCATAGTGCATGGAATGTATAGTTGCTCTTTTCTTGAGTTTGCCTCACTTAAGCTTCTTCTAGTCTTTGCAATCTTTTCACTAATTGGCTTATTTCCTCGTCTTTGTGGACCATACGCTTCTTGGCCTCCACAAGTTCTCCCAAAAGGTGGGCTTTGTGACGTGATTGCGGTTTTGAAGATTCACCTAAAGACAAATGACCCATAATTTTTGCACAAAGGAAACAAACAATTAGTGAAAACAATTTAAGCACTCCTCACGTGTTTCACTCAAGAAAGAAATGCTCTCAACAAAGGCCTATCTTGATGTTGAATACTCTCAAATGAAAAAGGTCAAAGCCCTAATCACTTTATCTCAATGGAACCACAACAAAACTTAAAGAAATTTCAAAAGACAAACAACAAAAGCTCAAAGCAAGAAAGCTAGAGATTCCAAGTTCTTGAGTCACTTTTGGAAGACCTTGTGGGGCAAGCTTGGGACTAAGCTTTTATTTTCTACCACTTGCCACCCACAAACTAATGGTCAAACCGAGGTGGTAAATAGAACTTTGGGACAACTATTGCGATGTTTTATTTCGGGGAATCCTAGAGTGTGGGAGAATTTACTACCCTATGTTGAGTTTGCATATAATCGTGTAGTAAATTCTACCACCTCCCATTCTCCTTTTGAGGTTGTCTATGGGTTTAACCCCTTAACACCTTTTGATCTTCTTCCTATTCCCCTTCTTGGAGATGTCTTGTGCAAAGACGGGGATGAAAAAGCTTCTTTTGTGAAAACTTTGCATAAAGACATCAAGAAGAGAATTGAGAAGAAGGTTGGCAAGTATGCTGAATTTGCCAATAAAAGGAGAAAAGCATTGTTGTTTGATGAGGGAGATTGAGTTTGGCTTCACTTGAGAAAGGATCTTTTTCCTACTCAAAGGAAGTCCAAACTAATGCCTCGAGGGGATGGACCTTTCCAAATCCTCAAGAGGATTAATGACAATGCTTATGAGTTAGATATGCCTGATACATTCTTAGGTAGTCATACTTTTAATGTCAGCGATCTAACTCCTTTTTCTGTAGGTCTCCAGAATTCGTGGTCGAATTCTTTCCAACTCGGGGAGTATGATGGAGATCAAGCTCAAGTGGACATGGAGGCCAATCACCAAGATCAAGAAGAGGTAGAGGCTCAAATGGAGGACGCCCATGGAGGTCAAAGCCCACCTCAAAAGCTTACAAGAAGCATGTTCAAAGCTTTAGGAGTTAGGGGACGTTTATTTACTCTTTTTGTAATTTCTTTGGTTGAAGGTGCTTAGAGGGAAACATTAGAAACCTCTATTGTTAAAGCATCTTTTAGTCTTTAGTTAGGAGTCTTAGGAGGGGGGTGCGTTAGTAGATAGGTGTAGGAGTAAATAAGGAGGTGCCAAAGTGAGAGAAGAGGTCACACCTTCCTCATGCTTGGTTTAGGCGCCGGTTCTAGTAGCTTTTAGGAAGGAATTTTGAATTCTTTTAGTTTGATTTTCAGCACCTCTAGGCTATAAATATAGGTGCTGCCCTTGTACATTTGGGGATTTGAATTGAGACTAAAGAAACTATACTCAAATTTTGAGAGAGCATTGGAGAGCTTTGTGCCTTCTTCACTAGTCTTATCTTGATGGTTCCATGGTTACCTCAAGTGGTGGCTTGCACACTCATCTAGGAGTCTCCATCCTTCTAGTGGCGTGATCATCCAACCATACATCCATCTTCATGAGCTTTCTCCTCTCCTTCCTTCCTTCTCTTTCAATTGTTCATGTTTAGCTTGTTGTTCTTGAATTTCTGTTTGGCAGTTTTCAATTCTTAGGTGTTTTGGTTCGGTTCCTTTGTTTCCTTGATGTTCATTGTTGTTCTTATTCATTTCCAGCCTTTATGTTCGGTTCATTTCAGTTTTTAGCTAATTCTATTCGGTGCAATTGCTTCTTCTTTCATTTTAATCGGTTCAATTTGACTATAATTGGAACTTCCATATGAGTTTGGATTTGGTGCTAGTTTTGGTGAGTTCTTGACTTAGAACATTGATCCAATTCTAAGAAAAATTGCCTAACTATTGTCCAACTCAAGTTGATTCCTAAGAATGTCAAGAATCATTCTCTTCTTTGCTATTGGAATCACATCAAGATGTATGACAAAACTTTGTAAGAAAGACAAGCAATAAAAAGGCACACAAAAAGACTCTAAGATACTTACTAAACTTTTAACAATGAAACTTTCTTTTAGAAATTGTTAAAGCAAAAGGATAAAAATTCCACAATGTTAAAATCAATTTGTCAATCAAAATGAACCCACTATTTTGAAATGTTGCTATTTGAAAAATATTTGAACAAGAAACTTGTGCAACTTCTCTTTCTCTTTTCTTTTTCTTTATACTTGTTTTTGGTTTATGGAAATGAAATGTTCATAGTTTTGATCATGCATATTTTCATATAACTTCAATTATCACAAAAAGTTTAGGATTCACAATAATTGATCACTTGAAATCTTTTGTTTGGAACTTAAATGTACTTCTACTAAAATGCAGAAAACACAAACAGTCCCAGAACAGTTAAAGCATGTCAAGGGCATTGGAATAATAAAGCAAAGGCAGTTATGAAATAAAAGACATACCATGGAGTGATTGTGCTTCGAGGAGTACTGAAACAGTGAAAGGAGTGTAAGGGTTTAGGGGTTTAAGGTATAAGATAAGCGCAAGCGGCAACGAGCCTCGACCGTTGATATTGCCACATGTACGCTGTTGAAAAAGTATGGTTAGACGTCACCTCAGCGCACTGTGCACGTCCTATCACTCGTTCGCCACGTAGGTCGTCGTGGGCAATCACTTAGCCTTTACGCTAAAACAAGTTACAGCTCGACTCTGGGGGGCTTGTGTACTGGCCAGACCTCAGACATCAGCATCAGAGATCGGCATCAGATGTTGACATCGGACATCAGTGGTCTGGTCGCATTGATGGGCCACGTAAGTGGGCCCCATAAATAATAATGAATTATCATCCAGGTATAAAAAAGACCCAAATCACGGGAGGGTTCATGCATGTGGTGTGTATAGTACGTTCAGGTCTAGCACGAGTAAGTATTCCCTGGAGGCGCTAAGGCCCATAAGGGTTAGGGTTTCCAGGGAAATACTGCATGCATGGCACGTAAATAATTAGGGCACATAAAAGAACAGATGGCCCCGCAGCGTTGGTGCATGAGTTGGTACCCTGGCGGCCATACTGTTAAGATTTTGCACTCCATAAGAGGAAATTCATGTGTGGCGGTTGCACTAAGCTTATGCAACACACAACAGGACACCTTGCTAGTAACCCTAATTCCACTTAAGGAAAGATCCTCGTGGGATAGGGAAGTTGACCTTAGCCCAGTACTTACTTGATCATCGAAGTGCAATCAACAGGTAGGGCCCCCTCTGTTTCAACAGAGCCACTCTCAATCACCTGAGGAGAGAGCAAAAACCACCAGAAATAGCAGGAGTCACCATCTGCCTCTGAAGTCAACGACAGCTGAGTCAACCGGCGAGAACAGGTCCCCATCTCCTTCCTTGTTCTTGTCTACCTTGAGAATCTTTCAACCTTTTTTCAATCAATTGCCTCATGTTCTCCTCCTTTTGTTCCAAATTCCTTTTTGTTTCTTCTAGTTCAATAATTAAATTTTCTTTATGAGGAGAAGGTGGCCTTGAAGATTCCCTAGATGATTTATGAGACATGCTTTCACAAACAAATTAAAACAATTAGATCAAGAAAATTTAAGCACTTTTCTCACGTGTATCACTCTGTCTTTTAGGAAAAGGAGATGAAAGAAGGTAAGGATAACTCTTCACTCAACAAATTACCAAACAAGAGATGCCTAAGTTCAATAGTTCAAATCTTAAAAAGAATTAACTCAAGTGAAAAAGAACACAACTAAAGAAATTTAGATACAAGCACTTAGATGGATACAAACAAAACTTAAGAAATTTAAATACAAGCAAGAAAAGGATAAAGAAAATAAAGTTAAACTAAATTTGGAATTAAGATGAAGACAACTAAAGCACGACAAGCAACAAAACACTTTTAAAGACTCCAAGAAAACTTACTCAAATTTAACTATGAATTAATATAATGCACCAATAAAAGAAGGATCAAACTCCATAAATGTTGAACATAGTTTCCCACACATCAAAAATCCTTTTCTTAAACTATACATTTTGAATTGTGAATGCATACATTTCCATCTTGACCCTTTTTTTTATTTTTCTTGACTCAAATTGAAAATTTTTCATTTCATACACTTTTTAGATTCACTTCAAAACTTTGCATAAATTTATTATTTTAAGTCATGTAATCACTTGCATTCTTATGTTTGGAATTAAATCTACTCCACATTAAGGTAACTTTTTTTTTCAAATTAAAATCAAGTAAGTTGAATATAAAACTCCAGGAACACTAAGAACAATATGACTCAAGAAAATTGGCTATGAAAGTTTTAAAATAAGCGCTTAACATAAATGGAATTTAAAGGTGTATAAGTGAAGCTTAACGAATAGGAAAAAAACAAAACAAATTAAATTACAAATAGCCATGCTCTGAATACCACATGATATGGAGTTGAATTAGGAGACAAACTCATTGAATTATTAGTTTCACTTGTATTAAGATTTTGGATTAACAAATATGGTGATGACTAAGTGGGGATTTCCATTGAACACGAACTTAACCAAGTGGTTAAGTAAATGTGAAGGTTCTCTTTAAAGTACAAAGAAAAAAGACTCACACAATGAAAGGAATGCAAATGGAGAATAAAGAACTCAATAGAAGCTAGAATAAGAGAAGGGCGAAAACATAAGAAATGGATTTAGAGAAGAAGAAAGAAGAACTTATATAGTTGAAGACTTCCATGGAGGTGAAGTAGTGGAGGATTTCATGCCACTTGGAAGAGAAAAATTCCAAGATAAATGAGGAGGAGAGTTGCCACTTGAAGCATCTAGCCAAGATAAAACTCAAATGAATTTAGGAACTTAGAAAGTCACTTACACATAGTTTCTTTACTCAAAATAATGTGTGATATACAAGAGGGGTGGCCACCTATTTATAGTGTAGCTGTCGTGAGATTAAGAAAGGGAGGGAGATTTGAAATTCAAATTAAACCTACTTAACTCCCTAAAAAATGGTGCCACTAATTGTGTATCTAGAAGGGGTTACACTTTACATATTTAAGCATGTGCTTAATGTGGGAAGTGTGACCACATGTGCGCTTCTAGCTAGGGTTTCTAGAAGCCTATGCTAGGTTATTCTTCTTGAGCCAATGTTAGCCAAATTTATTACATTTAAATCATGTCTTACAGAAAGATTTAAAGAAAGAACAATTGATATTCTAGCCCATGCTTAGGTTCTCTTCCCTCTGTGATCTTCTGAGAAATGATGGGTTTTGAGTCACTGGTTGTGGAATGTGTCTGGTATAGCCCTAAGTCCTATGTCATGCTTCTGGTCATCCTCGTAGAAGGTTGGGCTAACTTAGTATGATTGTATTGTTAAGGAACCTTGGTCTCAATGGATCGAGACTAAGGGAAAGAAAGTTTAGTATGATTGTATTGTTAAGAACATAATAAATTCTACTTTATGTTCTGATGATTTTTTCAGAGTTTTTTAATGTGCCTCAGCAAAGGAAATATGGGGCATCCTAGAGGTAAGTCATGAAGGATTAATAAATGTGAAAAAAGCAATGCCTTGATTCAAGAATATGTGTTGTTCATATTGCTGAAAGGGGAAACAATTGTAGATGTGCAAAAGAGGTTTACTCATATAGTAAATCATCTCATCGGTCTCTGGTGAGATCTTTGAGAGAAAGGATTTGAACATCAAAATCCTCGCATGCTTGGACAGATCATGGCAGCCAAAGGTCACTACCATATCAGAATCAAAAGACTTGACAACCTTAACCACTGCTTCTTTGTTTGGAAAACTCAGGGAGCACGAGCTTGAAATGAACAGGTTAAATGAGCAGAAAAGCGAGGAAAAGCAAGTCTAAGAGATTGCCTTGAGTGAGATCTATAGTTCAAAAGTGATCAAGAATTCAATGACTGCAGTGATATAGAGACTCTCCACCTATTAACAAGGAAGTTTGGCAAGTTCTTAAGAAAGAACAACAAGGAGAAATCAAAATCCTAAAAAATGTATAATTCTAAGAAAATAATTGGTTTTAATTCCTCAAATTATACTTGTTTTAATTGTGACAAAGAGGGACATATCAAAGTTGAATGTCCAAATTTTGTTAGCCAAGAAAAAGCTCCTGAAATGAAATATGAGAAAAGAGGAAAAGCCAAAAGCACACATTGCATGGCAAGACAATGATGACTCTTCATGAAGCTCAAAATCAAGGGATGATGAGGAAGAAAATATGTGCTTGATGGAAAAAGAAGATTCAACACAAGTAGTGTAAGTTCTAACTCCTCTGCAAATTTTGATGACTATAGTTGTATCGACCCGTCCCCGGGTGTTGACCAAAGTCAAAGTCAAAGTCAAACATATGGTGGGGACCACTAAGGAGGAAAGTCAGCATGTTGACCGCTTTGGGTGTCGCCAGGTTTAGGTGTTGCCAGCCTTGGGCGTCGCCAGGTTTAGGCGTCGCCAGGATTGGGCGTCTCCCATCCTAGCGGCACGACCCGTTATTCTAAAAGTATGTTTCGGCTCAGATGGTGACACCCTCCGATACCCACGGGTAGGGAAGACCGTGGAGGGGGTGTCCCAGCAAGAGGCCACGGTACGGACGAGGAGGCCTTGGGCCCCGGTACCGCAGAACAGTAACAAGGGAAAAGAGAAAGGTGGCTTCAAGGCCATATCCCCATTACTAGTAGGGAGTAACCTGACTCGTGGAGTACCCACGCCACCTCTGGAGAATCCCTGGGATAGATACGACCCAAGAGAGGGCCACGCCCAGGGGTAATCCATGTGTGTGGTACCAGAGGAAGGCTGATACGCTCCCAGGACGAGTGACTAGAGGCTGGGGCGCATGAGTTGGCACCCAGGTAGTCACCCCTTGCGCCAGATGCACTTCGAGTAGGGAAGACTTACACGCTGGAAATTCCCTAAGTTAGGTTACAACGTCGTAAGGCCTTCCACGTGGAGTTGAGAATAAGTCAGAAAGGCCACGTGGCAGTAAGCACTGAAACCCAAGGTATATAAGCTTCTCTGAAAGCTTAATGAGGTACGTTTTTACAGATTACACACACACTCTAATCATTTGCTCGCTTACTCATTGTACGCACGAGTGGTTGGAGAGAGAGAGAAAGTTAGTTACGATTCAGTTACATACCTTTAGAGCATTCAGTTACGGTGCTCGGATACGGAGGTGTTTGGTGTTTTCTGCTTGCTGACTTGATCATCGGAGTGCAAATGGCCGCGAGGGCGCCCTTTTGTTCTCTCCTTTTCAGGTGATCACGGCGGAGTAGGGTGAAGATCTAAGTTGGAGACGAAGGAGTCCTTGTTCGTGAGTCAAAGCAACGCACGAAGATCTTTTCAGTCAACCGGCAGGAACAATAGTCAATTGCTTGATTGGAAACCTATGAAGAAGCTATGAAGAAGCTAACATTTTGGCCCTGGTAAACAATCGGTTAAGAGGTTTAAATAAATGGTTGGAAAATAAAGTCAAAATCTTAGAAAAAGAGTTAGACAATTCAAAAACTGATTTTAAAAACTTAGAATCATTTATAAAACTGTGAAAATTGTGACTCCCTCCAAAAGAAGTCTTGTTATCTTTTGAAAACTATGGACACATTCTTAAGAGGACAATCAAATTTTGAAACTGTTGTTGCCTCTCAAAACTGTTTTTTTGGCAAAGTTGGTATGGGTTACAACCCAAGCACCAAGAACAGACCTTTTGCAAGTTTCTTTGAAAACAAAAAAAATAAGTACTTAAACCTTCCATAACTTGTTTTTATTGTTTGAACAAGGGTCACATGCTA